>NC_041389.1:183565568-183566886 GCF_002162155.2 Triticum dicoccoides
GGGAGCTTCTCTGCTTGCGTGATCGGTGCCATAGGAAATTTGGGACGACAGGGATGCCGCTAGTGTGCTACTGTTGCACATGAGACGGGGGGAGGGCACAAGGCCATCCTATTTTCTTTCTTGCCTTGATAGATTGCCTGCTTAGAGCATCTCCAACAGCTCCCCATTCCCCAATAATTTCCTGGTATTGGGGGAGTTGAGCCAAAAACTGTGCTCCAACAGCTTCCCTTTCCCCAATAAATCATTGGTGATCACTAATAAAACAACCCATCTTTCCCTAAATGGAGGGCGAGTTGGCCCTCTCCCAATATGATCCCCTGTACAGCGATGTCAGCGCTCCGCTAAATGGCCACCGGACCCCCGCCGCTCAGCTGCCACGGCGCAGACTGCCGCTGCTGCTGACGGACCATCGCCGAACAGCCGCCCCACCGCTGGACAGCCGCTGTCGTCGCCGGATTGCTGCCGGCACACCGTCGGACAGTCGACTGTCGCCCACTGGACTATCGTCAGACCGCCGCCATAGCCGCCGGAGCACCGCCACACCGTCGCTTTACCGGTCAGCAAGTGGGCCCCGTATGTCAGGTTGGTTATTGAGGAAGTTTTGTTGGGGATCTGCTGGAGCGTTCATCCCCGGTAACCAGAAAAGTATTATTGGGGAGCCCCAGTAGGTGATTATAGGGTGAGTTTTTTTGGTGAGCTGTTGGAGATGCTCTTACAACTAGGGATAGATTGCAATACAAGAGATATGATATACCTTGTCTAATGTCTTCTACTTTAATGCTTTCTTAATTCGCACTTTCACTACCTCGTAATTTAGGCACACACTCTGACACTCATATTTAAATTCAAAGGCCTAACTCGATGGGCAAGGCTAGGAAAAGTAGCCATCTTAGGCTCATTAAAGCCACTGCCTATCCCATTGTCCGGGGTCTAACCCTACGTGGCGTTGAAATGTCTTGATTTATGATTGGTAATTTTTTTAAGCAGGATCTCCCGCATTTTCATTTTTAATAGAAATTGTCTTCTTATATCTGACAAGGTGATATTTACATTATAACTACATACACAAAATATATGTTTTTAGATAGTATACGTGGAGGGTCTTCAGTTCATATGCTGGGCCCTTCTCAAGTTTGCCAGTCTTTCTGGGTATACAAATTTTAAAAGGAGTTAAAACCATGCCGAATTTTGTACTTAGTATGCGTCCAAAATGCATGTGTGGATGTTTTCTCTTTACTGCTGGTATATGGATGGAAATCATGTTATTTTCTGTTACCAGAATATTATCAGTTATCCTGTAGCTCGCTTACATGCTTTA
>NC_041389.1:183567230-183580430 GCF_002162155.2 Triticum dicoccoides
CTACACTATTAAGAAGACAACATGTTACATATCAGCCTCACGAAATGAATCAACGAGATTTAATCTGGCTAGTGGCTACAGCCTGATCTTTTCGCAGTTTCCTACCTCAACATTTACTTTGTACTACTTTAGTGCCCGTACGTGGCCATGGAATAATAAACTGAGATGAAGTTACATTAGTTAACGTATCATTGTAATTCATGACGTGTGCGTTGTATGTGGCTTATGACCGTTGCAACAATATCACCTTACACTTGCTTCCACTCGACAATCACCTCATGCCACTTGTGTCTCTTTCCTTGCAGAACGCAACACGATGCATGTGAAAATTCATGTGTATAGAAATAATTTAGATAGTGTTCCAAAAACATGGAAATTCCACTTCACCACAAGAGAAATATATACATAATTGTCCGGTGTAACTTCATACTATCAATAGAAATGGAGTATCAAGCATGTCAAATGCTGAATAACAAAATTGGGCATAACACATCCAACACGGGTGATGGAGTGCCTTGACTTAAATCAAGGAAACACCATAAGAACTGATTCTATATTCATGTTTGTCATCCGTATATAATCTGACATAACATTCTGATTGTATTAAGTAAAGTGATTTTCACCATGAGAACAGAACAAGCACTGATTCTTTCTTACCATGAAATTCAGCCACCAAATCTATCCAGTGGCTCTATACCTCCCTTTCTTTCTCCCACTTTGATCCTAAAAGTTGTCCCAGCTCTGCGTCAACATGAGCAACAGCTCATTCCACTGTCTGTTTTGCTTTGCTATCTAGCAGCAAAAAGTATACCCAAATCAAAAATAGAGATAACCACATGGACAGAACTATTTTTTTTTCTTGCTGACCAAACAAGTTTTCGTATCAAACTGTATAGTTAAGTGGAAGCCCATTAACCTATTGCTACATGTAAACTTATCATTTTAACCTCGGGTGTTTATTTTGCTGGGTTCATTCTTGCTCACTATCTACGTTACATGGTACGGGGATACGGGAAAACGGCATTTTCTGAAAATAGGCTTACGGGGATACGGCGAGTATATGTATGAATGCATAAAAAAATCAGCACCAAAACACAATTTTTTAGAGGATGAGAAAATTGATGCTTATGAAGTAACCTGATCTTGTTTCATTGAGGGTTATCTGAAGAAGTTGCTGCCTTATCATGTCCCGACTCCACTCCTTGTATGCAGTCCTTGTATTCCTTGCAATTACAAACACAACACATCAGCATGACTCAGACATTGAACGTCCAGAAAAGGTTTACTCATTGTTAATCAACAAAATAACTTACCCAAACCTCCAAGAAATATGGCGCCCTTATTTGAATTGTTGAAGCGTTGATACATAGATAAAAGCAATGAAGCACACACCATTTAAAAGAGATTAAGCACACAACAAAGTAGTCCAGTAGTTCACACACCAGCACATGACAATTGTTCAATAGTGCATTACAGATTAAATAAAAAGAACATGAGAATGGAAATAGAAATATGAAGTAAATGTGTTGTTGAAGGCGAGGCGTCAAGCTTATTCGTCTCCCACCAAATCCTCAGCTCGTTCAGGAGTCATCCTATTTCTCTTCAAGCTACGGATATTAGAATATGTGCTCCAGTTCCTCTCACAGCAAGAAGATGATGATGGCTGCCCGAGTAGCATCAAGGCTAAATCTTTCAACTCTGGGGTGTGAACTCCATAAGTACCCCACCACTGCTTTGGATCGAAGTGAGCCCTATCCTCTATTGCTTCCGGATCTTCAAATGCATTCATACAAAGAGAGCAATCAGCAAATTGTTGCTTTACTCTCCTCATGTCATCTTGATTTGTAAAGAACTTCTTAAAGAATTTGTTCCTGTTTTCAGTGATTTCAGCATCGTTATGAGGGCTTACATGACCAGGGACTTCCTCAATCCAGCTTGAAGTGTAGTACTTTGGGTTCACAGAGTGTGCCATACAATGGAGAGGGGTGTAACTCTTGGTCCAGCGAACTATCAAAATATCATGAACAACATCATGAAATGGTGATTCTTCCCAATGCTCCTTTCTTTCCTCCCGATAGATGGCGACTTTCACCTTCTCTATCATGGTGTCGCACATCTCATAGATCAGATGGAGAGTAGACTTATCTGTGTCGGCTACCCTTATCATTGAGTAAATGGGCTCAGTGAAGGCAATAATAAACTTGATTTTACCCCATCACACCTCATCAAGAATCAGTTGCTTCACATATGCTGCTTTCTCTAAATCATCCTCTTTGTAATTATTCCACTCATCGGAAAGAACCATTTTCTCAAGTGATGGCTTGACTAACATTAACCTCTTCAGCATGATATGGAGACTTGCAAATCTTGTCTCTGCAATTGCTAAAAATTTGAGTTTGCTGAAATGGTTGAACATATGGAGTCCAGAAAATGTTCTTGTAATGCGCTTCAATTCTCAAACCAGCATATTTGCAATTTCCTGCATTGTCAGTGACAACTTGGACCACATTCTTCGATCCAACCTCTTCAATTACTTCCTTCAACCTATCGAAGATAAACTCCTTGGTTTTCATCTACATCAAATAAAGGCTAAAAAAATTCAGCAACAACAACAATGAGACTTGCACAAGCACAACACAAAAAACCAAGACAGAATGTAAAACAACCTCTCCTTCAGTATTGAGTGCTTTTAGGAACATTGGACCACCCTCTGTCATAGCTATGAAATTTAATATAGGCCTCCTTTGAGGATCAGACCACCCATCAGTTGTTATACTCACTCCTTTGAAGGGCCAAGTGGACTTAATAGGCTCAAGCATCTTGTCAACATGTAACCTCTCCTTTTGCAGAAGTGTGGTCCTCAATGCATCATATGATGGAGGCACATATCCACCCAATTTTGTGTTTGCAATATAACTGTAGGAGGCACGATATTCTGGGTTTCTTGCCAAATTGAAGGGAAGAGCTGCAAAATAAAAGTGCCCAACAATAATACAAAATTAACATCCTTGAAAAGTGAACAATAGTAGTACAGTACGACAGTACAACACAGTTATAAGGTTAATATGCAAACCTCCTGTATAGAACATTCTTGCAATATGAGAATCAGCAATGTGTCTCTCTTCAGCAGTAAAACTATCAACAATGTTGGTTTGCTTTCCCTTTCTTCTCTTTGTTGATGGCAAACTCGGATTTTCATAAGGAGGAAGTTTGATTAATTGATTCTTTGGTGCGGTATTGGTTGCAGCTTAATTAGCTTCACGGTCTTCCTTGCGAAGTTGCTCGAGGACCGAGGACAGGATGAGCAATCTTGTTGCATATCTTAACACCAGAACCTGAAGTCTTCAAAAGATGTGCTCTCACTCTTGAATAACTCCCTGGGAAATCTCCATCACAATAGTGACATTTAAATCTTGCATTTCCTCCACGACCAGACTCACCACCAACATTATATCTTGTAACATGAATCCATAGGGGATATTTAGGATTGGTATATTGGTTCTCCTCAGAATCATCAACGCTGTTACTACCAGACCCAGTCCCAGAACGAGCAACAGAGGATTGAGCTACTGAGGATTGATTGTTCGACCTACACGCCATTCCCTAACATTGGAAAAATAGATAAATAGATGCACTTCGTTCTCCCCTAAATACTAATCCATAGCATGCTTAAAAACAGAGAGCTTGAAGCAATAGATTGAAGGTTAGTAGCTTACTTGCGTACAGATTCAGGATGAGGAAGACTTGCTGACTTGGAGTTGGAGAACCGAGAACGGAGGCAGGCGGCGAGCTGCGAGGTGCTGCCGGCAGCGGCAGCGGCGGAAGGGAGTATGGAGATGCGGCTCCAGCCCTCACGATTTGGCAGCTGCAGGTGACAGCACGCTGGACTCGAGCGATTAGGTTTATTTACCCATCGCGAGTAGGCTTTTGTTGGGCTGGAGATCGAGTGGTAACAGGCTTAAACGTATCCTGGGTGTATCCCCCTGTGTCCCAGCCGTATCCCTATTTTTTCTCTTTATTTTAATTCACAAAAACATGATACGTTGAGATACGGGTATCCCACGCGTATCTGGGCGTATCCCCGTCCTAGTGCAGTATCCTGCGCTGATACGGCAGTTAGGTGACGTATCCCTGCAACGTAGCTCACTATAGTAGTGATTCTTCAAAACAAACATATACATCCACATGAGAGCTATACACTATAGCCCTGCGTGTGCACACACATATTTATTTTCTTCTCACTTTCCACCCAGCTAACCATGTATGTCCTAATCTTAGTTTTCCGGATCGCGGGTCAGTGCTGTGTTGTACGAACCAGGGTTGTCGACCCAAATCAAAGGTTGGGATCTACTCTGGGGTCAACATGGATCGATGGCCGGGACGCGATCTCGGACGCCACTGGGTGACCCCGGTGGGGGGAGACGCAGAGAGTGCGAACTGAGGGAAATGTTGAGAAATAAAGAACATCGTCGGACTCGTACCTCCGCAAACCCCCCATCATCGGTCTTCCATCGTTGCTGCAGTTCTTCATCACCATGTCCGCCGCTGGAGGATACAGAGATGTGTAACGAATTGATGAGGCGAAGGAGCAAAGGAACTTGCCATGGAAAGGCAACGGATTGGTAGCCTGGGCAGCGGTGTGCAACAGCCAAAAGGCAAAATGAAAACGAAGGAAGTGGCGGCGGTGAAGAGGAGACTGACAACTATGGTCCTAACACACATGGTAGCAATAAGAAAGGATATTCATTAATTCATATTATGAAGGTCAGAAATAGACATGCATCGGTGTCCTTCAACAACTTTAGTCATGTTTCCATTAGTACAGGAAATAAAAACATCACGTAAGACAGAAACAAGATAGTCCAGGGCTGCCATTTGGTTTGAGTGTCAGGGAGCTCTTTATTTGATGTAGCTAATCTTTTTTCACCATCATAGTTTCACCTGTAGGCTGTAGCAATATATATCCGAGTGTTCTTCTATAGATGTAAGTACAGTGCGTTGCTACGGAAGAAAGAAAAATCAAATTGCAGTGACAAACAACGTGGTAGAAATCTCCAATATGGAGAGGTCAAGCATACATCGTATGTGAAATCCTTGCTTTTTCTCACGGGTTAAGAAAATATTGCCACATGCAACCAGCCTTATTTTCCTCTGATTCAAAGAGTCAAACTCTTTGGGACCATTGTGCACTTTGGTTCACTTCATGATGATTGAAGTGATGTTGCTCATGATGGCGCTCGCCGCAACGCCGTGCATCCACTTGGACCCGCCGCCTTTCGAGGACTTCTCCGTGGCCGACCTGAAGGCCACGGCAGCGGTCAATGGGTCCCCTGCAGGCTGGCGGTGGTGTTGGTGTACGGTGAATTCTTCTCCTTCGCCATGGCCGTTGCATCCAGCACCAGAAGATGGATCAGCGCCGCCAACAGATGGGTTCCGAAAGGGCATCAGGCCATGATGGTCATCGTGGGCATCTCACTGGTGATAGAGATTGCGACCAGAGGGGCGAAAGGGCAAATGCGATGGTGGGATACCTAAAACCTACGGTCGCAGGGTCAGCAATAACTTTTCCCGGGAGAGAGACGCGATCTGTAGCGAGGGTTGGGAGGAGACGAGGTGTGTGTGTGTGTGTGTGTCGTCTATGCATGGATTACGGCAGTTTCCTTTTCCCCTAGTAGTGCGTGCGTGCGATGGTTTTACGGGTTTTCTTGCTTGTATTGTGCTAATATGCACGTGTGGGCTGAAATTTTTACTGTACGGGGAGCGCGGGAGGGGAGGTTGAACCATTACGACGGCATACTCCCCTTTACTAGTAAAAGATAATGGACCAATAAAAAAATATAAATTCTAATACCATACCACCCACAAAGCAAAACCAGGAGTGTTTCTTGTCAACAATGAGAGCATACATCATCTTCAAAACATAAGCATAACAGAGTTATCCTAGATGGTGATTTTCTCTTAGGCTAGACTACCTGAATATATCATCATTGGATGCATTGCTGTTAACACTTTATATTTCATGGAACAAAGAAAATTCGCTCTCATGGTACTATGTCTATCTGCTCTCTAAGGTGGAGCACATGGGATGAAGCTGAGCAGTCCTGAATCGACCTTCCCTACTCAATATGGAGATAAATACAATATACATGTGGTATGATCTTTTAAAACAGTATAATCTTAATCAGTTTCATTCTTTGTTTTCTATTTTATTCAAAATGTACTGTGTTGTTATCAGGGAGTTTCTGAGAAAGGTCCTTCGCACCCTCCTGAATCTTCGTGGGGCACATTTGAGAAGAACCGTTTCCAGTACCGCTAAGACCCCAGCTGCTACATTCCGGGGAGAAAGAATCACCTCTAGGTGTTAATTATCATATAACATGGTTTAGAATATCTTATCTACCTACTTGTTTGTGTTAAGACTCCAGACTTCTTTATGCTTCGAATAATTATACTTTCTATGTTAGTTGATAATATTTGTCCTGACAGTATCCTGTTACTATTTACATATTGGCTCCAGATTTATGCATGTTACTAGGATATCCAGGTTTCCTTGTTAGATGGATCTATGACTAGCAATTATTTTAACGTGGCTTCGACTTTGGAAAATCAGAGTGACTTAGTCGTGTCACATATAGAGCAAGTGTTCTGAATTTAATGTGAAGCAGTGGGGGTCTAACTGCTAAACTTTGAATGCATGTTTTTACAGAAAAAAACTTCCATCACGCGGTTACACAATGAATTAATGAGCTTGATGTGAGATGATACAGATAGTGCATGTAGTACATGTGTGTAAAGTTCACTCTTGGTGATAACCAAGTGTAGGTTTCTCTCATGTCAAACTATGTTGGTGATGTTAGTCACTTAATGCAAAGGTGGTTTTAATGTTTATAATTAGCAAATTATTCAGGCGTTTGCTGCAGATTTTCTGTAAAAATGGAAGTCTGAAGTAGTGATTATATGTTTGGCTAGATTCATGTCAACTGCTGCATATTTGAATGTGTAGTGGATCCAATGCTGTTATCAGCAGATAGGGATCAGTAAGTGATATTTGTTGTAAGAGAACAAACATTACCTCCTTAAATCTCTATAAACCATAATAGTGTGGACAAGTCTATATGTTATCTAGGACAATGATTGCGTTTCTTATGGGTAGTAAGTTATGCTGTTAAACTCCACGGTTGTTCAACAGCATAAGCTGTCTCATCTGAATTGGTTTACATCATCAGTTTTTTAGTTTGTATTTGTCTTGATGCTTATTTTGATCGTTATGAGGAATTCAAACGTCCAGACCTGAGGAATTCAAACTTCCAGACCTTGTGCGAGCTCGATTAGAAAATTCTTGCTCTGGCCCTTTGTGTAAGTTCTAGTTAAGCTTTTACAGTATTAGGCTGGTTACTTTCTAGCATATTTGGATTGTCTGTCTGGTGCATGAAGCCTTAGGTGGCTCTGTTCTCTTGCAAAATATTAGAGAAGAATGAGTCTGTTCACAGACTTATCAGTTATCAGTTGTTAGATATTAGAAGTCAGCATCGGCAATTCTTGCACATGAAGAGGTTGATCTAGGAGCTCTTTTAAGCAAGTTGTGACTACCATTAGTCCTGACTAATATTGGATCTGCATTGATGATGGTGTAACATGGCCTCTCTTGCTCCGTGAAATTAGACCAGTAGCGTGTGCATCAACATGCCACTTCTCCCATTTTTTTCCTGGATTGATGCTGTATGAGTAAGGCTGGGACATGATTCCTATTGTTTGCCAATTACCCACATGGTTAGCTCTCTATGTGGCTGATGTGTTAGCTGTTAAGTTGGTCATGTTCTGTATTACCCACTGGTATCTCCAGCTTCCAGACATCAATCAGCAGTTCAGTTTAGTACAATTGGACTGATCTAGTAACATCTAATGGATCATGGATGTAATTCAGAGTACTGTGCCTGAACTTTATGAGCTCTTAGATTTGAAAGATTTTGCTCAGATGGAGAACATGAAAGGACCGCCGTGTTTTTTCTGACTAGTGACCACACTACAGTGTTTTTTTGACTAAGGAAAACACTTGTTTAGAAGATAAAGATTACCTTCTGATACCAATTGGGAGAAGCAGTTGTAGATGCATCGGCCTGGCAACCTCCTGAAAGCTTGTGCGGCATATGGTCTGAACCATATTTGATGTAGGCCACGGCCCTTGATCTCCCTGGAATAACAATGGTTACACAACTCCCAAGAGAACCAAAGATTTGAAGAAGCACACTGTCTGTGATATGAGTACCTACCAGATTTTAACATGGAGGATTCTCCTTGGAGTGAAAGCCCCGGTGATTGGCTCTGATACAAGAGGCTGTCCATAACAGTGTTCTTGCATGTGGAACCTCGATGCATTCTTCACTTCAATGCTCAAAAGCAGTGTTGGTTTTGAATGGGGTGTTGACTTAAGAGTTGTGTCTGAGCTCCTTGTACAGTAAATGTTGCTCAGATCGTGATAAGGGGAAAGCACTCCGAGTTTTGTGTGAAAGCAGCAGACAGAAGTTTGTCGTGTTCTTCCATGTGATGCTTGAAACACAGTGCAGATTTGAGTAGGTGATAAGCTGGTAATCTGATTAGGTCTATTTAGCCCCAAGTATACAGTGGAATTTTGGGTGCTCAGACACAGAGTTTGTGAGCATGATCTCACACGCATCCTTTGCTACAGTAAAATCCGAAAAAAATATTAAACAATTTAAAAAACATTGATGTATTTTTTCACATGCTTACAAACTTTCGCGATGGAATGCCATTCGTGGAGGTCTTGGAAATAAAAACAAAATCGATGCTCCAAAAAGACTGTTTCTGAAAGCATTTTGGAGCATCAATTTTGTTTTTTTTGCCCAGAACCCTCCATGATTGTCATTCCATCACAAAAATTTGCACGCATGTGAATAGGCATCAATGTTTGTTGTAAAAATCTTTTTTTTATTTTTTTTTCCGGATTTTACTGTAACAAAGGGTGCATGTGAGCTTGTGCTCACAAGAGCACTTTTTAGCGTGTCCGCTATGGAGATCAATCTGGGGTGGGTCAACTTGTTTACTGAAGTTGGCTGGAGAGTATGGTGCGTGAACCGAATGAGCTCTTAGTGCTGGAAACCTTTCTCAGTTTGTGAGAAGGGAAAGCATTCCTTTGACTCTTCGTGACATCAGATGGATGGTAGTTTGATCTTTTGATGCCATAGAACGCTTAAAGCAGATTGCAGACTTGACTCTTGAACAGAAGTTGGTTGGGAAGTTTAGGCACTTGGACTATATGGATTTATAAGGATTTACCCTTTTACCCGTTTTAAGTCCATCAGCCCATATCGAGTCTTGATAAGCTGGACTCTTGTGTTCTGTGGGAGATGATTGCTTTGCTAGCTTGTGGAGATCATTCTTGGATGGGTCAAACAGCGGAGATCATTCTGAAGCTTTCCAAATGACCGAAGCAATCTGGTGATGGCTTACCAAACATGAGGCAAGTAGTTTCTTCATCCACGGCAGAAGTTACGCCGAGTCTCTGTATATATTATTTTAAATTAAACATTCATTCTTGACAGTGCACCTTCATTAACCTAGTAGTATGTTAATTTTCTATCTTTATATTTGGATATTCAATAAGCCTTGGGGAACCCAATTAGTTTTACTATAGAATCTTGTTAATATTGCTATGTGTTGGAGAAGGCTGGTTAGTAATATAATGAGTCTAGTGTTCTAAAAGTCAGCCAAGTTCTGTGTGAGGTAGGCACAGTCGTGTATGGACATGTATTGAGGTGTTGTAGAGGCCTCATTGGAGCTCAGAGGTAAGGGCCACGACACATCTGTGGCTGGAGGAAGACAAGGTCACGGGAAGAGTTTGAGCTCAATAGTGGTGTGGAAGATGGTCTGATGGGCGGTATAGGCTCATTGGGATGTTTTCACCACCTGAGTGTCCTGGTTGAGTTGAACCATTTAAAGAGGAAGCAACCCTAGCAAAGCAAGAAGGCCTTGAGGGTGAGCCTCCTTGTCGCTGTTGAGTTTGATGCCCTCAACTTCCCCTTCCCTTTCCTTGTCTCCGTCCCAGGCCCTCCTTGCTCTTTGTCTCCTCTCCATCCCCCTTGCCTAGGTGGTGCGTAGGGCGGACTAGGCAATCTCTTTTACTGTGAATCACACATCTAAATGTGTGTCATCATTGTATATTAGAATCTAGAAGAAGCATGCTGGTAAGGCGCAAAGTACAACAACCAAAGCAAAAACGAAGGCTAAAACTGAAGCTAGAAAGATAAGCCTACTCTAATCTACAAAAAAAAGAAGAGGGAGGAGACAGACCCTCCCTCTTACACACCCCCTACATCAGGAGGCATAATATGAAGCGGGAGACTGCGAAGCGCCTTTGCACTGTCATCTTCCACAGCTCAACCTCTGACAAAATCGGCTCGACCACTGCCTGACGGTCTGGCCTTGCATCTAGCGCCTAGCAATTTTATGAACACTGCTTGAGCATTATTTAATTTCTGGTGGACAGTCCTGGATATGGTGATTAATTGCCACAGTAACCTTATCTGAATGTGGCTTTAACATGTTATGGACTTGGGACATATTATTAGCATTTTGGCAGGTGCGAACTAATAGTAGTTTCTTAAATATTGTTACAAGGCATGCTTGCTTGGATAACTGAAGTCACAATCTGATCTGAATTGTATTCAAGACGTCTTCTGCCATTCTACAGTCCAGCAGGATCTGATAAGACCATGCATGATCAAGGATTCTAGCCCCCCCTCCTGGACTATACACACACATGCATCTTGATCTTGAGGTTCTTGGACTTCTTAGAAGTTGGCACTTCTTTGGTGGATGAGATGTGGCTGGATCTCTCTGAGAGAAACCGAGAACAATTTAACTGTACAGACCATATGTTGCAAACCATGGGGTTTTATTGAGCAACAAGTGTTACTGGCTTACTGCTTCAGGAGTGCAGTAGGAAACAACTAAAGGTTCATGGTTTATTTCTGTTCAGTGTCACCCCATTAGTTTTAGAGACACACTGTTATCGTTTGTTTCCATGTCAGATGCGGGGAGATTAGTTGATGAGCTACAGAAGGAAAAAAAAATCCCATATCTCTAGGCAAATGTTATTTAGCTTTGTGTTTTGATAATTTCGCCTTATATTTTACTTTCATGAAGCATAAGAAGGAATGCAGACATATCTTGAGAATGGTATTAACTTTTCCTGTAATACCACCCACAGTTGTACTTGTGGGGCACATGTACGATTTGCAAGAGGGTACAGATTGTAGGCTATGATCTTCAACAACTTTATCTGTTATGAGTCAGGGTTTGGCATTGTAGATTATAACCATTGGTGACGGGAGGTTGGCACCGTGACAGGAACAGTAAATGGGGAGCGGTAGAGAAAATACTCATTGCTTGCTTTTGAAACCCACGGCACCTCATATAGCCCTCCTTACAAACTGATTCTAGCTTGAGATTGCCATGGAGTGTACTGTTTTTCTCCTATTCATGTTCTTGTGTTTCTGTTCACTGTTTTGTGCATTTTGTGTTATTTATTAATTATTATATTTACTATTATGTACAACTCTTCAGACGATATTGTGTTTGGGACCAAATGTCTAACACTGCTGTTGTTTACCTTACAGGTTGAATCCTCAGTTGGTCCTTTCCTGTGATGACAGAAGACGTATTTGTTCATGTGAAGGAGCCGTCACTGCCAGAAAACAGTAATAAATATGGTAATGGAGATAACTGTTGCCTTTCTGATGCTGAAGGTTCTATGCCAGTTAACTGATACATCTAGAAATGCGCTCTTCTAAAACATAATATTTTCTAGACATCCCTGAAAAGAGATCAAGATGGATTATCATACCAGTTGGAGATATGGGAAATGGTTAAATCAGTCAAGAGTGCCCTAGCAACACTTGGAAGGTCTTGAATGTGGGCGTGTGGGTGATTGGGTTCATTTGCAGGCATTAAGTTTTGTTGTGGTTTTGGGGGAAGAGTGAACTTGTGCCATAGAAGTTTCTGGTTGTCTGGAAGCCCCTGTTCTGTGTCACTGTCGTGGTAATTTCCTTTCTCCATAGGGAAGTTGAAAAGAGATTCTGCTACAAATTGTATAGCAGTGAAGCCCCTGTTGGTGGATTGAACTGCGCCTGGCCATCATGCTTCCAGTTGCTGCATTTGGATGTAGTCACCAGTTTGTCCAGCAGTGAAGCGCAAGTCAGCATAGCTGTCTGATGCTTAGATGTCAGGAATAAAATAAGTTGCTCCCTACATGCGCTGGAGGCAATGAAAACATGATTTCAGAATCCTCCAAGGACTCACGTTATGCTGTTTTGATGATCATGATGTTGGTAAGGTGGCAACCTACACAAACAAAGTCACTGACAAGCCCATCTGAATGTTGGACTCAATGATAAGGCAGTGCAACAAGTCAGGACCCTACGCACAGAGTAGTGAACTTCATATGTTTGAAATTACGAGCATGATTTTGCCGCTCAAGAGTTTTGCTGAAAATGAAGATCCTGCAAGTCACCTGTTGTGCACATTGGGAGCATATTTCTTGGATGCCCAGGAAGGTTGTTTGACAAGCGGAGGAAGCATGTAATTGATCTTTTTGGCAGCTTTTCTCCACCACCTATCTATGCATGGTGAGAGAAGTTATGGTATCATGGCTGAATTACAGCTTAGAATGTTGTCTGTATGAATAGAAGCCCTGGTCTTGGAACTCCTGGTGAAAAAACGGATGCCCTTGTGCTCCATGCCGTACCTCGTTCAAACATTATGCTTCCGATGTTTGGCTTTGGGAGGCATACCACTATCAGGTCAGGTCTGTATATTCACTGCCCTGGACTGAATCCATCCTGAACATCCTCAAGTCTACTCAACAATTGCGGCACAACTTTTGCTATATTAGACTACCCATATGTTAGCAAGAAGTTACCCCCCACTATGGGTAGTCTTAGGGCATCTCCAGCCGTTGAGCCCCCTCCAGGAGGGATTTTTTTCGCCCCTTGGGGGGCTACCGGCGATAATTTTTAGGCTGGGGGTCGAATGACATCCAGTCGTTGCCCCCCCCCCCACCGCCCAAGCCTGCTCTGCTCGTCTCGCCACCGATCGGCTCTGCTCGCCACCGCCCCTCTCTGCAGCCCCGGCGCCGCTCTCCCTCCCTCCCAAGCCCACGCCATGCACGCCACGACGCGCGGG
>NC_041389.1:183580649-183617694 GCF_002162155.2 Triticum dicoccoides
AGTCCGCGAGGAGCAGCACCAGTGCCTCCGCACCTCTGCTCGCCGCCTCGTCCGCGCCCGCTCCCGCCCAGGCTCGCCCCGTCGTCCCGCCCAGGCCACGCCGCGCCGCCCGCGCGACCCCGCGAGCGCCTCGCCCGGGCCCTGCGGCCTCCACCAGCGCCGGGGCGGAGGGAGGGCCGAGCGGCGTCGCCGGGGAGGCCGCCCACGCTCGGGCCCTGCGGCCTCCGCCAGCGCCGGGGCGGAGGGAGGGCCCAGCGGCGAGGCCGAGAGCGCGCGGATGGCCGCCCATGCTCGTCCACCTCGCCCGGGCCCCGCAGCCTCCGCCAGCACCGATGCGTGCCACCACGGCCTCCACCTCCTCGTCGACGCGGTAGTGCGGCTGCGCGCACAGCGTGGAACAACGGCGTCGGCCGTCGGTGGCCCTTCGGCGCGGTGGAGATGGCCATTGGTCGCCACGCTTGGGGCCGGTGCCGGGGCCGCCCGTGGCCTCCGCGCTTGGTGCCGCTCGGCCGCCCGTGGCAGGCCTCGCCGGTCGCCTGGACCACGGCCGCACTCCTCGTCGACGTTCCCCGGCGTGGCCTTCGGCTGCGGCGACACGAACGAGGGCGACGGGTTCCCGGCGTGGCTGGAGCTGCAGGAGAGAGGCCATGCACGTGGTGGGCCTAGGAGGAAAAGAGGAGAGAGAGGGAGGAGAGAGGCTGGCTTGTGGGGCTTTTGCATGCAAAAGAGAGCGCCGGCGCCCCAGCTGCCTCCCGGTTTGCTGCGTTCCGCTTGCGCGCGCCGGCCGTAACATTAGACAAATCCGGCGCTTTTTGAGGTCTTGGGATCTCGACTGGGAGAAAAATTAGACACCGGCGTCCAAAAAATGCTCGTGGGGGGCTTCCTGGGGGGCCGGCTGGAGATGCCCTTACGAGCAAGGACAACTGCCTGTATACCGGAGTCAACGTGAAAGTTGACGTGGATCAAAGTCCCATTCCACCGGTATTGCGGCATGGGATAATAAATGCATTCCACAAAGATTTATAGACGCACTAGGTGGCACCCTGATTGGCATTTAGCACAAATTTAGCACAGTTGAAAGAAATTGTGTGGCGTTATGCTTTGTGGAAATTGCAGGGTCATAGATTTGCTCACCGGCATTAACATACGTAGATAACGATGGTATTTTCCTTGCAAAAAGAGTTGACGTTGGTATTAAATATAGGTGTTTAGGACATCTCCAACATCACCCGCAAATGTCGGGAAACACATCCGAATGTTTATTACCATCCAACGCGAGACGGGTTTGAATGTTTTTGCCATCCAACGCTGTGCCGCAAATGTCTGCGGCGACCGGACCTTCGCCACGTAGGACTGACCACCCCGGCCCATCTAAAACCCTCTCCCACCCATGCCAACGCCGCTCTGTAGCTTGCCGGGCATGCCGGCTGAGAGCGTCACGTCCGCTTACTCGCGGGAACGGATCCTCTAACATCATGAAGGGATGTCACGAAGCTAAGGGATGGTAAGGACACTGTAGCAAAGGCAATGTGCATAATTACTGTTCATAAAAATAAAATCTGAAATTAATTTTATTGCACCATAATTTTGTTTGTATGTAATTTTTGTAAATGTATACAGTAGATATGTAATTTACAGATTAATCCAAGTCATTTTAGGCTTAATTATATGGATGTGAAGAAGAGATGTCAGGGTATTATAGCTTCCCTGACATCCCTTCGTGGTGTTAGAGGATCTCATTCCCTTACTCGCTATCCACGCTGATGCTGACTCGAGCGATGCTACCACATTGGGCGATGGGGACGTCTTCCTACCGCATTTAAGTGTGCTGCCCATACATTCGCCTGCTCCCGCATTGTACATGCGCGAGGCCTAGGAAGCCGCGGGCGCCCGTGTAACATCCTGAGACTTGTAGGACTATTGCTTGAGTTTGGATAGATATTGTAACAGCCCAAATTTTCAAATTTGGATTGTTAATAGGATCATTCTTTTACATATGCATATTTGAAATTTTGGAGGTTATGGAATATTCTAATGAGAGGGAATAAAAGGACTTTCCCACATATTCATTTGACTATTATTTTGATTTTACAATTATTCAAATCATTTTCAACTCAAGGAAAAATATTAGAGAAGGAAATATGACTCCTTCAAAACAATATGTTGAATGTGCATTGAATAATATTTAGATATTTATTTTCGGTGGAAAAATATTTTATGGAACATTTATAAAGCCCCAAATAATTTTTTGTAAAAATATTTTGTGTATTTTGTATTATATTGGGCTGGGAAAATGTTCACTGTGTTCTATATTAGTACTACTATTTTACATATAAGTTTTGATTAATTTTGGTTTTGATTTGATAATTGTTTTGGCCAAATATTTGTCCTGTTATTTAGTAAATAGGATTTTCCCAGAAAACTTGTACTGTGTGTTTTGGGCTAGCCAGTGCGCAGCCCATTTCTTTCCCTTGCTCGCGCGCGTTGAAGCGCCGTGTAGCCCAGCTAGCAGGCCGGCCATTTCCATTCTGCGGGCAGCCCACCCAGTTCTGTTGTTTGTCTCTCTCTTTTACATCTCTCCCCGCTGACTGCTAGGGCCCGCCAAGTCGTCTTTCTCCTCAGGACAAAATCCCGCACGTTCCCTTGTTCTTCCTGAAGACCTTCCCGATCCAAATCCTCGTCGATTCGGCTTGGATCTTGTTCCTCTCGCATGGATATTTCACTATAAGTACCTACCACCTCCTTGTCATCCTATTTTTCGCCAAAACCGCCGCCTCTCGTGCCCTAGAACACCCCCACGATCTCGCCGGAGTCCGCTGCCACCTGAAGCTTTCCCCGGTCAACTCTGACGCTGTCGTGAGTCTCTACCTCTTAACTTCTGGTCCAAAGATTTCCCCATGCTTCCTGTTAAAACTAATTCTGTAATTAGGGGAAAATCTTCCCTTGCCCAAACCGTCGTTGCGGTTTGTCCCGCAACCGACGCCTCCCTTCGATCTCCTGGAACCGACGCCCCCTCGAGGGATCGTCGTGTCTCTTTGGGACATATAAAAGGGGCCTGTAACCATCGATCAAGATACTCGATCACTTCTGATTCGAAACACGTTATCACGCATGTAGGACAACCAGCGAAGAGCGAAAGAGAAAAGAAAGGGAGGGAAAGAGCACCCGCCAGCGGTGAGATGCCGAGCCTCGTCTCCTTCCTCCGCGCGATCCACGAGGATGGCCGTCGCTACGGTCGCTGTTTCCACGGACTGGGTAGACTCTGGCGATTCCTCGAGGGGGCGTCCGTGGTGCTTACCACGCCCCGAGACAGGGTCGCCGCACCACAGCACGCGCCCACCGTGGTTCTCCCCCTGCCCATGGCCATGCGCCCATGATGGCCGGATGGTGGCCGGCCCGAGCGCCCCGGTGATGAATGGGGTCGCCGCTGCGCCTGGATCGTCCCCCGGGTCTTCGCCTCCACCACCTGCTCCACCAGCCTCGGAGTAGGGATGGAAGGTGCCGGCTTCAACTCCCCACCACCACTAGAGGCTACTGCGGGCCCGAGCATCTGCGCGGAGCAGCGCTTCGGCCGCCTCTTCGGGCGCGCCGTCGCAGCTCTCGACCGCCCTCCCAGCCGCCGCTCAGGCTCATGGGCTCTGACGGACCTCGGCTTCGCCACCACTTCGCTGCGCCAAGCCTCCACCATCACCGTCTCCTCTTCGGATGAGGAGGGCTCGTCGGCGACGAGCCGGTGACCACCAGAGACCGATGGGATGCGGCGGCGGCCGCTCCCCCCGCTGGTAGCGCCGTGTCGGAGGAGGGGATCGAGTGGTGGTGCGGGCGTCGGATTATCCGACCCATATCCGTAATCGCCTTCCCCCCCCTCTGCCTTATGCGGTGCGGCGGCGGTTGGGTCGGCCAAAGGCCGTGCAGGCCCAGGCCCAGGCGCCTGCGGGTCCTCCGGCTGCCTCCTGTTGGCCGTGCACGTCATTTCTCTCTCTCTCTGTTTTATGAACAGTAGTACTAATTATTGTATTTGTGCTGGTTTAGACTGTTTAGTACTGTTTAGTACCTAGTTTGACTGCTACTTACATTCTAGTCTAGTTCTAGATTAAATCTAGGTTAGGACTTGTGTAATTATTTGTGTGTTTATATTATGTAATGGATTGAATATAAATAAAGTACCGGCTGGGAAGAATGACATGTTCCATGTGTTTACCACATATCAAGTCCTCTTGAACATGTTTTTGCGATTGAGATCATCTTCTCTTGCATATCAAACTTGCAAATTTTTGAATATTTCTCCCTCCTTATATATGAATTGTAGCATACACAAGGTAATGGCAATGTAGCCTATTACTGTGAGATCTATGTGATCTTCAATGTGTTATGTTTACACAATTGAGGTTGAGATTTTTTTCAAGCTTTACATTTGAGCATCAAATTTGTGCGTTCTTATTACAGAACCATGATGATTTTCACCCGTCAATTAATTATCTCTGGTTCCTCATGTAGGCAAAGATGACTGCCAAAGAGTTTGGGAGCTTGCCCTCAATGGCCACAACTATCCTACATGAGCTATGAACATCAAGACCAGTCTTGCGTCTCATGGGATTGCGGGTGCAATCTAGCCCCCTGAGACTCCTCTCCCGGCTGGAGCCACGCCGCTGACAGAACAACAGAACTATGCTGCTTTATTTATCATAAGGCATCATATTCATCCAGATTTGAAGTCTGAGTATTTACAGGAGGAATCTCCTAGTACTCTGTTTCTGGCCATCAAAACGAGGTATGAACAACAGAAGGCAGTAGTCCTGCTAGAAGCACTCCATGATTGGACTCATCTCCGTCTTCAGGATTTCAAGTCCATCGGTGAGTAAAATCATGTTGTTCATAAGATATGTTCCAAACTGCGCTTTTGTGAGAAGGAACCTACTGAGGGGGAGAAGAAAGAGAAAACTTTGTCTACTATGCTCCCTTCAGATAGAATCCTCCAACAGAAATATCGTGCTCGAAACTACACTGTCTATTCCGAGCTTATTCACATGTTACTTCAGGCTGAAAAGCATGATGAGCTACTCGCTAAGAATGGCTCTCAGTGCCCAGTTGGGGCACAACCTTTACCTGAAGTCCATCTGAATGTTGCAAATAGACAGAAGTTTAATGGTACCTTTCGGGGTAAACATTCTAAATTCGAGCATAAGCGAAATCGCAATGGGAACAGGAGATCTAGATACCCAGGAAAGGGAAAAGGCACTTCAAAGCCTAGGGTTGATAAATCTAAGCTTTGTAACAAGTGTGGATGCTAAACACATTCTACTGAAAAGTGCACAATGCCCAAGCATCTGGTTGTTGGGGAACGTAGTCATTTCAAAAAATTTCCTACGCACACGCAAGATCATGGTGATGCATAGCAATGAGAGGGGAGAGTGTTGTCCACATACCCTCGTAGACTGAAAGCGGAAACGTTAGAACAATGCGGTTGATGTAGTCGTACGTCTTCACGGCCCGACCGATCAAGCACCGAAACTACGGCACCTCCGAGTTCTAGCACACGTTCAGCTCGATGACATCCCTCGTACTCCGAACCAGCCGAATGTTGAGGGAGAGTTCCGTCAGCACGACGGCGTGGTGACGATCTTGATGTTCTAACAGGACTAAGTTCATGATAAATTTAAGTTCAATTAATCATATTACTTAAGAACTCCCACTTAGACAGACATCTCTCTAGTCATCTAAGTGATCACGTGATCCAAATCAACTAAACCATGTTCGATCATCACGTGAGATGGAGTAGTTTTCAATGCTGAACATCATTATGTTGATCATATCTACTATATGATTCACGTTCGACCTTTCGGTCTCAGTGTTCCGAGGCCATATCCGTATATGCTAGGCTCGTCAAGTTTAACCCGAGTATTCCGCGTGTGCAACTGTTTTGCACCCGTTGTATTTGAACGTAGAGCCTATCACACCCGATCATCACGTGGTGTCTCAGCACGAAGAACTTTCGCAACGGTGCATACTCAAGGAGAACACTTCTTGATAATTAGTGAGAGATCATCTTAAAATGCTACCGTCAATCAAAGCAAGATGAGATGCATAAAGGATAAACATCACATGCAATCAATATAAGTGATATGATATGGCCATCATCATCTTGTGCTTGTGATCTCCATCTCCGAATCACCATCGTGATTAGCACCGTCACCGGCGGGACACCTTGATCTCCATCGTAGCATCATTGTCGTTCCGCCATCTATTGCTTCTACGACTATCGCTACCGCTTAGTGATAAAGTAAAGCAATTATAGGGCGCTTGCATTTCATACAATAAAGCGACAACCATATGGCTCCTGCCAGTTGCCGATAACTCAGTTACAAAACATGATCATCTCATACAATAAAATATAGCATCACGTCTTGACCATATCACATCACAACACGCCCTGCAAAAACAAGTTAGACGTCCTCTACTTTGTTGTTGCAAATTTTACGTGGCTGCTACGGGCTGAGCAAGAACCGTTCTTACCTACGCATCAAAACCACAACGATAGTTTGTCAAGTTAGTGCTGTTTTAACCTTCGCAAGGACCGGGCGTAGCTACACTCGGTTCGACTAAAGTTGGAGAAACTGACACCCGCCAGCCACGTGTGTGCAAAACACGT
Organism: Triticum dicoccoides; assembly: GCF_002162155.2. Lineage (NCBI taxonomy): Eukaryota > Viridiplantae > Streptophyta > Magnoliopsida > Poales > Poaceae > Triticum > Triticum dicoccoides. The sequence continues at coordinate 183,587,299 of NC_041389.1, forward strand.
CGGTAGAACCAATTCCGCGTAAGCGTACGCGTAATGTCGGTCCGGGCCGCTTCATCCAACAATACCGCCGAACCAAAGTATGACATGCTGGTAAGCAGTATGACTTGTATCGCCCACAACTCACTTGTGTTCTACTCGTGCATATAACATCTACGCATAAAACCAGGCTCTGATACCACTGTTGGGGAACGTAGTCATTTCAAAAAATTTCCTACGCACACGCAAGATCATGGTGATGCATAGCAACGAGAGGGAAGAGTGTTGTCCATGTACCCTCGTAGACCGAAAGCGGAAGCGTTAGAACAATGCGGTTGATGTAGTCGTACGTCTTCACGGCCTGACCGATCAAGCACCGAAACTACGACACCTCCGAGTTCTAGCACACGTTCAACTCGTTGACGTCCCTCGTACTCCGATCCAGCCAAGTGTCGAGGGAGAGTTCCGTCAGCACGACGGCGTGTTGACGATCTTGATGTTCTACCATCGCAGGGCTTCGCCTAAGCATCGCTACAATATTATCGAGGAGGACTATGGTGGAGGGGGGGCACCGCACACGACTAAGAGATCAAGAGATCAATTGTTGTTGTGTCTAGAGGTGCCTCCTGCCCCCGTATATAAAGGAGTGGAGGAGGGGGAGAGGGCCGGCCCCTATGGCGCGCCCTGGAGGAGTCCTACTCCTACCGGGAGTAGGATTTCTCCCCTTCCATGTAGTAGGAGTAGGAGACAAGGAAGGGGGAGAGGGAAGAGAAGGAAGGAGGGGGCGCCGCCCCTCCCCCTAGTCCAATTCAGACTAGTCATTGGGGGGCGCGCGGCCTGCCTCTCTCTCTCTCCCCTAAAGCCCAATAAGGCCCATATACTTCTTCCTCCGTATTCCCGTAACTCTCCGGTACTCCGAAAAATACCCGAATCACTCGAAACCCTTCCGATGTCCGAATATAGTCGTCCAATATATTGATCTTTACGTCTCGACCATTTTGAGACTCCTCGTCATGTCCCCGAACTCATCCGGGACTCCGAACTCCTTCGGTACATCAAAGCACATAAACTCATAATATAACTGCCATCGAAACCTTAAGCGTGCGGACCCTACGGGTTCGAGAACTATGTAGACAATGACCGAGACACGTTTTCCGGTCAATAACCAATAGCGGAACCTGGATGCTCATATAGGCTCCTACATATTCTATGAAGATCTTTATCGGTCAAACCGCATAACAACATACGTTGTTCCCTTTGTCATCGGTATGTTACTTGCCCGAGATTTGATCATCGGTATCTCAATACCTAGTTCAATCTCGTTACCGGCAAGTCTCTTTACTCGTTACATAATGCATCATTTTGTAACTAACTCATTAGCTACATTGCTTGCAAGGCTTATAGTGATGTGCATTACCGAGAGGGCCCAGAGATACCTCTCCGACAATCGGAGTGACAAATCATAATCTCGAAATAAGCCAACTCAACATGTACCTTCGGAGACACCTGTAGAGCTCCTTTATAATCACCCAGTTACGTTGTGACGTTTGGTACAAAGTGTTCCTCCGGTAAACGGGAGTTGCATAATCTCATAGTCATAGGAACATGTATACGTCATGAAGAAAGCAATAGCAATATACTAAACGATCAACTGCTAAGCTAACGGAATGGGTCAAGTCAAACACATCCTTCTTCTAATGATGTGATCCCGTTAATCAAATGACAACTCATGCCTATGGCTAGGAAACACAACCATCTTTGATCAACAAGCTAGTCAAGTAGAGGCATACTAGTGACACTATGTTTGTCTATGTATTCACACATGTATTATGTTTCCGGTTAATACAATTCTAGCATGAATAATAAACATTTATCATGAAATAAGGAAATAAATAATAACTTTATTATTGCCTCTAGGGCATATTTCTTCAGTCTCCTAGTTGCACTAGAGTCAATAATCTAGTTCACATCGCCATGTGATTTAACACCAATATTCATATCTGTATATGATTAACACCCATAGTTCACATCGTCATGTGACCAACACCCAAAGGGTTTACTAGAGTCAATAATCTAGTTCACATCGCTATGTGATTAACACCCAAAGATTACTAGGGTGTCATCATGTTTTTGCTCGTGAGAGAAGCTTAGTCAACGGGTCTGTCACATTCAGAGCCGTATGTATTTTGCAAATATTTTATGTCTACAATGCTCTACACGGAGCTACTCTAGCTAATTGCTCCACTTTCAATATGTATCCAGATTGAGACTTAGAGTCATCTGGATCGGTGTAAAAGCTTGCACTGATGTAACTCTTTACGACGGGCTCTTTTATCACCTCCATAATCGAGAAATATTTCCTTAGTCCCCACTAAGGATATTCTTGACCAATGTCCAGTGATCTACTCCTAGATCACTATTGTACTCCCTTGCCAAATTCAGAGCAAGGTATACAATAGGTCTTGTACATAGCATAGCATACTTTATAGAACCTATGACTGAGGCATAGGGAATGACTTTCATTCTCTTTTTCTATTTTCTACTGTGGTCGAGATTTGAGTCTTACTCAATTTCACACCTTTGCAACACATGCAAGAATTCTTTCTTTGACTGTTCCATTTTTGAACTACTTCAAAATCTTGACAAGGTATGTACTTATTGAAAAACTTATCAAGCGTCTTGATCTATCTCAATAGATCTTGATGCTCAATATGTAAGTAGCTTTACTGAGGTCTTTCTATTAAAGAACTCCTTTCAAATACTCCTTTATGCTTTCCAGAAAAATTCTACATCATTTCTGATCAACAATATGTTACTCACATATATTTATCAGAAAGGCGGTAGTGCTCCCACTCACTTTATTGTAAATACAGGCTTCACCGCAAGTTTGTATAAAACTATATGCTTTGATCAACTTATCAAAGCGTATATTCCAACTCTGAGATGCTTGCACCAGTCCATAGATGGATCGCTGGAGCTTGCACATTTTGTTAGCACCTTTAGGATTGACAAAACCTTCTGGTTGCATCATATACAACTGTTCTTTAAGAAAACCATTAAGGAATGCAGTTTTGACATCCATTTGCCAGATTTCATAAAATGTGGCAATTGCAAACATGATTCGGACAGACTTAAGCATCAATACGAGTGAGGAAAAACTCATCATATTCAACATCTTGAACTTTGTCAAAAACCTTTTTCGACAAGTCTAACTTTGTAGATAGTAACACCACTATCAATGTCCGTCTTTCTCTTGAAGATCCATTTGTTTTCTATGGCTTGCCGATCATCGGGCAAGTCCATCAAAGTCCACACTTTGTTCTCATACATGGATCCTATCTCAGATTTCATGGCCTCCAGCCATTTTGCGGAATCTGGGCTCATCATCACTTCCTCATAGTTCGTAGGTTCATCATGGTCTAGTAACATGATTTCCAGAATAGGATTACCGTACCACTCTGGTGCGGACTGTACTTTGGAAGACCTACGAGGTTTGTAGTAACTTAATCTGAAGTTTCATGATCATCATCATTGGCTTCCTCACTAATTGGTGTAGGAATCACTGGAACTGATTTCTGTGATGAACTACTTTCCAATTCGGGAGAAGGTACAAATTACCTTATCAAGCTCTACTTTCCTCCCACTCACTTCTTTCGAGTCTCTAGAAAGGATCCATTCTTAGCAACGAATATTTTGCCTTCGGATCTGTGATAGAAGGTGTACCCAACAGTTTCCTTTGGGTATTCTATGAAGACACACTTCTCCGATTTGGGTTTGAGCTTATCAGGTTGAAACTATTTCACATAAGCATCGCAGCCCCAAACTTTAAGAAACGACAACTTAGGTTTATTGCTAAACCATAGTTCATACGGTGTCGTCTCAACGGATTTAGATGGTGCCCTATTTTAACGTGAATGCAGCTATCTCTAATGCATAACCCCAAAACGATATTGGTAAATCGGCAAGAGACATCATTGATCGCACCATATCAAATAAAGTGCGGTTATGACGTTCGGACACACCGTTACGCTGTGGTGTTCCACGTGGCATGAGTTTGTGAAACTATTCCACATTATTTTAACTGAAGGCCAAACTCGTAACTCAAATATTCATCTCCACGATCAGATTGTAGAAACTTTATTTTCTTGTTACGATGATTTTCCACTTCACTCTGAAATTCTTTGAACCTTTCAACTGTTTCAGACTTATGTTTCATTAAGTAGATATACTCATATCTGCTCAAATCATTTGTGAAGGTCAGAAAATAACGATACCCGCCACGAGCCTTAATACTCATTGGTCTGCATACATCAGTATGTATTATTTCCAACAAGTCAGTAGCTCGTTCCATTGTTCCGGAGAATGGAGTTTTAGTCATCTTGCCCAAAAGGCACGGTTCGCAAGCATCAAATGATTCATAACCAAGTGATTCCAAAAATCCATCTTTATGGAGTTTCTTCATGCGCTTTACACCGATATGACCCAAACGGCAGTGCCACAAATAAGTTGCACTATCATTATTAACTTTGCATCTTTTGGCATCAATATTATGAATATGTGTATCACTACGATCGAGATCCAACAAACTATTTTGATTGGGTGTATGACCATTGAAGGTTTTATTCATGTAAATAGAACAACATTTATTCTCTGACTTTAAATGAATAACCGTATTGCAATAAACATGATCAAATCATATTCATGCTCAAGGCAAATGCCAAATAACATTTATTTAGGTTTAACACTAATCCCGAAAGTATGGGGAGTGTGCGATGATGATCATATCAATCTTGGAACCACTTCCAACACACATCGTCACTTCACCCTCAACTAGTCTCAGTTTATTCTGTAACTCCTGTTTCGAGTGACTAATCTTAGCAACCGAACAAGTATCAAGTACCCAGGGGTTACTATAAACACTTGTAAGGTACACATCAATAACATGTATATCAAATATACCCTTGTTCACTTTGCCATCCTTCTTATCTACCAAATATTCAGGGCATTTCCACTTCCAGTGACCATTTCCTTTGCAGTAGAAGCACTCAGTTTCAGGCTTTGGTCCAGCTTTGGGCTTCTTCGCGGGAGTGACAACTTGCTTGCCATTCTACTTGAAGTTCCCTTTCTTTCCCTTTGCCCTTTTCTTGAAACTAGTGGTCTTGTCAATCATCAACACTTGATGCTCTTTCTTGATTTCTACCTTCGTCGATTTCAGCATCACGAAGAGATCGGGAATCGTTTTCGTCATCCCTTGCATACTATAGTTCATCGCGAAGTTCCAGTAACTTGGTGATGGTGACTAGAGAACTCTGTCAATCACTATCTTATCTGGAAGATTAACTCCCACTTGATTCAAGCGATTGTAGTACCCAGACAATCTGAGCACATGCTCACTGCTTGAGCTATTCTCCTCCATCTTTCAGCTATAGAACTTGTTAGAGACTTTATATCTCTTAACTCGGGTATTTGCTTGAAATATTAACTTCAACTCCTGAAACATCTCATATGGCCCATGACATTCAAAATGTCTTTGAAGTCCTGATTCTAAGCCCTTTAAGCATGGTGCACTAAACTATCAAGTAGTCATCATATTGAGCTAGCTAAACGTTCATCACGTCTGCATCTGTTCCTGCAATAGGTCCGTCACCTAGAGATGCATCAAGGACATAATTCTTCTGTGCAGCAATTAGGACAATCCTTAGATCACGGATCCAATCCGCATTATTGCTACTAACATCTTTCAACACCGTTTACTCTAGGAACATATCAAAATAAACAAATGAAAGCAACAATGCGAGCTATTAATCTACAACATAATTTGCAAAATACTAACAGGACTAAGTTCATGATAAATTTAAGTTCAATTAATCATATTACTTAAAAACTCTCACTTAGACAGACATCTCTCTAGTCATCTAAGTGATCACGTGATCCAAATCAACTAAACCATGTCCGATCATCACGTGAGATGGAGTAGTTTTCAATGGTGAACATCACTATGTTGATCATATCTACTATATGATTCACGTTCGACCTTTCGGTCTCAGTGTTCCGAGGCCATATCTGTATATGCTAGGCTCGTCAAGTTTAATCTGAGTATTCCGTGTGTGCAACTGTTTTGCACCCGTTGTATTTGAACGTAGAGCCTATCACACCCGATCATCACGTGGTGTCTCAGCACGAAGAACTTTCGCAACGGTGCATACTCAGGGAGAACACTTCTTGATAATTAGTGAGAGATCATCTTAAAATGCTACCGTCAATCAAAGCAAGATGAGATGCATAATGGATAAACATCACATGCAATCAATATAAGTGATATGATATGGCCATCATCATCTTATGCTTGTGATCTCCATCTCTGAAGCACCATCGTGATCACCATTGTCACCGGCGCGACACCTTGATCTCCATCGTAGCATCGTTGTCGTTCCGCCATCTATTGCTTCTATGACTATCACTACCGCTTAGTGATAAAGTAAAGCAATTACAGGGCGCTTGCATTTCATACAATAAAGTGACAACCATATGGCTCCTTCCAGTTGCCGATAACTCGGTTACAAAACATGATCATCTCATACAATAAAATATAGCATCACGTCTTGACCATATCACATCACAACATGCCCGGCGAAAACAAGTTAGACGTCCTCTACTTTGTTGTTGCAAATTTTACGTGGCTGCTACGGGCTGAGCAAGAACCGTTCTTACCCACGCATCAAAACCACAACGATAGTTTGTCAAGTTAGTGTTGTTTTAACCTTCGCAAGGACCGGGCGTAGCCACACTCGGTTCGACTAAAGTTGGAGAAACTGACACCCGCCAGCCACGTGTGTGCAAAGCACGTCGGTAGAACCAGTCTCGCGTAAGCGTACGCGTAATGTCGGTCCGGGCCGCTTCATCCAACAATACTGCCGAACCAAAGTATGACATGCTGATAAGCAGTATGACTTGTATCGCCCACAACTCACTTGTGTTCTACTCATGCATATAACATCTACGCATAAAACCAGGCTCTGATACCATTGTTGGGAACGTAGTCATTTCAAAAAAAATTCTACGCACACGCAAGATCATGATGATGCCTAGCAACGAGAGGGGAGAGTGTTGTCCACGTACCCTCGTAGACCGAAAGCGGAAGCGTTAGAACAACGCGGTTGATGTAGTCGTACGTCTTCACGGTCCGACCGATCAAGCACCGAAACTACGACACCTCAGAGTTCTAGCACACGTTCAGCTCGATGACGTCCCTCGTACTCCGATCCAGCCGAGTGTCGAGGGAGAGTTCCGTCAGCACGACGGCGTGTTGACGATCTTGATGTTCTACCATCGCAGGCCTTCGCCTAAGCATCACTACAATATTATCGAGGAGGACTATGGTGGAGGGGGGCACCACACACGGCTAAGAGATCAAGAGATCAATTGTTGTTGTGTCTAGAGGTGCCCCCTGCCCCCGTATATAAAGAAGTGGAGGAGGGGGAGAGGGCCGGCCCCTATGGCGCGCCCTGGAGGAGTCCTACTCCCACCGGGAGTAGGATTTCTCCCCTTCCATGTAGTAGGAGTAGGAGACAAGGAAGGGGGAGAGGGAAGAGAAGGAAGGAGGGGGCGCCGCCCCTCCCCCTAGTCCAATTCGGACTAGTCATTGGGGGGGCGCGCGGCCTGCCTCTCTCTCTCTCTCTCCCCTAAAGCCCAATAAGGCCCATATACTTCTTCCTCTGTATTCCCGTAACTCCCCGGTACTCCAAAAAAACCCGAATCACTCGGAACTCTTCCGATGTCCGAATATAGTCATCCAATATATCGACCTTTACGTCTCAACCATTTCGAGACTCCTCGTCATGTCCCCGATCTCATCCGGGACTCCGAACTCCTTCGGTACATCAAAACACATAAACTCATAATATAACTGTCATCGAAACCTTAAGCGTGCGGACCCTACGGGTTCAAGAACTATGTACACATGACCGAGACATGTTTTCCGGTCAATAACCAATAGCGGAACCTGGATGCTCATATTGGCCTCTACATATTCTACGAAGATCTTTATCGGTCAAACCGCATAACAACATACGTTGTTCCCTTTGTCATCGGTATGTTACTTGCCCGAGATTCGATTGTCGGTATCTCAATACCTAGTTCAATCTCATTACCGGCAAGTCTCTTTACTCGTTACATAATGCATCATTCTGTAACTAACTCATTAGCTACATTGCTTGCAAGGCTTGTAGTGATGTGCATTACCGAGAGGGCCCAGAGATACCTCTCCGACAATCGGAGTGACAAATCCTAATCTCAAAATACGCCAACTCAACATGTACCTTCGGAGACACCTGTAGAGCTCCTTTATAATCACCCAGTTACGTTGTGACGTTTGGTAGCACACAAAGTGTTCCTCCGGTAAACGGGAGTTGCATAATCTCATAGTCATAGGAACATGTATACGTCATGAAGAAAGTAATAGCAACATACTAAACGATCAAGTGCTAAGCTAACGGAATGGGTCAAGTCAATCACATCATTCTTCTAATGATGTGATCTCATTAATCAAATAACAACTCATGCCTATGGCTAGGAAACACAACCATCTTTGATCAACAAGCTAGTCAAGTAGAGGCATATTAGTGACACTATGTTTGTCTATGTATTCACACATGTATTATGTTTCCAGTTAATACAATTCTAGCATGAATAATAAACATTTATCATGAAATAAGGAAATAAATAATAACTTTATTATTGCCTCTAGGGCATATTTCCTTCACTGGTTATGCTGTACTAGCAATCTCAGGGACGCAAAGCACCTCAAGGGAAAAGGTTTGAAGCCAACTTCAACCTTCATCCGGATAGCGCAAAAGGAGCTGGTGGTTCGCATGATGTTCCTCCTGGACCGAGCAACGCCATGGTTCCTTATTTGCCTGAGGATACTGCTAAAATGGAGAACATGTTGATTGAGTACACCGCAAACAACGTGTTTGGCGACTTCGACTAGTCCCTCAATCTCCTTAGTGATCCACTTAATTATGTCCATTTGTGATGATTGTAATAAGAACATAAGTTTGTTGTTGTCTTTATATTGTATTGTATCAACACATTTGATATAATAAAGATTGTATTCTATGTATTAACATGAGGTTTTATTATTGAAACTTCTTTTGTTTTATATAGTTTTCTATGTGGACAATCAGATGGAAGAGGAATTATGCCTTGTGGACAGTGGTACCACAAACTCCATACTGAGGGAGATGAAATATTTCCAAACTCTGAAAAAGATGAATATCGCTGGATGCGATTATTGGGGAACGTTGCAGAAAATTAAAATTTTCCCTACGGTTTCACCAAGATCCATCTATGAGTTCATCTAAGCAACGAGTCAAGGGAGTGAGTTTGCATCTACATACCACTTGTAGATTACGAGCGGAAGCTTGCAAGGGGATGGTGATGATGGAGTCGTACTCTACGTGATTCAGATCACCGATGTCCAAGTGCTGAACGGACAGCACCTCCGCGTTCAACACACGTGCGGGACGGGAGACGTCTCCTCCTTCTTGATCCAGCAAGGGGGAAGGAGAGGTTGATGATGATCCAGCAGCACGACGGCGTGGTGGTGGATGCAGCAGAACTCCGGCAGGGCTTCGCCAAGCGTCTACGGGAGGAGGACGAGGTGTAGCAGGGGGAGGGAGGCGCCAAGCACAAGGGTACGGCTGCCCTCCCCCCTGCCCTCCTTTATATAGGCCCCCAGGGGGGGGCGCCGGCCCTGGGAGATTGGATCTCCCAAGGGGGCGGCGGCCAAGGGGGGAGGAGTGCCCCCCAAGGCATGTGGTGCCCCCCCCCCACCCTAGGGTTTCAACCCTAGGCGTAGGGGGTGGGCCTAGGGGGGCGCACCAGCCCACTATGGGCTGGATCCCCTCCCATGTCAGCCCATGGGGCCCTCCGGGATGGGTGGCCCCACCCAGTGGACCCCCGGGACCCTTCCGGTGGTCCCGGTACATTACCGGGAGACCCCGAAACTTTCCCGATGGCCGAAAAACCACTTCCTATATATTATTCTTTACCTCCGGACCATTCCGAAACTCCTCGTGACGTCCGGGATCTCATCCGGGACTCCGAACAACATTCGGTATGCTGCATACTCATATTCATACAACCCTAGCGTCACCGAACCTTAAGTGTGTAGACCCTACGGGCAATAACCAACAGCGGGGTCTGGATACCCATGTTGGCTCCCACATGCTCCTCGATGATTTCATCAGTTGAACCACGATGTCGAGGATTCGATCAAACCCTGTATACGATTCCCTTTGTCAATCGGTACGTTACTTGCCCGAGACTCGATCGTCGGTATCCCAATACCTTGTTCAGTCTCGTTACCTGCAAGTCACTTTACTCGTACCATAATGCATGATCCCGTGGCCAACACCTTGGTCACCTTGAGCTCATTATGATGATGCATTACCGAGTGGGCCCAGAGATACCTCTCCGTTATACGGAGTGACAAATCCTAGTCTCGATCCGTGTCAACCCAACAGACACTTTCGGAGATACCTGTAGTGCACCTTTATAATCACCCAGTTACATTGTGACGTTTGGTACACCCAAAGCACTCTTACGGTATCCGGGAGTTACACGATCTCATGGTCTAAGGAAGAGATACTTGACATTGGCAAAGCTCTAGCAAACGAACTACACGATCTTTGTGCTATGCTTAGGATTGGGTCTTGTCCATCACATCATTCTCCTAATGATGTGATCCCGTTATCAACGACATCCAATGTCCATAGCTAGGAAACCATGACTATCTGTTGATCACAACGAGCTAGTCAACTAGAGGCTCACTAGGGACATATTGTGGTCTATGTATTCACACGTGTATTAGGATTTCCGGATAATACAGTTATTGCATTAATAAAAGACAATTATCATGAACAATGAAATATAATAATAATTTTATTATTGCCTCTAGGGCATATTTCCAACAGTCTCCCACTTGCACTAGAGTCACCAATCTAGTTACATTGTGATGAATCGAACACCCATAGAGTTCTGGTGTTGATCATGTTTTGCTCGCGAGAGAGGTTTAGTCAATGGATCTGCGACATTCAGATCCGTATGTACTTTGCAAATTTCTATGTCTCCATCTTGAACATTTTCACGGATGGAATTGAAACGACGCTTGATGTGCCTGGTCTTCTTGTGAAACCTGGGCTCCTTGGCAAGGGCAATAGCTCCAGTGTTGTCACAGAAGAGTTTGATTGGCCCCGACGCATTGGGTATGACTCCTAGGTCGGTGATGAACTCCTTCACCCAAATCGCTTCATGCGCTGCCTCCGAGGCTGCCATGTACTCCGCTTCACACGTAGATCCCGCCACGACGCTCTGCTTGCAGCTGCACCAGCTTACTGCTCCACCATTCAACATATACACGTATCCGGTTTGTGACTTAGAGTCATCCGGATCTGAGTCGAAGCTAGCGTCGACGTAACCCTTTACAGGTACTTCAGGATATTCTTGACCGCTGTCCAGTGTTCCTTGCCGGGATTACTTTGGTATCTTGCTACCAAACTCACGGCAAGATTTACATCAGGTCTGGTACACAACATGGCATACATAATAGATCCTATGGCTGAAGCATAGGGGATGACACTCATCTCTTCTTTATCTTTTGCCGTGGTCGGTGACTGAGCCGAGCTCAATCTCACACCTTGTAACATAGGCAAGAACCCTTTCTTGGACCGATCCATTTTGAACCTTTTCAAAATCTTATCAAGGTATGTGCTTTGTGAAAGACCTATGAGGCGTCTCGATCTATCTCTATAGATCTTGATGCCTAATATATAAGCAGCTTCTCCAAGGTCCTTCATTGAAAAACATTTGTTCAAGTAGGCCTTAATGCTGTCCAGAAATTCTATATTATTTCCCATCAAGAGTATGTCATCTACATATAATATGAGAAATGCTACAGAGCTCCCACTCACTTTCTTGTAAACGCAGGCTTCTCCATAAGTCTGCATAAACCCAAACGCTTTGATCATCTCATCAAAGCAAATATTCCAACTCCGAGATGCTTGCACCAGCCCATAAATGGATCGCTGGAGCTTGCATACTTTGTTAGCATTCTTAGGATCGACAAAACCTTCCGGCTGCATCATATACAGTTCTTCCTTAAGATGCCCGTTAAGGAATGCCGTTTTGACGTCCATCTGCCATATCTCATAATCATAGTATGCGGCAATTGCTAACATGATTCGGACGGACTTCAGCTTCGCTACGGGAGAGAATGTCTCATCGTAGTCAATCCCTTGAACTTGTCGATAACCCTTAGCGACAAGTCGAGCCTTATAAATGGTCACATTACCATCTGCGTCTGTCTTCTTCTTAAAAATCCATTTGTTTTCTATTGCTCGCCGATCATCGGGCAAGTCTGTCAAAGTCCATACTTTGTTTTCATACATGGATTCTATCTCGGATTTCATGGCCTCAAGCCATTTGTTGGAATCTGGGCCCGCCATCGCTTCTTCATAGTTCGGAGGTTCACCATTGTCTAACAACATGATTTCCAGGACAGGGTTGCCGTACCACTCCGGTGCGGAACGTGTCCTTGTGGACCTACGAAGTTCAGTAGCAACTTGATCCGAAGTACCTTGATCATCATCATTGGTTTCCTCTTCAGTTGGTGTGGGCATCACAGGAACATTTTCCTGAGCTGCACCACTTTCCCGTTCGAGAGGTAGTACTTCATCGAGTTCTACTTTCCTCCCACTTACTTCTTTCGAGAGAAACTCTTTTTCCAGAAAGTATCCGTTCTTGGCAACAAAGATCTTGCCCTCGGATCTTAAGTAGAAGGTATACCCTACAGTTTCCTTAGGGTATCCTATGAAGACGCATTTTTCCGACTTGGGTTCGAGCTTTTCAGGTTGAAGTTTCTTGACATAAGCATCGCATCCCCAAACTTTTAGAAATGACAGCTTAGGTTTCTTCCCAAACCATAATTCATACGGTGTCGTCTCAACGGATTTAGACGGTGCCCTATTTAAAGTGAATGTAGCTGTCTCTAGAGCGTATCCCCAAAATGATAGCGGTAAATCGGTAAGAGACATCATAGACCGCACCATATCCAATAGAGTGCGATTACGACGTTCGGACACACCGTTTCACTGAGGTGTTCCAGGCGGCATGAGTTGTGAAATGATTCCACATTTCCTTATGTGTGTGCCAAATTCGTGACTTAAATATTCTCCTCCATGATCTGATCGTAGGAACTTTATTTTTCGGTCACGTTGATTCTCTACTTCATTCTGAAATTCCTTGAACTTTTCAAAGGTCTCAGACTTGTGTTTCATTAAGTAGACATACCCATATCTACTCAAGTCATCAGTGAGAGTGAGAACATAACGATATCCTCCGCGAGCTTCAACGCTCATTCGATCGCACACATCGGTATGTATGATTTCCAACAAGTTGGTTGCTCGCTCCATTGTTCCGGAGAACGGAGTCTTGGTCATCTTGCCCATGAGGCATGGTTCGCATGTGTCAAATGATTCATAATCTAGAGACTCCAAAAGTCCATCAGCATGGAGCTTCTTCATGCGCTTGACACCAATGTGACCAAGGCGGCAGTGCCACAAGTATGTGGGACTATCGTTATCAACTTTACATCTTTTGGCATCCACACTATGAACATGTGTAATATTACACTCGAGATTCATTAAGAATAAACCATTGACCATCGGAGCATGACCATAAAACATATCTCTCATATAAATCGACCAACCATTATTCTCAGACTTAAATGAGTAGCCATCTCGTATTAAACGAGATCCAGATACAATGTTCATGCTCAAACTTGGCACTAAATAACAATTATTAAGGTTCAAAACTAATCCCGTAGGTAAATGTAGAGGCAGCGTGCCGACGACGATCATATCGACTCTGGAACCATTCCCGACGCGCATCGTCACCTCGTCCTTCATCAGTCTCCGCTTATTCTGCAGCTCCTGCTGTGAGTTACAAATATGAGCAACGGCACCGGTATCAAATACCCAGGAGTTACTACGAGTACTGGTAAGGTACACATCAATTACATGTATATCAAATATACCTTTGGTGTTGCCGGCCTTCTTATCCGCTAAGTATTTGGGGCAGTTCCGCTTCCAGTGACCCTTCCCCTTGCAATAAAAGCACTCAGTCTCAGGCTTGGGTCCATTCTTTGACTTCTTCCCGGCAACTGGCTTACCGGGCGCGGCAACATCCTTGCCGTCCTTCTTGAAGTTCTTCTTGCCCTTTCCCTTCTTGAACTTAGTGGTCTTATTGACTATCAACACTTGATGTTCTTTCTTGATTTCAGCCTCTGCTGACTTCAGCATAGAAAATACTTCAGGAATGGTCTTTTCCATTCCCTGCATATTGTAGTTCATCACAAAGCTCTTGTAGCTTGGTGGGAGCGACTGAAGGATTCTGTCAATGACCGCCTCATCTGGGAGGTTAATATTCAGCTGGGTCATACGGTTGTGCAACCCAGACATCTTGAGTATGTGTTCACTGACAGAACTATTTTCCTCCATCTTACAACTGTAGAACTTGTCGGAGACGTCATATCTCTCGACCCGGGTGTGATCTTGAAAAACTAGTCTCAGCTCCTCGAACATCTCATATGCTCCGTGATGCTCAAAACGCTTTTGGAGCCCCGGTTCTAAGCTGTAAAGCATGCCGCACTGAACGAGGGAGTAATCATCAGCACGAGTCTGCCAAGCATTCATAATGTCTTGGTTCTCTGGGACGGGAGCGTCACCTAGCGGTCCTTCTAGGACATATTGTTTCCTGGCAGCTATGAGGATGATCCTCAGGTTCCGAACCCAGTCCGTATAGTTGCTGCCATCATCTTTCAGCTTGGTTTTCTCTAGGAACGCGTTGAAGTTCATGTTGACATGAGCGTTGGCCATTTGATCTACAAGACATATTTGCAAAGGTTTTTAGACTAAGTTCATGATAATTAAGTTCATCTAATCAAAGTATTATAATGAACTCCCACTCAGATTAGACATCCCTCTAGTCATCTAAGTGTTACACGATCCGAGTCGACTAGGCCGTGTCCGATCATCACGTGAGACGGACTAGTCATCGTCGGTGAACATTCTCATGTTGATCGTATCTTCCATACGACTCGTGTTCGACCTTTCGGTCTCCGTGTTCCGAGGCCATGTCTGTACATGCTAGGCTCGTCAAGTTAACCCTAAGTGTTTTGCGTGTGTAAATCTGTCTTACACCCGTTGTATGTGAACGTAAGAATCCATCACACCCGATCATCATGTGGTGCTTAGAAGCGACGAACTTTAGCAACGGTGCACAGTTAGGGGAGAACACTTCTTGAAATTGTGTAAGGGATCATCTTATTTACTATCGTCGTTCTAAGTAAACAAGATGCATAAACATAATAAACATCACATGCAATTATATAGTAGTGACATGATATGGCCAATATCATATAGCTCCATTGATCTCCATCTTCGGGGCTCCATGATCATCTTGTCACCGGCATGACACCATGATCTCCATCATCATGATCTCCATCATTGTGTCTTCATGAAGTTGTCACGCCAACGACTACTTCTACTTCTATGGCTAACGCGTTTAGCAATAAAGTAAAGTAAGTTACATGGCGTTCTTCAATGACACGCAGGTCATACAAAAAATAAAGACAACTCCTATGGCTCCTACCGGTTGTCATACTCATCGACATGCAAGTCGTGATTCCTATTACAAGAACATGATCTCATACATCACAATATATCATTCATCATTCATCACAACTTCTGGCCATATCACATCACATGACAATTGCTGCAAAAACAAGTTAGACGTCCTCTAATTGTTGTTGCATCTTTTACGTGGCTGCAATTGGGTTCTAGCAAGAACGTTTTCTTACCTACGAATAACCACAACGTGATTTTGTCAACTTCTATTTACCCTTCATAAGGACCCTTTTCATCGAATCCGCTCCAACTAAAGTGGGAGAGACAGACACCCGCCAGCCACCTTATGCAACTAGTGCATGTTAGTCGGTGGAACCGGTCTCACGTAAGCGTACGTGTAAGGTTGGTCCGGGCCGCTTCATCCCACAATACCGTTGAAGCAAGAAAAGACTAGTAGTGGCAAGCAAGTTGACAAGATCCACGCCCACAACAAAATTGTGTTCTACTCGTGCATTAGAGAACTACGCATTGACCTAGCTCATGATGCCACTGTTGGGGAACGTTGCAGAAAATTAAAATTTTTCCTACGGTTTCACCAAGATCCATCTATGAGTTCATCTAAGCAACGAGTCAAGGGAGTGAGTTTGCATCTACATACCACTTGTAGATTACGAGCGGAAGCTTGCAAGGGGATGGTGATGATGGAGTCGTACTCGACGTGATTCAGATCACCGATGTCCAAGTGCTGAACGGACAGCACCTCCGCGTTCAACACACGTGCGGGACGGGAGACGTCTCCTCCTTCTTGATCCAGCAAGGGGGAAGGAGAGGTTGATGATGATCTAGCATCACGACGGCGTGGTGGTGGATGCAGCAGAACTCCGGCAGGGCTTCGCCAAGCGTCTACGGGAGGAGGACGAGGTGTAGCAGGGGGAGGGAGGCGCCAAGCACAAGGGTACGGCTGCCCTCCCCCCTGCCCTCCTTTATATAGGCCCCCAGGGGGGGGCGCCGGCCCTGGGAGATTGGATCTCCCAAGGGGGCGGCGGCCAAGGGGGGAGGAGTGCCCCCCAAGGCATGTGGTGCCCCCCCCCCCACCCTAGGGTTTCAACCCTAGGCGTAGGGGGTGGGCCTAGGGGGGCGCACCAGCCCACTATGGGCTGGATCCCCTCCCATGTCAGCCCATGGGGCCCTCCGGGATGGGTGGCCCCACCCAGTGGACCCCCGGGACCCTTCCGGTGGTCCCGGTACATTACCGGGAGACCCCGAAACTTTCCCGATGGCCGAAAAACCACTTCCTATATATTATTCTTTACCTCCGGACCATTCCGAAACTCCTCGTGACGTCCGGGATCTCATCCGGGACTCCGAACAACATTCGGTATGCTGCATACTCATATTCATACAACCCTAGCGTCACCGAACCTTAAGTGTGTCCAATAAGAACGGATCTCTCTCTCCCCTAAAGCCCAATAAGGCCCATATACTTCTTCCTCTGTATTCCCGTAACTCCCCGGTACTCCAAAAAAACCCGAATCACTCGGAACTCTTCCGATGTCCGAATATAGTCATCCAATATATCGACCTTTACGTCTCAACCATTTCGAGACTCCTCGTCATGTCCCCGATCTCATCCGGGACTCCGAACTCCTTCGGTACATCAAAACACATAAACTCATAATATAACTGTCATCGAAACCTTAAGCGTGCGGACCCTACGGGTTCAAGAACTATGTACACATGACCGAGACATGTTTTCCGGTCAATAACCAATAGCGGAACCTGGATGCTCATATTGGCCTCTACATATTCTACGAAGATCTTTATCGGTCAAACCGCATAACAACATACGTTGTTCCCTTTGTCATCGGTATGTTACTTGCCCGAGATTCGATTGTCGGTATCTCAATACCTAGTTCAATCTCATTACCGGCAAGTCTCTTTACTCGTTACATAATGCATCATTCTGTAACTAACTCATTAGCTACATTGCTTGCAAGGCTTGTAGTGATGTGCATTACCGAGAGGGCCCAGAGATACCTCTCCGACAATCGGAGTGACAAATCCTAATCTCAAAATACGCCAACTCAACATGTACCTTCGGAGACACCTGTAGAGCTCCTTTATAATCACCCAGTTACGTTGTGACGTTTGGTAGCACACAAAGTGTTCCTCCGGTAAACGGGAGTTGCATAATCTCATAGTCATAGGAACATGTATACGTCATGAAGAAAGTAATAGCAACATACTAAACGATCAAGTGCTAAGCTAACGGAATGGGTCAAGTCAATCACATCATTCTTCTAATGATGTGATCTCATTAATCAAATAACAACTCATGCCTATGGCTAGGAAACACAACCATCTTTGATCAACAAGCTAGTCAAGTAGAGGCATATTAGTGACACTATGTTTGTCTATGTATTCACACATGTATTATGTTTCCAGTTAATACAATTCTAGCATGAATAATAAACATTTATCATGAAATAAGGAAATAAATAATAACTTTATTATTGCCTCTAGGGCATATTTCCTTCACTGGTTATGCTGTACTAGCAATCTCAGGGACGCAAAGCACCTCAAGGGAAAAGGTTTGAAGCCAACTTCAACCTTCATCCGGATAGCGCAAAAGGAGCTGGTGGTTCGCATGATGTTCCTCCTGGACCGAGCAACGCCATGGTTCCTTATTTGCCTGAGGATACTGCTAAAATGGAGAACATGTTGATTGAGTACACCGCAAACAACGTGTTTGGCGACTTCGACTAGTCCCTCAATCTCCTTAGTGATCCACTTAATTATGTCCATTTGTGATGATTGTAATAAGAACATAAGTTTGTTGTTGTCTTTATATTGTATTGTATCAACACATTTGATATAATAAAGATTGTATTCTATGTATTAACATGAGGTTTTATTATTGAAACTTCTTTTGTTTTATATAGTTTTCTATGTGGACAATCAGATGGAAGAGGAATTATGCCTTGTGGACAGTGGTACCACAAACTCCATACTGAGGGAGATGAAATATTTCCAAACTCTGAAAAAGATGAATATCGCTGGATGCGATTATTGGGGAACGTTGCAGAAAATTAAAATTTTCCCTACGGTTTCACCAAGATCCATCTATGAGTTCATCTAAGCAACGAGTCAAGGGAGTGAGTTTGCATCTACATACCACTTGTAGATTACGAGCGGAAGCTTGCAAGGGGATGGTGATGATGGAGTCGTACTCTACGTGATTCAGATCACCGATGTCCAAGTGCTGAACGGACAGCACCTCCGCGTTCAACACACGTGCGGGACGGGAGACGTCTCCTCCTTCTTGATCCAGCAAGGGGGAAGGAGAGGTTGATGATGATCCAGCAGCACGACGGCGTGGTGGTGGATGCAGCAGAACTCCGGCAGGGCTTCGCCAAGCGTCTACGGGAGGAGGACGAGGTGTAGCAGGGGGAGGGAGGCGCCAAGCACAAGGGTACGGCTGCCCTCCCCCCTGCCCTCCTTTATATAGGCCCCCAGGGGGGGCGCCGGCCCTGGGAGATTGGATCTCCCAAGGGGGCGGCGGCCAAGGGGGGAGGAGTGCCCCCCAAGGCATGTGGTGCGCCCCCCCCCCACCCTAGGGTTTCACCCTAGGCGCAGGGGGTGGGCCTAGGGGGGCGCACCAGCCCACTATGGGCTGGCTCCCCTCCCATGTCAGCCCATGGGGCCCTCCGGGATGGGTGGCCCCACCCGATGGACCCCCGGGACCCTTCCGGGGGTCCCGGTACATTACCGGGAGACCCCGAAACTTTCCCGATGGCCGAAAAACCACTTCCTATATATTATTCTTTACCTCCGGACCATTCCGAAACTCCTCGTGACGTACGGGATCTCATCTGGGACTCCGAACAACATTCGGTATGCTGCATACTCATATTCATACAACCCTAACGTCACCGAACCTTAAGTGTGTAGACCCTACGGGTTCGGGAGACAAGCAGACATGACCGAGACGACTCTCGGGCAATAACCAACAGCGGGGTCTGGATACCCATGTTGGCTCCCACATGCTCCTCGATGGTTTCATCGGTTGAACCACGATGTCGAGGATTCGATCAAACCCTGTATACGATTCCCTTTGTCAATCGGTACGTTACTTGCCCGAGACTCGATCGTCGGTATCCCAATACCTTGTTCAGTCTCGTTACCTGCAAGTCACTTTACTCGTACCGTAATGTATGATCCCGTGGCCAACACCTTGGTCACCTTGAGCTCATTATGACGATGCATTACCGAGTGGGCCCAGAGATACCTCTCCGTTATACGGAGTGACAAATCCCAGTCTCGATCCGTGTCAACCCAACAGACACTTTCGGAGATACCTGTAGTGCACCTTTATAATCACCCAGTTACGTTGTGACGTTTGGTACACCTGAAGCACTCTTACGGTATCCGGGAGTTACATGATCTCATGGTCTAAGGAAGAGATACTTGACATTGGCAAAGCTCTAGCAAACGAACTACACGATCTTTGTGCTATGCTTAGGATTGGGTCTTGTCCATCACATCATTCTCCTAATGATGTGATCCCGTTATTAACGACATCCAATGTCCATAGCCAGGAAACCATGACTATCTGTTGATCACAACGAGCTAGTCAACTAGAGGCTCACTAGGGACATATTGTGGTCTATGTATTCACACGTGTATTATGATTTCCGGATAATACAATTATAGCATGAATAAAAGACGATTATCATGAACAATGAAATATAATAATACTTTTATTATTGCCTCTAGGGCATATTTCCAACAGCGATACAGTGATTGTTGGTACTGGACATGCCATATTCCCCTCCCAAGCGGTACACAAGTGACATTGAGGATGCTTTATTGTATCCCGACTCATCACGTACCCTGGTCAGTTATCGAGATATTCGTAAGAATGGTTTTCACATTGAAACCCATGAAAACAACAAAGAGGAGTATCTACTCTTTACTAAAGATCACGGATATGGCAAAAAAGGTACATGAGAAAATTCCTTCTCTGTCGTCTGGTTTGTACAATACGTACATCAAACCCGTGGAACATGTTGCATACAAAGTAATTTTTCAGAATGCTAACGCATTCCAAACCTGGAATGATCGCCTAGGCCATCCTGAAATAGGGATGATGAGAAAAATTACTAGCAATTCCATTGGTCATAATTTGCTTGAGTAAAAATTTCCTCAATCTTCTAATTTTGTGTGCACATCTTGTGCCACGGGAAAGCTAATTTTGAGGCCCTCGCACCTCAAAATACAAGCTGAACCACTTCAGTTCCTTGAACATATTCAAGGAGACATTTGTGGTCCTATTTAGCCATTATCTGGACCTTTCCGGTATTTCATGGTTCTGATTGACGCATCTACACGATGGTTGAAGGAAATATGCCCTAGAGGCAATAATAAAGTTATTATTTATTTCCTCATATCATGATAAATGTTTATTATTCATGCTAGAATTGTATTAACCGGAAACATGATACATGTGTGAATACATAGACAAACATATAGTCACTAGTATGCCTCTACTTGACTAGCTCATTAATCAAAGATGGTTATGTTTCCTAACCATAGACATGTGTTGTCATTTGATTAATAAGGTCACATCATTAGGAGAATAATGTGATTGACATGACCCATCCCGTTAGCTTAGCACTTGATCGTTTAGTATTCTGCTATTGCTTTCTTCATGACTTATACATGTTCCTGTAACTATGAGAATTATGCAACTCCCGTTTATCGGAGGAACACTTTGGGTACTACCAAACGTCACAACGTAACTGGGTGATTATAAAGGAGTACTACAGGTGTCTCCAAAGGTACATGTTGAGTTGGCGTATTTCGAGATTAGGTTTTGTCACTCCGATTGTCGGAGAGGTATCTCTGGGCCCTCTCGGTAATACTCATCACTTAAGCCTTGCAAGCATTATAACTAATAAGTTAGTTATGAGATGACGTATTACAGAACGAGTAAAGATACTTGCCGGTAACGAGATTGAACTAGGTATTGGATACCGACGATCAAATCTCGGGCAAGTAACATACCGATGACAAAGGGAACAACGTATGTTGTTATGCGTTTTGACCGATAAAGATCTTCATAGAATATGTAGGAACCAATATGGGCATCCAGGTCCCGCTATTGGTTATTGACCGAGAATGGTTTTAGGTCATGTCTACATAGTTCTCGAACCCGTAGGGTCCGCACGCTTAATGTTTCGATGATAGTTTTATTATGAGTTTATAAGTTTTGATGTACCGAAGTTTGTTCGGAGTCCCGGATGTGATCACGGACATGATGAGGAGTCTCGAAATGGTCGAGACATAAAGATTGATATATTGGACGACTATATTTGGACACCGGAAAGGTTCCGGGTGATTTCGGAGAAAACCGGAGTGCCGGGGGGGTTACCGGAACCCCCCGGGAGAGTATTGGGCCTATGGGCCTTAGGGGAAAGGAGAGAGGGGCGGCCAGCATGGGCCGCGCGCCCCCTGCCCCTTCTGGTCCGAATTGGACTAGGAGGGGGGGCGGCGCCCCCCCTTTCCTTCCCCCTCTCCCCCTTCCTTCCCCCTCCTAGTAGGAGTAGGAAAGGAGGAGTCCTACTCCTACTAGGAGGAGGATTCCTCCTCCCTTGGCGCGCCCAAAGGGGCCGGCCGGCCTCCCCCCTCCTCCTTTATATACGGGGGCAGGGGGCACCCCATAGACACACAAGTTGATCGACGGATCGTTCCTTAGCCGTGTGCGGTGCCCCCTTCCACCATATTCCACCTCGGTCATATCGTCGCGAAGCTTAGGCGAAGCCCTGCGCCGGTAGAACATCAACATCGTCACCACGCCGTCGTGCTAACGGAACTCATCTCCGGAGCTCGGCTGGATCGGAGGCCGGAGATCGTCATCGAGCTGAACGTGTGCTGAACACGGAGGCCCCGTACGTTCGGTGCTTGGATCGGTCGGATCGTGAAGACGTACGACTACATCAACCGCGTTGTTATAACGCTTCCGCTAACGGTCTACGAGGGTACGTGGACATGCACTCTCCCCTCTCGTTGCTATGCCATCAACATGATCTTGCGTGTGCGTAGGAATTTTTTTGAAATTACTACGAAACCCAACAGTGGCATCCGAGCCTAGGTTTTATGCGTTGATGTTATATGCACGAGTACAACACAAGTGAGTTGTGGGCGATACAAGTGATACTGCTTACCAGCATGTCATACTTTGGTTCGGCGGTATTGTGAGATGAAGCGGCCCGGACCGACATTACGCGTACGCTTACGCGAGACTGGTTTCACCGCTACGAGCACTCGTGCTTAAAGGTGACTGGCGGGTGTCTGTCTCTCTCACTTTAGCTGAATCGAGTGTGGCTACGCCCGGTCCTTGCGAAGGTTAAAACAGCACCAACTTGACAAACTATCGTTCTGGTTTTTGATGCGTAGGTAAGAACGGTTCTTGCTAAGCCCGTAGCAGCCACGTAAAATTTGCAACAACAAAGTAGAGGACGTCTAACTTGTTTTTGCAGGGCATGCTGTGATGTGATATGGCCAAGACGTGATGCTATATTTTATTGTATGAGATGATCATGTTTTGTAACCGAAGTTATCGGCAACTGGCAGGAGCCATATGGTTGTCGCTTTATTGTATGAAATGCAAACGCCCTGTAATTGCTTTACTTTATCACTAAGCGGTAGCGATAGTCATAGAAGCAATAGATGGCATAGACGACAACGATGCTACGATGGAGATCAAGGTGTCGCGCTGGTGACGATGGTGATCATGACGGTGCTTCGAAGATGGAGATCACAAGCACAAGATGATGATGGCCATATCATATCACTTATATTGATTGCATGTGATGTTTATCCTTTATGCATCTTATCTTGCTTTGATTGAAGGTAGCATTTTAAGATGATCTCTCACTAATTATCAAGAAGTGTTCTCCCTGAGTATGCACCGTTGCGAAAGTTCTTCGTGCTGAGACACCACGTGATGATCGGGTGTGATAGGCTCTACGTTCAAATACAATGGGTGCAAAACAGTTGCACACGCGGAATACTCAGGTTATACTTGACGAGCCTAGCATATACAGATATGGCCTCGGAACACGGATACCGAAAGGTCGAGCGTGAATCATATAGTAGATACGATCAACATAGCGATGTTCACCATTGAAACTACTCCATCTCACGTGATGATCGGACATGGTTTGGTTGATTTGGATCACGTAATCACTTAGATGACTAGAGAGATGTCTGTCTAAGTGGGAGTTCTTAAGTAATATGATTAATTGAACTTAAATTTATCATGAACTTAGTACCTGATAGTATCTTGCTTGTCTATGTTTGTTTGTAGATAGATGGCACGTGCTGTTGTTCCGTTGAATTTTAATGCGTTCCTTGAGAAAGCAAAGTTGAAAGATGATGGTAGCAATTACACGGACTGGGTCCGTAACCTGAGGATTATCCTCATTGCTACACAGAAAAGTTACATCCTGGAAGCACCGCTGGGTGCCAGGCCTGCTGCTGATGCAACCGACGACGTTAAGAACGTCTGGCAGAGCAAAGCTGATGACTACTCTATAGTTCAGTGTGCCATGCTTTACGGCTTAGAACCGGGCCTTCAACGACGTTTTGAACGTCATGGAGCATATGAGATGTTCCAGGAGTTGAAGTTAATATTTCAACCAAATGCCCGGATTGAGAGATATGAAGTCTCCAATAAGTTCTATAGCTGCAAGATGGAGGAGAATAGTTCTATCAGTGAACACATACTCAAAATGTCTGGGTATAATAATCACTTGATTCAACTGGGAGTTAATCTTCCTGATGATAGTGTCATTGACAGAATTCTCCAATCACTGCCACCAAGCTACAAGAGCTTCGTAATGAACTATAATATGCAAGGGATGAACAAGACTATTCCCGAGCTCTTCGCGATGCTGAAAGCCGCGGAGGTAGAAATCAAGAAGGAGCATCAAGTGTTGATGGTTAACAAGACCACCAGTCTCAAGAAGAAGGGCAAAGGGAAGAAGAAGGGGAACTTCAAAAAGAACGGCAAGCAAGTTGCTGCTCAAGAGAAGAAACCCAAGTCTGGACCTAAGCCTGAAACTGAGTGCTTCTACTGCAAGCAGACTGGACACTGGAAGCGGAACTGCCCCAAGTATTTGGCGGATAAGAAGGATGGCAAAGTGAACAAAGGTATATGTGATATACATGTTATTGATGTGTACCTTACTAATGCTCGCAGTAGCACCTGGGTATTTGATACTGGTTCTGTTGCTAATATTTGCAACTCGAAACAGGGACTACGGATTAAGCGAAGATTGGATAAGGACGAGGTGACGATGCACGTGGGAAATGGTTCCAAAGTCGATGTGATCGCAGTCGGCACGCTACCTCTACATCTACCATTGGGATTAGTTTTAGACCTAAATAATTGTTATTTGGTGCCTGCGTTGAGCATGAACATTATATCTGGATCTTGTTTGATGCGAGACGGTTATTCATTTAAATCAAAGAATAATGGTTGTTCTATTTATATGAGTAATATCTTTTATGGTCATGCACCTTTGAAGAGTGGTCTATTTTCATTGAATCTCGATAGTAGTGATACACATATTCATAGTGTTGAAACCAAAAGATGCAGAGTTGATAATGATAGTGCAACTTATTTGTGGCACTGCCGTTTAGGTCATATCGGTGTAAAACGCATGAAGAAACTCCATACTGATGGGCTTTTGGAATCACTTGATTATGAATCACTTGGTACTTGCGAACCGTGCCTTATGGGCAAGATGACTAAAATGCCGTTCTCCGGTACTATGGAGAGAGCAACAGATTTATTGGAGATCATACATACAGATGTATGTGGTCCAATGAATGTTGAGGCTCGTGGCGGATATCGTTATTTTCTCACCTTCACAGATGATTTAAGCAGATATGGGTATATCTACTTAATGAAACACAAGTCTGAAACATTCGAAAAGTTCAAGGAATTTCAGAGTGAAGTGGAAAATCATCGTAACAAGAAAATAAAGTTTCTACGATCTGATCGTGGAGGAGAATATTTGAGTTACGAGTTTGGTCTACACTTGAAACAATGCGGAAGAGTTTCGCAACTCACGCCACCCGGAACACCACAACGTAATGGTGTGTCCGAACGTCGTAATCGCACTTTACTAGATATGGTGCGATCTATGATGTCTCTTACTGATTTACCGCTATCGTTTTGGGGTTATGCTTTTAGAGACGGCCGCATTCACGTTAAATAGGGCACCATCAAAATCCGTTGAGACGACGCCTTATGAACTGTGGTTTGGCAAGAAACCAAAGTTGTCGTTTCTCAAAGTTTGGGGCTGCGATGCTTATGTGAAGAAACTTCAACCAGATAAGCTCGAACCCAAATCGGAGAAATGTGTCTTCATAGGATACCCAAAGGAGACTATTGGGTACACCTTCTATCACAGATCTGAGGGCAAGATTTTCGTTGCTAAATTCGGATCCTTTCTAGAGAAGGAGTTTCTCTCGAAAGAAGTGAGTGGGAGGAAAGTAGAACTTGACGAGATAACTGCATCTACTCCCTTATTGGAAAGGAGTTCATCACAAGAACCGGTTCCTGTGACAACTACACCAATCAGTGAGGAAGCTAATGATATTGATCATGAAACTTCAGATCAAGTTTCTACATAACCTCGTAGGTCAATCAGAGTAAGATCTGCACCAGAGTGGTACGGTAATCCTATTCTGGAAGTCATGTTACTTGACCATGATGAACCTACGAACTATGAGGAAGCGATGATGAGCCCAGATTCCGCAAAATGGCTAGAGGCCATGAAATCTGAGATGGGATCCATGTATGAAAACAAAGTATGGACTTTGGTTGACTTGCCCGATGATCGGCAAGCCATTGAGAATAAATGGATCTTTAAGAAGAAGACTGACGCTGATGGTAATGTAACTGTCTATAAAGCTCGACTTATTGCGAAAGGTTTTCGACAAGTTTAAGGGGTTGACTACGATGAGACTTTCTCAACCGTAGCGATGCTTAAGTCTGTCCGAATCATGTTAGCTATTGCTGCATTTCATGATTATGAAATTTGGCAAATGGATGTCAAAACTGCATTCTTGAATGGATTTCTAGAAGAAGAGTTGTATATGATGCAGCCAGAAGGTTTTGTTGATCCAAAAGGTGCTAACAAAGTATGCAAGCTCCAACGATCCATTTATGGACTGGTGCAAGCATCTCGGAGTTGGAATAAATGTTTTGATAGTGTGATCAAAGCATATGGTTTTATACAGACTTTTGGAGAAGCCTGTATTTACAAGAAAGTGAGTGGGAGCTCTGTAGCATTTCTGATATTATATGTAGATGACATATTATTAATTGGAAATGATATAGAATTTCTGGATAGCATAAAGGGATACTTGAATAAAAGTTTTTCAATGAAAGACCTCGGTGAAGCTGCTTACATATTGGGCATCAAGATCTATAGAGATAGATCAAGACGCTTAATAGGACTTTCACAAAGCACATACCTTGACAAAATTTTGAAAAAGTTCAAGATGGATCAGGCAAAGAAAGGGTTCTTGCCCGTGCTACAAGGTGTGAAGTTGAGTCAAACTCAATGCCCGACCACAGCAGAAGATAGAGAGAAAATGAAAGATGTTCCCTATGCTTCAGCCATAGGCTCTATCATGTATGCAATGCTGTGTACCAGACCCGACGTATGCTTAGCAATAAGCTTGGCAGGAAGGTACCAAAGTAATCCAGGAGTGGATCACTGGACAGCAGTCAAGAACATCCTGAAATACCTGAAAAGGACTAAGGATATGTTTCTCGTATATGGAGGTGACAAAGAGCTAGTCGTAAATGGTTACGTCGATGCAAGCTTTGACACTGATCCGGACGATTCTAAATCGCAAACCGGATACGTGTTTTTATTAAACGGTGGAGCTGTAAGTTGGTGCAGTTCTAAACAAAGCGTCGTGGCGGGATCTACATGTGAAGCGGAGTACATAGCTGCTTCTGAAGCAGCGAATGAAGGAGTCTGGATGAAGGAGTTCATTTCCGATCTTGGTGTCATACCTAGTGCATCGGGACCAATGAAGATCTTTTGTGACAATACTGGTGCAATTGCCTTGGCAAAGGAATCCAGATTTCACAAGAGGACCAAGCACATCAAGAGACGCTTCAATTCCATTCGGGACCATGTCCAAGTGGGAGACATAGAGATTTGCAAAATACATACGGATCTGAATGTAGCAGACCCGTTGACTAAGCCTCTCTCACGAGCAAAACATGATCAGCACCAAGACTCCATGGGTGTTAGAATCATTACTATGTAATCTAGATTATTGACTCTAGTGCAAATGGGAGACTGAAGGAAATATGCCCTAGAGGCAATAATAAAGTTATTATTTATTTCCTTATATCATGATAAATGTTTATTATTCATGCTAGAATTGTATTAACCGGAAACATGATACATGTGTGAATACATAGACAAACATATAGTCACTAGTATGCCTCTACTTGACTAGCTCATTAATCAAAGATGGTTATGTTTCCTAACCATAGACATGTGTTGTCATTTGATTAATAAGGTCACATCATTAGGAGAATAATGTGATTGACATGACCCATCCCGTTAGCTTAGCACTTGATCGTTTAGTATTCTGCTATTGCTTTCTTCATGACTTATACATGTTCCTGTAACTATGAGAATTATGCAACTCCCATTTACCGTAGGAACACTTTGGGTACTACCAAACGTCACAACGTAACTGGGTGATTATAAAGGAGTACTACAGGTGTCTCCAAAGGTACATGTTGAGTTGGCGTATTTCGAGATTAGGTTTTGTCACTCCGATTGTCGGAGAGGTATCTCTGGGCCCTCTCGGTAATACTCATCACTTAAGCCTTGCAAGCATTATAACTAATAAGTTAGTTATGAGATGACGTATTACAGAACGAGTAAAGAGACTTGCCGGTAACGAGATTGAACTAGGTATTGGATACCGACGATCAAATCTCGGGCAAGTAACATACCGATGACAAAGGGAACAACGTATGTTGTTATGCGGTTTGACCGATAAAGATCTTCGTAGAATATGTAGGAACCAATATGGGCATCCAGGTCCCGCTATTGGTTATTGACCGAGAATGGTTTTAGGTCATGTCTACATAGTTCTCGAACCCGTAGGGTCCGCACGCTTAACGTTTCGATGACAGTTTTATTATGAGTTTATAAGTTTTGATGTACCAAAGTTTGTTCAGAGTCCCGGATGTGATCACGGATATGACGAGGAGTCTCGGAATGGTCGAGACATAAAGATTGATATATTGGAAGCCTATGTTTGGACATCGGAATGGTTCCGGGTGAAATCGGCATTTTACCGGAGAACCAGGAGGTTACCGGAATCCCCCGGGGGGTTAATGGGCCTACATGGGCCACGAGGGAGAAGAGGGAAGGAGCCAGGAGGGGCCGCACGCCCCTCCCCCTCCTAGTCCGAATAGGACAAGGGAAGGGGGGCGGCGCCCCCCCTTTCCTTCCCCTCTTCCTCCTCTTTCCCCCCCTTCTCCTACTCCTACTTGGAAAGAGGGAGTCCTACTCCCGGTGGGAGTAGGACTCCCCCCCTTGGCGCGCCCTCTAGGCCGTCCGCCTCCTCCCCCCTGGCTCCTTTATATACGAGGGCGGGGGGCAGCCCAAAGACACACAAGTTGATCTACAGATCGTTCCTTAGCCGTGTGCGGTGCCCCCTTCCACCATATTCCACCTCGGTCATATCGTCGCGGAGTTTAGGCGAAGCCCTGGGCCGGTAGAACATCATCATCGTCACCACGCCGTCGTGCTGACGGAACTCATCTCCGGAGCCTTTGCTGGATCGGAGGGTCGGAGATCGTCATCAAGCTGAACGTGTGCTGAACTCGGAGGCCCCGTACGTTCGGTGCTTGGATCGGTCGGATCGTGAAGACGTACGACTACATCAACCGCGTTGTGCTAACGCTTCCGCTTACGGTCTACGAGGGTACGTAGACGAACACTCTCCCCTCTCGTTGCTATATCATCAGCATGATCTTGCGTGTGCGTAGGAATTTTTTTGAAATTACTACGTGAAGGAAATATGCCCTAGAGGCAATAATAAAGTTATTATTTCTTTCCTTATATCATGATAAATGTTTATTGTTCATGCTAGAATTGTATTAACCGGAAACATGATACATGTGTGAATACATAGACAAACATATAGTCACTAGTATGCCTCTACTTGACTAGCTCATTAATCAAAGATGGTTATGTTTCCTAACCATAGACATGTGTTGTCATTTGATTAATAAGGTCACATCATTAGGAGAATAATGTGATTGACATGACCCATCCCGTTAGCTTAGCACTTGATCGTTTAGTATTCTGCTATTGCTTTCTTCATGACTTATACATGTTCCTGTAACTATGAGAATTATGCAACTCCCGTTTATCGGAGGAACACTTTGGGTACTACCAAACGTCACAACGTAACTGGGTGATTATAAAGGAGTACTACAGGTGTCTCCAAAGGTACATGTTGAGTTGGCGTATTTCGAGATTAGGTTTTGTCACTCCGATTGTCGGAGAGGTATCTCTGGGCCCTCTCGGTAATACTCATCACTTAAGCCTTGCAAGCATTATAACTAATAAGTTAGTTATGAGATGACGTATTACAGAACGAGTAAAGA
>NC_041389.1:183620109-183624788 GCF_002162155.2 Triticum dicoccoides
ATGAAGTCTCCAATAAGTTCTATAGCTGCAAGATGGAGGAGAATAGTTCTATCAGTGAACACATACTCAAAATGTCTGGGTATAATAATCACTTGATTCAACTGGGAGTTAATCTTCCTGATGATAGTGTCATTGACAGAATTCTCCAATCACTGCCACCAAGCTACAAGAGCTTCGTAATGAACTATAATATGCAAGGGATGAACAAGACTATTCCCGAGCTCTTCGCGATGCTGAAAGCCGCGGAGGTAGAAATCAAGAAGGAGCATCAAGTGTTGATGGTTAACAAGACCACCAGTCTCAAGAAGAAGGGCAAAGGGAAGAAGAAGGGGAACTTCAAAAAGAACGGCAAGCAAGTTGCTGCTCAAGAGAAGAAACCCAAGTCTGGACCTAAGCCTGAAACTGAGTGCTTCTACTGCAAGCAGACTGGACACTGGAAGCGGAACTGCCCCAAGTATTTGGCGGATAAGAAGGATGGCAAAGTGAACAAAGGTATATGTGATATACATGTTATTGATGTGTACCTTACTAATGCTCGCAGTAGCACCTGGGTATTTGATACTGGTTCTGTTGCTAATATTTGCAACTCGAAACAGGGACTACGGATTAAGCGAAGATTGGATAAGGACGAGGTGACGATGCACGTGGGAAATGGTTCCAAAGTCGATGTGATCGCAGTCGGCACGCTACCTCTACATCTACCATTGGGATTAGTTTTAGACCTAAATAATTGTTATTTGGTGCCTGCGTTGAGCATGAACATTATATCTGGATCTTGTTTGATGCGAGACGGTTATTCATTTAAATCAAAGAATAATGGTTGTTCTATTTATATGAGTAATATCTTTTATGGTCATGCACCTTTGAAGAGTGGTCTATTTTCATTGAATCTCGATAGTAGTGATACACATATTCATAGTGTTGAAACCAAAAGATGCAGAGTTGATAATGATAGTGCAACTTATTTGTGGCACTGCCGTTTAGGTCATATCGGTGTAAAACGCATGAAGAAACTCCATACTGATGGGCTTTTGGAATCACTTGATTATGAATCACTTGGTACTTGCGAACCGTGCCTTATGGGCAAGATGACTAAAATGCCGTTCTCCGGTACTATGGAGAGAGCAACAGATTTATTGGAGATCATACATACAGATGTATGTGGTCCAATGAATGTTGAGGCTCGTGGCGGATATCGTTATTTTCTCACCTTCACAGATGATTTAAGCAGATATGGGTATATCTACTTAATGAAACACAAGTCTGAAACATTCGAAAAGTTCAAGGAATTTCAGAGTGAAGTGGAAAATCATCGTAACAAGAAAATAAAGTTTCTACGATCTGATCGTGGAGGAGAATATTTGAGTTACGAGTTTGGTCTACACTTGAAACAATGCGGAAGAGTTTCGCAACTCACGCCACCCGGAACACCACAACGTAATGGTGTGTCCGAACGTCGTAATCGCACTTTACTAGATATGGTGCGATCTATGATGTCTCTTACTGATTTACCGCTATCGTTTTGGGGTTATGCTTTTAGAGACGGCCGCATTCACGTTAAATAGGGCACCATCAAAATCCGTTGAGACGACGCCTTATGAACTGTGGTTTGGCAAGAAACCAAAGTTGTCGTTTCTCAAAGTTTGGGGCTGCGATGCTTATGTGAAGAAACTTCAACCAGATAAGCTCGAACCCAAATCGGAGAAATGTGTCTTCATAGGATACCCAAAGGAGACTATTGGGTACACCTTCTATCACAGATCTGAGGGCAAGATTTTCGTTGCTAAATTCGGATCCTTTCTAGAGAAGGAGTTTCTCTCGAAAGAAGTGAGTGGGAGGAAAGTAGAACTTGACGAGATAACTGCATCTACTCCCTTATTGGAAAGTAGTTCATCACAAGAACCGGTTCCTGTGACAACTACACCAATCAGTGAGGAAGCTAATGATATTGATCATGAAACTTCAGATCAAATTTCTACATAACCTCGTAGGTCAACCAGAGTAAGATCTGCACCAGAGTGGTACGGTAATCCTATTCTGGAAGTCATGTTACTTGACCATGATGAACCTATGAACTATGAGGAAGCGATGATGAGCCCAGATTCCGCAAAATGGCTAGAGGCCATGAAATCTGAGATGGGATCCATGTATGAAAACAAAGTATGGACTTTGGTTGACTTGCCCGATGATCGGCAAGCCATTGAGAATAAATGGATCTTTAAGAAGAAGACTGACGCTGATGGTAATGTAACTGTCTATAAAGCTCGACTTGTTGCGAAAGGTTTTCGACAAGTTCAAGGGGTTGACTACGATGAGACTTTCTCATCCGTAGCGATGCTTAAGTCTGTCCGAATCATGTTAGCTATTGCTGCATTTCATGATTATGAAATTTGGCAAATGGATGTCAAAACTGCATTCTTGAATGGATTTCTAGAAGAAGAGTTGTATATGATGCAGCCAGAAGGTTTTGTTGATCCAAAAGGTGCTAACAAAGTATGCAAGCTCCAGCGATCCATTTATGGACTGGTGCAAGCATCTCGGAGTTGGAATAAATGTTTTGATAGTGTGATCAAAGCATATGGTTTTATACAGACTTTTGGAGAAGCCTGTATTTACAAGAAAGTGAGTGGGAGCTCTGTAGCATTTCTGATATTATATGTAGATGACATATTATTAATTGGAAATGATATAGAATTTCTGGATAGCATAAAGGGATACTTGAATAAAAGTTTTTCAATGAAAGACCTCGGTGAAGCTGCTTACATATTGGGCATCAAGATCTATAGAGATAGATCAAGACGCTTAATAGGACTTTCACAAAGCACATACCTTGACAAAATTTTGAAAAAGTTCAAGATGGATCAGGCAAAGAAAGGGTTCTTGCCCGTGCTACAAGGTGTGAAGTTGAGTCAAACTCAATGCCCGACCACAGCAGAAGATAGAGAGAAAATGAAAGATGTTCCCTATGCTTCAGCCATAGGCTCTATCATGTATGCAATGCTGTGTACCAGACCCGACGTATGCTTAGCAATAAGCTTGGCAGGAAGGTACCAAAGTAATCCAGGAGTGGATCACTGGACAGCAGTCAAGAACATCCTGAAATACCTGAAAAGGACTAAGGATATGTTTCTCGTATATGG
The DNA here is from genome assembly GCF_002162155.2 of Triticum dicoccoides. NCBI lineage: Eukaryota > Viridiplantae > Streptophyta > Magnoliopsida > Poales > Poaceae > Triticum > Triticum dicoccoides. The sequence continues at coordinate 183,623,250 of NC_041389.1, forward strand.
AGGTGACAAAGAGCTAGTCGTAAATGGTTACGTCGATGCAAGCTTTGACACTGATCCGGACGATTCTAAATCGCAAACCGGATACATGTTTTTATTAAACGGTGGAGCTGTAAGTTGGTGTAGTTCTAAACAAAGCGTCGTGGCGGGATCTACATGTGAAGCGGAGTACATAGCTGCTTCTGAAGCAGCGAATGAAGGAGTCTGGATGAAGGAGTTCATTTCCGATCTAGGTGTCATACCTAGTGCATCGGGACCAATGAAGATCTTCTGTGACAATACTGGTGCAATTGCCTTGGCAAAGGAATCCAGATTTCACAAGAGGACCAAGCACATCAAGAGACGCTTCAATTCCATTCGGGACCAAGTCCAAGTGGGAGACATAGAGATTTGCAAAATACATACGGATCTGAATGTAGCAGACCCGTTGACTAAGCCTCTCTCACGAGCAAAACATGATCAGCACCAAGACTCCATGGGTGTTAGAATCATTACTATGTAATCTAGATTATTGACTCTAGTGCAAGTGGGAGACTGAAGGAAATATGCCCTAGAGGCAATAATAAAGTTATTATTTATTTCCTTATATCATGATAAATGTTTATTATTCATGCTAGAATTGTATTAACCGGAAACATGATACATGTGTGAATACATAGACAAACATATAGTCACTAGTATGCCTCTACTTGACTAGCTCATTAATCAAAGATGGTTATGTTTCCTAACCATAGACATGTGTTGTCATTTGATTAATAAGGTCACATCATTAGGAGAATAATGTGATTGACATGACCCATCCCGTTAGCTTAGCACTTGATCGTTTAGTATTCTGCTATTGCTTTCTTCATGACTTATACATGTTCCTGTAACTATGAGAATTATGCAACTCCTGTTTACCGGAGGAACACTTTGGGTACTACCAAACGTCACAACGTAACTGGGTGATTATAAAGGAGTACTACAGGTGTCTCCAAAGGTACATGTTGAGTTGGCGTATTTCGAGATTAGGTTTTGTCACTCTGATTGTCGGAGAGGTATCTCTAGGCCCTCTCGGTAATACTCATCACTTAAGCCTTGCAAGCATTATAACTAATAAGTTAGTTATGAGATGACGTATTACAGGACGAGTAAAGAGACTTGCCGGTAACGAGATTGAACTAGGTATTGGATACCGACAATCAAATCTCGGGCAAGTAACATACCGATGACAAAGGGAACAACGTATGTTGTTATGCGGTTTGACCGATAAAGATCTTCGTAGAATATGTAGGAACCAATATGGGCATCCAGGTCCCGCTATTGGTTATTGACTGAGAATGGTTTTAGGTCATGTCTACATAGTTCTCGAACCCGTAGGGTCCGCACGCTTAACGTTTCGATGACAGTTTTATTATGAGTTTATAAGTTTTGATGTACCGAAGTTTGTTCAGAGTCCCGGATGTGATCACGGACATGACGAGGAGTCTCGAAATGGTCGAGACATAAAGATTGATATATTGGACGACTATATTCGGACACTGAAAGGTTCCAGGTAATTTC
>NC_041389.1:183625035-183635564 GCF_002162155.2 Triticum dicoccoides
GGAGAGAGGGGCGGCCAGCATGGGCCGCGCGCCCCCTCCCCCCTCTGGTCCGAATTGGACTAGGAGGGGGGGGCGGCGCCCCCCTTTCCTTCCCCCTCTCCCCCTTCCTTCCCCCTCCTAGTAGGAGTAGGAAAGGAGGAGTCCTACTCCTACTAGGAGGAGGATTCCTCCTCCCTTGGTGCGCCCAAAGGGGCCGGCCGGCCTCCCCCCTCCTCCTTTATATACGGGGGCAGGGGGAACCCCATAGACACACAAGTTGATCTACAGATCGTTCCTTAGCCGTGTGCGGTGCCCCCTTCCACCATATTCCACCTCGGTCATATCGTCGCGAAGCTTAGGCGAAGCCCTGCGCCGGTAGAACATCAACATCGTCACCACGCCGTCGTGTTGACGGAACTCATCTCCGGAGCTCGGCTGGATCGGAGGCCGAAGATCGTCATCGAGCTGAACGTGTGCTGAACTCGGAGGCCCCGTACATTCGGTGCTTGGATCGGTCGGATCGTGAAGACGTACGACTACATCAACCGCGTTGTTATAACGCTTCTGCTAACAGTCTATGAGGGTACGTGGACATGCACTCTCCCCTCTCGTTGCTATGCCATCAACATGATCTTGCGTGTGCGTAGGAAATTTTTTGAAATTACTACGAAACCCAACACTACGTTCCCCAACAATGGTCACATGTGTGTCTTCTATCCACACGAAACCATGCATTTGCCAAGATAATGAGGCAAGTCATTAAGTTGCAAGCCCATTATCCAGAAAGTTGAATCAAGTCAATTCGAATGGACAATGCTGCAGAATTCTCCTCATGTGCTTTCAATGATTATTGCATGGCTTTGGGGATTGAAGTTCAGCACTCTGTTCCATATGTCCATACACAAAATGGTTTGACTGAAGCATTGATTAAGAGGATCAAACTCATTGCAAGACCTTTGTTGATGAATTGCAACTTGCCAACCTCTTGTTGGGGTCCTGCTATTTTACACGCTGCTGACTTGATGCAATTGAGGCCAACTGCATATCACAGTTCTTCCCCTCTGGAATTGGTACGTGGAAATCCTCCTAGCATTTTCCATCCGCGTAAGTTCGGATGTGTTGCATACATCCCGATCTCACCACCATAGCGGACATCTATGGGCCCACACAGGAAGTTGGGGATCTATGTGGGGTACAAAACGCCGTCGATTATCAAGTACCTGGAACCCCTGACCGGGGATCTGTTCACAGCCCGTCACGCTGATTGCATTTTTAATGAGGAACATTTTCCGGCATTAGGAGGAGATTTCAAGTACCAGAAAGAATGCCCGGAAATTGATTGGAATGCTCATGCCATTTCATCCTCTGGTCGACGTACCCAAGAGACCGAACTTCAAGTTCAAAGATCGTTTATTTGCAACATCTTGCAAATAATATGCCAGATTCATTTACTGATCTGAAAGGTGTTACAAAATCCTTAAATCCGGCCAGAAACGCGCCAGAAAGAGTGGAGGTACCAATAAAAACCACTCAACTCCCTATTCCTAAAAAGAGCGGGAGTAGTACGGCCTCTGACTTGGAGCATGCTTCTAGCAAGCAGCAAAGGATATCGAGGAGAAAAACCTCGGAGTTAGTAAATGCAGGTCAACTCAATGTTGACAAACACCTGATGGGTAGTATACACCAAGTGGAAGGGCAACCTCCACAACCCAGTTCCAGTGTGCACAAACTGACTGGTACATCGGAACACCCAGACTCGATCGTATTGGGAAATCACGAAGAGTCACTAGGGGTGCAGGAATTTCCATCATTTATGTTGATTCTGGAGAATCATTTGACCGTAAGACTATGACTGTCGACATATATTTTGCTGAAAAGATTGCAGATTCCCTTCTCACTAATCATGATCCAAGGTCTATCGTTGAGTGCCAAAAGCGTTCCGACTGGCCTAAATGGAAGGATGCAATCCAAGCAGAAATTGCCTCGCTCAACAAAAGAAAGGTATTCACTGAAGAAATACCAACAGTTGCCAGTGTTTTCCCTGTGGGATTCAAACGGGTTTTTCTTCGGAAACGGAATGAGAACAATGAGGTGGTGAGATATAAAGCAAGGCTCGTAGCACAAGGTTTCACGCAGAAACCCGACATTGATTTCACTGAAATATATTCTCCAGTAATGAGTGCAACCACTTTCCGATATCTTATATCCTTGGCAGCGCAAAATCGTCTATCTATGTAGTTGATGGACGTCGTGACCACATATCTTTACGGGTCACTAGATTCGGACATATATATGAAGGTTCCTGATGGAATCTCTATCCCGAATAAAAATGCAAAATGCAACATGTATTGTGTAAAGCTGAATAAGTCATTATATGGCTTAAGGCAGTCGGGGCGGATGTGGTACAACTGACTGAGGAGTTCCTTCTTCGGAAAGGTTACTCCAATAGTGTTGATTGCCCATCTGTTTTCATCAAGAAGTCCTCTACAGGATTTTGCATCATTTCCGTGTATGTTGATGATCTCAACATCATCGGCAGCACACCAGACATTGATGAAGCACACAATCACCTAAGGATGGAATTTGAGATGAAGGATTTGGGTAAAACCAAATTTTTCTTAGGCATTCAACTTGAGCACCTTCCCTCAGGAATTATGGTACACCAATCTGCTTATATCCAGAAAATATTGGAGAAATTCAATATGGACAAATCCTATCCATCTAAAACTCCCATGGTGGTTCGATCTCTAGATGTGGAGAAAGATCCGTTCAGACCAAGGGATGATGGAGAAGATGTGTTGGGACTTGAAGTTCCATACCTCAGTGCCGTTGGAGCGCTTATGTATCTTGCAAATTGCACAAGACCTGATATTGCATTTGCAGTGAATCTACTTGCTAGACATAACGCAGCTCCCACCAAACGTGATTGGTCTGGAGTGAAGAATATCTTTTGATATCTCCAAGGCACAAAGGATCTTGGTCTATTTTTCCAGTTCCAGAAAAATCAGGACTCTGATATGATTGGATATGCAGATGCCGGTAATTTGTCTGATCCCCATAATGCCAGATCTCAGACAGGTTTCGTGTTCCTACATGGTGGCACTGCTATATCATGGAAGTCTTCAAAACAGAATCTGGTGGCAACATCTACCAATCATTCTGAAATAATTTCATTATTTGAGGCAACATGTGAATGTGTATGGCTTCACAGAATGATAAACCACATACAACAGTCATGTGAATTGGTTCGATAGAATCACCTACCATTATCTATGAGGATAATGCGGCCTGTGTTGTGCAGATGCAAACAGGATACACAGGATACATCAAGAGTAATATCACCAAGCATATTTCTCCTAAATGGTTTTCTGATAGAGGCAAAGGTGTCCCGTCTTTCGATGAGATGATGGATTTCGCTTTGGTGGAAGTCGACTTTGACGATCTGACTACGAACGTGCGAGGACGTCGCGCCTTAGCAATCGCTAAACCAACTCCAAGAGGTTATTGACCACGCCAGAGCACGATCAACCTGACCACGAGGGTTTGTTTCCTGCGAGCAAACGAAGAACAAGCAAGAAACTGAGATTGCAATCTAGATATTGCTAATATAAGATGAAAGCTTTACTGATCAAGGTGGGGTTCTGTGACGCCTTTGTCTGGTCGTTGAACACAAACAAAGTACACGAAGTTGCAGCTATGGCGAACTTTTAATCTAAACAAAACCCAAAGTCTAAACGGTGCCATAAGGGTTGTATATATGGAGGAAGAGGGGGGGGGGATTTCGTGGTCCTTGGTGGAGGGGTCCGAAATCAACCCTATCTCTTGTTTCCCCACACATACGGACTCTAAAAATAGCCTATACTTATGTATTTCGAAATTACATGGGCCTGGCCCAATAATAAGGTGACACAACACCTAAAATAGCCTCGGGACGAAATTTATGAAGTGGCATCTTGTATATTTCGTCCAAGGCTTCATGCACCCATTATGGTGGCTTCAAAGTCCTGAAATCATCACTTGTAAGTCCGTTCTTGTTCCCCTTGTGCATGCCATCATCTCCATGCTTGTTCGTTCTCCAATGTTCATCCTTCTCCAAGCTAGGCCCTTCATTTGTAAGCAAAACAAATGTATCCAATTTAGGCAGCATCATATTCTCATGAACATTAGAATCATTACCAAGAAACGAAAGTACCTGATAATTTAATTGGCGTGCGCGAGCTCTAGTAATTGGTCCAGTATATGTAGCAGTAGGGGTTCTGGGTGTAACAATGGTATTGATGTCCTCATCATCCTCCCCTTCTTGAAATGAAGTCGTCCTCGACGGAAGCTCATCTTCCTCACCCAAATAAGGCTTCAAATCTGCAATGTTAAAAGTGGGACTAACCCCAAAATCTGCAGACAGATCAAGTTTATATGCATTATCATTTATTTTCTCCAACACCTTAAAAGGACCATCAGCACGAGGCATTAGCTTTGATTTGCGCAAATCAGGAAATCTATCCTTACGCAAATGTAACCAAACAAGATCTCCAAGTGCAAACACAACATGTTTTCTACCCTTACCTCCAGCAAGTTTATATTTAGCATTCATGCGCTCAATGTTTTCTTAGTTAACTCATCCATTTTTAAAATCAATTCAGCATGTTGTTTAGCATCAAAATTAATCTTCTCCGAAGGTGGAAGAGGCAACAAATCAATAGGTGCACGAGGTAGGAAACCATACACAATTTCAAAAGGGCACATCTTAGTAATAGAATGCAATGAACGATTATAAGCAAATTCAATATGAGGCAAGCATTCTTCCCACATTTTCTTATTATTCTTCAAAACAGCCCTAAGCATAGTAGCAATGTTCTATTGACTACTTCAGTTTGTCCATCAGTTTGGGGGTGACATTTAGTACTAAAAAGCAGTTTAGTCCCCAACTTAGCCCATAAACATCTCCAAAAGTGGCTAAGAAATTTAGTATCACGATCTGAAACAATAGTATTTGACACACCATGCAAGCGAATAATTTCACGAAAGAACAAATCAGCAACATTAACAGCATCATCGCTTTTATGACATGGTATAAAGTGTGCCATTTTCGAGAATCTATCCACGACAACAAATATGCTATCCCTCCCCTTCTTTGTTCGAGGTAAACCTAAAACAAATTCCATAGATATATCCTCCCAAGGAACACTAGGTACAGGCAAAGGCATATATAAACCATGAGGATTGAGTCGTGACTTAGCTTTTTGACATGTAGTGCAGCGAGCAACAAAGCGCTCAACATCCCGTCTCATCTTTGGCCAAAAGAAATATGTAGCAAGTACGTCCTCTGTCTTCTTCACGCCAAAGTGTCCCATTAATCCTCCTCCATGCGCCTCCTGCAACAACAAAAGATGTACAAAGCTAGCTGGAATGCATAACTTGTTAGCACGGAACACAAAACCATCATTAACGACGAACTTGTTCCATGTTCTACCTTCGTTACAATTCTGCAATACATCTTTAAAATCAACATCATGCACATATTGATCTTTGATGGTCTCCAAACCAAATATTTTGAAGTCAAGTTGTGAAAGCATAGTATAGCGACGAGACAATGCATCAGCAATAACATTTTCTTTACCCTTCTTGTGTTTAATGACATAAGGGAATGTCTCAATGAATTCAACCCATTTAGCATGTCTACGATTCAGTTTAGCTTGACTTTTAATATGTTTCAAAGATTCATGATCAGAGTGTATAACAAATTCTTTGAGCCATAAATAATGTTGCCATGTTTCTAAAGTCCGAACGAGAGCATATAATTCTTTATCATAAGTAGAATAATTCAGACTAGGCCCACTCAATTTTTCAGAAAAGTATGCAACATTTTTGCCATCTTGTAATAACACACCTCCTAATCCAATTCCACTAGCATCACATTCAAGCTCAAAAGTCTTATTAAAATTAGGAAGTTGGAGTAAAGGAGCATGTGTCAACTTATCTTTCAATACCGTGAAGGCTTCTTCCTGTGCAGTACCCCAAAGAAAAGGCGCATCTTTCTTTGTAAGCTCATTGAGAGGTGCAGCAATGGTGCTGAAATCTCTCACAAAACGCCTATAGAATCCAGCAAGGCCAAGAAAACTCCTCACTTATGTGACCGTTTTGGGCTGCAGCCAACTCTCAATAGCTTCAATCTTGGCTTTATCAACTTCAATTCCCTGTGGAGTAACAACATAGCCAAGAAAAGATACTCAGTCAGTGCAAAAGGTGCACTTCCCAAGGTTACCAAACAAACGTGCATCACGTAAAGCAATAAAAACAGCACGTAAATGTTCCAAATGTTCCTCCAAAGATCTGCTATAAATCAGTATATCATCAAAATAGACTACCACAAATCGTCCAATAAAAGCACGTAAAACTTTGTTCATTAATCTCATGAACGTACTAGGTGCATTAGTTAACCCAAAAGGCATGACTAACCACTCATATAATCCAAAGTTAGTTTTAAATGCCGTTTTCCATTCATCTCCCAATTTCATACAAATTTGATGGTATCCACTATGCAAATCAACTTTGGAGAATATTGTAGAGCCACTCAATTCATCAAGCATATCATCTAGCCTAGGAATAGGATGACGATAACGAATAGTAATATTATTAATGCATCTACAATCAACACACATACGTGATGTACCATCCTTTTTCGGCACTAGAATAATAGGAATAGCACAAGGACTAAGGGAGTCGCGTATATAACCTTTGTCGAGCAGCTCATGTACTTGACGCATAATCTCCTTCGTCTCCTCTGGATTGGTACGGTATGGTGCACGGTTGGGTAATGATGCACCGGGAATTAAGTCAATCTGATGCTCAATCCCTCGAATGGGAGGTAATCCCAGTGGCACGTCTTGTGGAAAGACGTCAGCGAACTCCTGCAAAATGTTAGTGACAGCAGGAGGCAAAGAGAAAGGCACGTCCTCAAATGAAAATAATGCCTCTTTGCACACAAAAGCATAGCAAACAGATTTGCTGAAATCTAGCTCATCAATATCAGATTTAGTGGCAAGTAAACATGCACTTTTCAGTTTAATTTCAGAAACAACACTAGATGGTTTATATTAGGCTTCATTTGTTGCTCAAATTCTTTTGCCACAATCTGATTTTCACTCTTATTTGTCTCCTGTTTTGCTTTATTGGCTCTATTAATATCATCTTTCAAAATGGAATCAGGAGTCATAGGAAGCAAAGTAATATTTTTATCCTTATGAACCAGAGTATAATGATTGTTTCTACCATGGTGTACAGAACTTTTATCAAATTTCCATGGTCGACCAAGTAATAAGGAACATGCTTGCATAGGTACCACATCACAATCAACATAATCAACATATGTAGAGATACTAAAATGCACACGAACAGTACATGTTACCTTAACCTTGCCGCTGTTATTGAACCATTGGATGTAGTAAGGATGTGGATGTGGTCTTGTGTTGAGAGATAGCTTCTCCACCATCTCCATGCTAGCCAAGTTGTTGCTGCTCCCTCCGTCTAAGATGACGCGCACAGAATGTTCCTTCACAACTCCCTTTGTATGGAACAAATTGTGCCTCTGATTTTGCTCAGCTTGTGTGACCTGCACACTCAAAACACGTTGAGCAACTAAACATTCATACCTGTCAGCATCTTCAGGAGCCATGTATTGCGTCTCATGATCAGAATTAGCTCCATTGTGTTCTTCACTTGTAAGAAGCGCCAAAGTCTCCTCATCATAGTCACTAGCGGACTCATACCCACCATCCTCAGTAGCAATCATCACACGCTGAGATTTGCATTCTCTCGCATAATGACCTCTTCCCTTACAACGACGACAAATAATATCACTTGTGTGCCTTGTTGATGCCATGGAAGAAGAAGAGCTCTATGCAGGCCCGGCAGGTGCGCTCTTGGCAGATAGTGGTGGTTGTGCCTACTTTCTTATATCACGGCTATAGGTGGCACCTGATGGAGGTGCTGGTGCAGTGGATGTAGAAGATGCACGCGGTGTCCATGATGAAGGTCGACCTGCAGAAAAGTTAGTTCGCGCCAATGCCTGTCGATCCTGCACTTCACGTTCAGCTTTACAAGCAGGATGGAATAAACAAGTGATATTGGTATACTCCTTATACTCTAGAATGGTCTGAATCTCTCTATTTAATCCACCCGTAAAACGTGCAAGCATAGCTTCATTCTCCTCAACAATACCACATCTAATCATGCCAGTTTGTAATTCCTGATAATATTCTTCTACAGAATTTTTCCCTTGTCTTAAACGCTGCAATTTTTGAAGCAATTCACATTGATAATATGGTGGAACCCAACGAGTACGCATAGCAGATTTCAAAGCCGCCCAAGTAGTTGGAATAGGATATAATCTACAATGTTCAGACCACCATACACATGCAAAACTAGTGAAAGCACAAACAACAGCAGCAACTCGTCTCTCCTCGGGATATTGTAAACATGTAAAACATTGTTCAGTTTCTAACTCCCAAGTAAGATATATATCAGGAACATATCTACCCTCAAATGGTGGAATATTTAATTTCAGTTTAGGAATATGGTCATTATCTCGTACCTGAGGTGGTGGTGCAGGCCTACCATTGCGAATATATACCTGAGGTCGACCTACTGGTGGTGGTGCTGGTGGCTGCACGTAGTTCTGATTTTGATCAACCTCATCCTCGTAATAGTCCTCCACCTCTGCAGTAACAACAGGAGCTACAGAAGCACCAACAGCAGTAGCAGCGGCACCAGAATTTTGTCCTGGCTCAATAGGAACACGCTGTGCTCGCCCTACTATATCGCGGCGTAGAGCTGGCTGTGGGAGACGTTTGAGTAATTCATCAAACTTAGCGTCCAACTTGGTGTCAATTGACTTCTCAATGTCATCCATCTTCTCCATTGCCTTTCCAAAGCTGGCCATCACGTCTTCCACCTGTTGACCCAACATTTGATGAAACTTATCATGAAGCTCCGTGTCCGTCATGTTCTCCCAGTCAATCTCGTCGACTTGTGTTCCTGCCATAGTTAGCAGCAATAGAAACAGACAAGAATATGATCCTACAGACTACTGGAATATGGTGGTGGTGGGGTGTCACAAATCCGTCAAGCGAATCTCAAATTCTTACCAGTTCTTACCCAGCAACAGGTGGTGATCGGCAACCGTTGTAGTCAAAACTCTCAAAGCTTGGATAGAGCGATTACCAGGGAAAGTCAAACGCACAACGTAGATGTATGTGGAGCTGGGAAGGCTTATAATATGGTAGCAAAAAGGGTCAGCAATAATCAATTCAGAGATGCAAAGTTGAATAAACGCTCAACGATGGTACTGTGCTGGTCCTAGGCTAGCTCGTGCTAGAGACGCGAGCCTACAACACTAACAAAATCACGGCGCGGCACGTAATCAAGGGAGGAGCACACTCTGAATTTTTCTCTCTTTTTTTTGCACTTTTTTTCTTCTTTTTTTGCTCTGCAACAATTTTTTTTCTAAAAAGTCTACAAATGGCCTAAAAACTGCCTAGCCAGAATTTTCCACACTTAGTTTTTTTTAAACTGGAACTATTTTTCTTGTATGGGTAGCATGGAAGTTGGGGGATCCGACTTGTTGACGATTCATAGTATCGCGTGCTCTGGAACTCAAAGATAAAGGAATAAATACTGGACTCAGACTAGGACTGCAGGCAGAGATGAATCTGGTGGAACTCACACTGGTGATGGTATATGACGGTGGTATATGTGGACTCAGATTGGTGGTGGTATATGAACTCGGATTGGCGGTGGTATATGGACTCGGATTGTGGTGGTATATGGACTCGGATTGGTGGTGGTATATGGACTCAGATTAGTAGCGGATAAGCGGTGGTGGTATATGGCAGGGCGATGATGATTGTGCGGCGACGGCGTGAATACCCGTGAACAGAACTCGAAACTCTAAAGACTAGACGCTAAGACCAACAACTTGACACGACGAAGCAACCGCAAATTCAACAATGCAAATACATAAAAGATTACGCAAAGGTTCAGATTGGTTCGGATAGGATGAACTAACCCTAATTTTTTTTGGCTTTTTCGTGGACTATAGGTATGAAGAAACAAACTCGATCTAAACTACAAAAAACTATAAAATCTCACTGAGCAACCTGAAAATCTGATACCACTTGATAGAGGCAAAGGTGTCCCGTCTTTCGTTGAGATGATGGATTTCGCTTTGGTGGAAGTTGACTTTGACGATCCGACTACGAAAGTGCGAGGACGTCGCGCCTTAGCAATCGCTAAACCAACTCCGAGAGGTTATTGACCACGCCAGAGCACGATCAACCTGACCACGAGGGTCTGTTTCCTGCGAGCAAACGAAGAACAAGCAAGAAACTGAGATTGCAATCTAGATATTGTGAATATAAGATGAAAGCTTTATTGATCAAGGTGGGGTTCTATGACGCCTTTGTCTGGTCGTTGAACACAAACGAAGTACGCGAAGTTGCAGCTATGGCGAACTTTTAATCTAAACAAAACCCAAAGTCTAAATGGTGCCCTAA
>NC_041389.1:183636055-183726784 GCF_002162155.2 Triticum dicoccoides
TCGTGGCCCTTGGTGGAGGGGTCCGAAATCAACCCTATCTCTTGTTTCCCCACACATACGGACTCTAAAAATAGCCTATACTTATGTATTTCGAAATTACATGGGCCTGGCCCAATAATAAGGTGACGCAGCACCTAGAATAGTCTCGGGACGAAATTTATGAAGTGGCATCTTGTATATTTCGTCCAAGGCTTCATGCACCCATTATGGTGGCTTCAAAGTCCTGAAATCATCACTTGTAAGTCCGTTCTTGTTCCCCTTGTGCTTGCCATCATCTCCATGCTTGTTCGTGCTCCAATGTTCATCCTTCTCCAAGCTAGGCCCTTCATTTGTAAGCAAAACAAATGTATCCAATTTAGGCAGCATCATATTCTCATGAACATTAGAATCATTACCAAGAAACAAAAGTACCTGATAATTTAATTGGCGTGCGTGAGCTCTAGTAATTGGTCCAGTATATGTAGTAGTAGGGGTTGTGGGTGTAACAATGGTATTGATGTCCTCATTATTTTCCCCCCATAATCTTCAGAAAAGCGGGGAAATAAGTATTCTGCAAGTCAAATCATGTGACAACCTTGCTGATTTATTTACCAAGTCTCTACCAAATTCTACATTCCAGAAATGTGTTCATGGAATTGGCATGCGAAGACTTAGGGACTTGCAGGTGTCAGGGGGAGTCTCTTCTTGAGATATCATTATTTTAATGACATCACATTATGCTATCTTTCTTTGTGAGTATATGTTTCAAGATCTCATCAAAGATTTTATGAAGAATTTTTGAAGGAGAATCTTTTGAGATGATAGAGCTTTCCGACAATCATGAAGATGATTCAACATGGTCAAGCGTAGATTAGGGGGAGTGTTAAAACTAATTCTGTAATTAGGAGAAAATCTCCCCTTGCCCAAACCGTCGTTGCGATTTGTCTGACAACCGACGCCTCCCTTCAATCTCCTGGAACCGACGCCCCCTCAAGGAATCGTCGTGTCTCTTCGGGACATATAAAAGGGGCCTGTAACCATCGATCAAGATACTCGATCACTTATGATTCGGAACACTTCCCTCTACCCATCTCAGTTTTCAAAACAAGCAGGAACCCACCGCACCGAGCGTTGCGATCTTGACCAGAAACAATGCACCGACGACGTTGCTTCACTCGCCCACCGATGCCACCAGAGGGCGTAAACCTCCCCGACGAGGTCCACATCATCTTCATGGTAGAGCTCTGTGTCCGCCCATCACTTCCTCGCGGGCTGGAGAACCCCGTAGGCGTCGCCATCATCAAATCCTGTGTCGTTGGTGTCGTTCTTCTCCAAGTCCGGCGCCACCTCCCCTGTCTCTCCGGTGAGCAATTGTCAACCGCCCAATTTCTCTTTGACGGTCGAGATTACATCATGTCCTATTTTTTTTTCGAATAGGTATGCACTATTTAGTGGCCGTTCGTCGTTTAGACCTCACAGCGAACACTTCCGAGCCAGTAGAAACCCGCCACATGGCACATCCACAGCAGCCGCGGCAGTTCTTCCAGGAAAGCTGTTTTGGCACAATTTTTGTTTTTAGATTTCATATAAAATTTTCAATTAGGTTTATCTTGAGATCCTTAACTCCAAATTCATCCATTCTTTTTCCTGTGTACTCGTAGAGACCAGGAGAGTACTGTAGAACCAAAATTTCACATGTTTGCACTTTTAAAATTTGAATTTGTTTAAATTTGAATTCAACCTTTTGGAGGCCATATTTTTCAAACCATTTATCCAATTTAGTTGATTCTTTTTGCATTGTGATCCTACTAGCATGTAGATAAGATATACCTACTGATAGGTTATGTTATTAAAGTTTTATTGGAATTCCTTGCTGTTGACTTTATTGTGGTGTTATGTGAGTACGATTTATTTATCGGTGCATTCGTTGAACGTATAGATTGTCCGGAGTGTGAAGCGGATCAAGCTAAGCGTAGAGTACTTCATCACCGTTCAAGGCAAGTTTGCACTTCTGATTTTGCTCATCCTATATTCTGTTGTGCATGTGTGGTTTTATGCTATGATATATGTTTGGCCTGATATGTGTATCCCGTGTTGTCATGTTTTGGTATTGATTGTGTTATGTGATGGTGTGATCAACTTGGTATGGTAGATGTGGACATGTGTCGAGTGATACATGAAAGTGGTGAGTGTTTATAACTATAGGCTCGGGACTTTTTCTCAGGCGAATGCGTCAATGGCTGAGCGCTATATTGTCCCTAGAGAATGCGCCATGGCTGAGCGCACTTGAGGTTTTCGGGGCTTAAATCAGGTGAATGCGTTGATGTCTAAGTGCTCTATTGTCCCTAGAGAATGCGCCACGACTGAGCGCACTTGAGACTTCTTGAAGATCTTTTTTTTTCATTTTCATCTTCTGATTCTGAGGGTTTCCCGTGTGGGTAATTTGGATGTGCTCTAGTTCGTCGTGTGACAACTATGCTTGTGTAGACTTTGACTTGTTAGTGGAGGTAGGTGAAGTTAGCTTTATGCCAAACCAACTTGAGTGTTGTGTTTGTCATACCTTACATGTAGATGTAGGTTTGGTATATCATTTTGTGTGATTTACCAATACATTCAATGTATTGACCCTTGTGGCTGCAACTAATCATGTTGCAGGAATTTCAAATGATCAGTGAGATACAGTAGGGTCGCGAGTCTTTACTCAACATTTTCGCCAGTGGGCATTGATGGGACTCATTGTCTATTATGCTTCCGTTGTTGTTATTGAATAAAGCTAGCTATGTGTTATTCAGTTTGTAATACTTTATTAATTTTGGATCATACGTTATAGTGAATGATGCACTTGTTATTTAATATTTATATGTACTGTGTGTGCCAGCGAGTCGATCCAGAGACTAGCACGGTAAGCACAGAGACATCGAATATTATCAGGTTCGGGTCGTTACAGATATGCATAACTATTTTCTTGAGTTTGGAAGGTTGAAAATTAGGATCATTAAAAAAAATTGTTGTTCATTTGCTTCTCATTGGATTTCATTTGCATTGCTCGTCATGCTTGCCTTAACATCATAGAAAGTCCTACTCTCATATTTCCTGCCCTTGCTCATGATCATGCCATGTGTATAGGTTATAAAAGTATTTTCATACAAAAATAAAAGGCCCAAAACTATTTTCCAAATTAGGTTTTCCACCCCATGAATTGAGGCTTACACTACAACTAGTAAATGTGTCCGTGCGTTGCATGCGTTGCAACGGGAGAATACGCCCAAGTTCTACTAACCATTGTTGGCTGGGTCGAGAAATTGTCTCGTGGGATAGTCAACATGAAATCGTAGGATAATCAACACCAATTTAGGAATAATTGAGCCTAACATCGAGGGTAGGTTTATGAATACGTTCAGATATTTCATCAAACATTCGAAAAAAATCTAGAAAATATGAATTCAAATAAATTTGTATCACTTTTTTTACTAATGCTAGATATATTATTGTTCAGGTTGAGCCTAACTATAGGATTTCTAATACCTATCTTTCAAACATCGAACAATGAGCTATCCTCCACAATTTATACTTACAAGGGGTTCACTTGATAAGATAACAACTGAACATATTTATATTTCTAAAATGCTGCCAGAAGGATGCACACGCAGCAGAATATATGTATTGCCAATCTTAATTTTGTCTAAGAAAATAAAAATTTGTCTGCATGACAGAATATAACTTCTGCAGCAGCCAAATCCTAAAAGCATAAGAACTATTGTGAGCACTTTTTTTGCATCAAGTTGTGATGTTGTCTCGTATCCTCTAGCGATAATGCGGTCAATATCTTCATTTGTTATTATGCTATTATACTAGGAACTGAATACAATTTCGGCAACAAATCTCACCATCAGCGTGTCCTTACTGGCAGCTAATACAGAACACAACAACAAAATCACATTACTACATGTTCCACTTTAACATTTAACATTAAAAATAATTACATTACATGCAGTGAGAAGTAACAAAAGCAATTTTTCTGTTCTGCCAATCAATCTTGCTATATGACCAAAGCATCCAAGGCAAGCTTCTTGCTCTCTCGATTACTCCTTCCTAGAGGCGACTAGTATGAGATGAACATATTATACGAGATCGTGTGATCCAGCTATCTGGGCCACTGGATTAAGATCCCACAATGCAAATAGTGAGAGGTGGAGATACGCAAGACATTTTACATGGATCTCCTCATTCCGAAAATATTGCAGACCAAGACCTCAAACCTAATCCTCTTTCTCGCGTTCCTGGACCACCATGCGCTGCCGGAGTGCACCACCGTAAGACTAGCCACAATGCATAGTAACATACACTAATAACATACACATATCCCTAGACTATGTTACTATCTTCATAGTGGGTAGTAACATAAGTGTAGTAACATACAAAGCTTCATTTATTAGGTTATAGACTCATATTGCATTGGGACATGTGATGTTACAGTAACTAGCTAAGTTACTGTAACTACCTATCTCCTCATTAACTCATTGCCATATAAGCAAATTTGCTGAGTTGGACTCGATGTTACTACTGAAGTTACTCCCACTGTGGCTAGTCTAAGACCGCACGCGGCCTCGCCTCAATGTGCCGCTGACCTCGCCGAATCAATGTACACCAGCTTTATTTCCGGCCACCCGCAGGCCTGTCATCACCAGATCCGACGCCTCCATCGGATCTGCTTGCAGGAGCGCTTGATCCAGTTCATCACTCGACGCCGACGACCGGAGCGCCCAAATCCATGGTGTACCATGACCGCAGCAGTCCAGGTGCGCGGATCTACAGGTTACACTGGCCGGCGAGGTGCACGCATGATTTCCCATCAACGTGTTCTGCTTCTGCATCTTTTGTTATGCAGGGGTAAACTCGTGTTGAGCAGTGCCATGTTTTTGGCACGTTCTTGTTGAATTTCTTCCCTTCTTTGTGTGGTCAATCTGTGTGATACCGATTAATATTTTGGAGCCTTTTTTTTTTTGCAAATTGTGCATCTGCACAAAATAATTCTTTTTTGCTGTAAATGATCATGTTTCACTCCATTTGTTTTTGAATATATGACATTGTTCTAGTATTAATCTGACTGCTAATTAGCAAGCTTACTGAGTTTTGTGATTTCTCAGTACACTTTTATTTATGGAATGTTTATTTTTCAGGAAGAATTTACGATGTTACTTGGTAGCATGAACATGTAGATATCAATTGGTAATCGTGAAGATATTTTTTTCTATGATCTCAGATACAGAAATTTCTCAAAGAATGTAAATATGGGACTGTAGCGACTTTCATTTATTTGTGGAAGCAGTGACATATGGCATTTTCGTAGAGTACATAATCTCTTTCTTAAAATGGTTTTGTGCACAAAGTATAGCTTTACTATTTCCACAATTGTTTTGTATGCACATATTTTTACTGTACACATATAACTGAGCATGCGTATTCCCGTCAGTCAAGCAAAGCATGTGAGTAATACCAAGAGTACTAAACTATAAAATATTAGGGACTCTAGTGCAAGATGCACCATCAAACCAAGCCGTACTTGATCTGTACCACGAGATCTTTATCCGATGGCTGATATTGATGGATCACATGATCTCACCTGATGTGCTGATCTCATACTAGTCATGCCCACTTTTTCCTCGATGAAAACATATTGCTACTCTTCCATTTCCGAATGGGCACTGATAGGCGCCGGTGCCCCGGCCCAAATTGGGCCGGCGCCCCGCGACCGTAGGATACAGCGCACTTAAACCGTCCAGATGAATCGCTTAACATCCTGAATAAAAGTCAAACACGCTGGAAACTGTCTCGCTGACCGCCTGGACACGTCCTCTACATCCCATGTATTCCGGCCACCCACACACTCGACTTGTCGGTGCTCGTGCCACCGTGCTCGCCTGTTCCCAACCCTCACCGTCATCGGCCGCGAGATTGCAGCACGAGCACCGATGGGTTCCCTACTTCGACTGCAGCTCTCCAATGGCCGGTCCCAGCACGGGGTGACCGTGGTTGCAACATCCCATGGTCACCGCCTCCTCCGACTCGCCGCCGTCATCGGCTTGCATCACCATGTCTCAACAATCACAAAAGTCATCAACAAAAATTCCAAAAAAAGCGAGTAGCAGCAAAAAAAATCATCTATTCCAGCAAAATAAATCACTGGTTCCAACAAAAAAATGAGTCGCTGCTCATTGTAGCAAAAATCTCTTTGGTTCCAGCAAAAACAAATGCCGGTTCCTGCAAAACTTACAAAGGGTTCCAGCAAAGAAAATGTTGCCGTCGTAGAACGCTGCCTTGCCGGTTGTAGCACGCTGTGCCGCCGGTTCCAGCATTTCGGGCCGCTGGGTCACAACTTCTGAAGGCGCCAGTTGCAGCTTTCCCACCGCCGGTTGTAGCTTTCTAAGCCGCCAGTCGCAGTCGTCGCCTCGCTGGTTGCAGCTTCTATGAGCGATGGTTGTAGCTTCCGCATGCAGCGGTTGAAGCTTTCCCAGCCGTCGGTCGCAACCCGTCGACTTGCCAGTTGCAGCTTTTGCAAGGGCCAGTCGTAGCTGAGCCGGATGTAGCTTCTGCCGTCGACGCATGTAGCTTCCGTCGTAGCCGGATGTAGCTTCTGCCGTTGACGGATGTAGCACGGGGGCACCATCATCGCAGCTCCCGGCCACCGCCGTTGCAGCGCGCGGAGTCGCTGGATGTATCTTCTAGCGTCAATGGTTCCAGCACCGGCGGACGCTGGTCCCAGCACCGTCACGCGCTGGTCGCCACATCACCACCCACGGGTCACTGAATCCACCCCTGGGCGGGGGATCTCGGTGCTCCCCACAGCTCGTGATTTCCGGCAACATGCGGTGGCGCCGTCTCCACCGCGCGCAGCACTGCGTCTCCACTCTCTCCGCGTGGCACCTGACCGGCATCGGCGACCACCAGCAGCGGGACAATCAGTCGTGCCCCGGATCGAAGTAGCAGGTCAGCGGCGGGGCTAGGTTGGGTAAGGAGAAGCTCTGGTGAAAGCAACGAAGTAGAGAGAGCCCTGGTGAGAGCGTTTGGGGCAGCTATTCCTCTGGTGAGAGAAACAAATGAGCGGTGGGGAATAGATGTGAGAGGATAAGGTTGGGAACACACGCAAGAGGATAAGGTTAGCTGAGTCTTTTTTAAGAAGAGCGGTGCGGGGTGCATCGTACGATCACACCGCATCGCACGTTTCTGATGTGACTGGCGCAAAAGCTTGGCCGGCCTGCCGGCGTAAAACGATTCCCAAAATACTCCCTAACGGAGATATTTGTCATCAAAATGTATAAAAAGGAATGTATCTAAATATATTTTAGTTCTAGATACATTCTTTTTTGTTCATTTTGATGACAAGTATCTTCGGATGGAGAGAGTATTAATTAAGAACCTTGGCACAAAAATGGAAGACATGAACTTTTTTTTGACCAGTTCTATGTGCACGGACTTCAGCTTGCAAATCCACTCGAGTGTTCCTAATAAACAAAAGAATCTACCCAAACACCATGGTTACAATAATAAAAAGGGAATTATCGCACGCCATGCTGGCAGCTTAACGTCTGACCATCTCGCTGTGGTGTGCACTGTGCATCTGAATGCATGTGCAGATGATTGTGGCATAACGTGTGGAACAGCGAGCGTTGTGCGGACGTAGCATCGCTCGGTATTGCATTCCGTAAAGAAATTACCATTTGAGAAAGCTATGACACTTAATATCTTAAAGAACTGCAATGACATGTTGAAAGCTTCAATAAAAGCATCACCATCATCGCCACCAGTATTCCGATCAATCCAGATACTGATACCCTCTGTACGTTTGATAATCTTCCAAGATGTCTAAAAGGCATCTACAGGATACACAACTATGTTCAAATACTCAAATGGCAGGCACATGCAAGAAAATATGGTATAACCGTATAAGATATTAAGATAGGTCACAAAACTCCGCATTGAATGTGAGCATGGGCACAAAACCACCTCACAAGTAGAATTTCCATAACTCATGATTGGTATCATATTTTTATTATAGTCATGATGCTTTCTGAAGTAGCCAAGCTTAGTTTATGAGTAACATAAAGAGAATCATTACCTCCATGAATATTAGTACTTTGGAGCTAATGGCCTTTAGCTTGGGAAGTACTTCATCTAATAGAACCGTTGTTTTCCTCTAAAAATAGAACCACAAGCCTCGAGGAGGCGCACCAAGGACGCTGCCCTCGAGCAGCTTCAAGACTCCAAGGAGACCAAATATGCCTCTACATTGCAACGGGCGATAAAATATAGCGCAACAAGAGATAAAAAAATAGCATGTCTCTAGCCCTCCTTCCCGCCCTCGCCAACGGTGGCTGCGGTGTGTCCATCTGATCCCAACGCGTTCGGACATGGTCAATTCCATGGCGATGGGCCTTGCTCATTGAACTTCTCTATGTTGATGTTTTGGAGACTGACACCATGGAGCAGGCTAGACTCTGAAGCACATCAACTCTGTTAGGTTGACGTATTGGAGCCTGACACCATGGAGCAGGCTAGACTCTGAAGCACATCAACTCTGGTAGAGCCGTTAGAGGGATGCACTACTGATACCATGCGCCAACGACAACAAGAAATAGGTGCATTCAAACAGGCTCACATACCAAATTCTTTTCCCTTTCAATAGAAACTCACTGTGAGCTTGTCATAGTAAAAACAAAAGGGAAAATACATGAAACCAACGAGAAGCAAATAAAATAATTACATGATTTAGAATTTTATATATGACAAACCAATTGAAAGCCCTATCCTCCTATTTGTTTTCAAGTTTGTGTTTTATCAAATGTGCGGGAACAAATTGAACCCAAAAAAATTGTGCCCCCCAATTCATATTACTTGTTACCAGTTGTCTATAAGTGCAGCTCTAAAACCCAAGTATTGAAACTTCAATGGGAAGAACATACTGGTAGAAATGATAGAGAGGGGTTGATGAAATCGATGTGTGTATTACTGATCCTTGAGGGCGAGCATATATTGAGTACAAGACTTGGAGGGCAAGACGCCTCTCCTAGAGATAAGGTAGAAGACATATTACAAATCCTTGACTACCAAATATATCTCTAACATCCCCACGTAGTCGTAGCGGTAGTGTTGCGAACAACAGGAGCGTCGCGGACGGTCAGATTGAGGAAAATAGCAGCCGAGGTTGATACCCCCCCTGTAGTCGTAGCGGGAGCAT
This sequence comes from Triticum dicoccoides, assembly GCF_002162155.2. Taxonomy (NCBI): domain Eukaryota; kingdom Viridiplantae; phylum Streptophyta; class Magnoliopsida; order Poales; family Poaceae; genus Triticum; species Triticum dicoccoides. The sequence goes on from NC_041389.1 coordinate 183,645,270, forward strand.
TGCGGACGAAGTCGCGTCGCGAACACGTTGACTGTAGAGGAAGCCGACGATTTGCTCAAGCAAGGCGATAGCTCTTTGTGCCGATGTCGAGGTAGCCGAGAGCGTAGGGTGGTGTAGCCGTGGTCGAGGTAGCCGTGCGAAGAATGCCGTGGTCGATGTCATGTAGGGGTGGCCGGTGTCGAGGAAGTCGTCGTGAATCCACGGGCGCAAGGAGACGCTGAGTTAGTCATGGGCGCAGTGGTGTCAAGGTAGTGGTGCGTCGGAAGGAGAATGGCGTTGACGAGGCGTCGCACCGGGTTTGCCAAACCCGGGGACACGTCATAGACGAAGGCACGTGTCAGTGTTGCTAGCACCGGGCATGCGAAGACGGACGAGATGAAGCTTATGAAGCGCCGCACCAGGCTTGGCAGGCCCGAGAACACGTCGTGGACGAAGGCACGCATCGGTGTTGCCAGCACCAGGCATGCGTATATGAGGGACCAGCACGAGCCAGGCCCGGGGACACGTCGTGGACGAAGGTACGCATCAGTGTTGCCAGCACCAGGCATGCGTAGACGAGGGACCTGTACGAGCTGTATGCCATGTCGAGGAGTCGGAGGGGCAAGCAGAGAAGGAGACTCAACGACGGTTGTGGCGCCAATCAGCGTGGTGCCGATGTCACCAATGTTGGTAGATGAAGTGGTCGGGGAAGATGACGGCGACGCTGGCGACGGGTTGATGCTGGGCGAAGACGAAGGGGGTGGACGAGTGGCACAGCTCAGGTGAGCGAGCAGCAGCGGCGCCGGTTAGGAGTGCGACGGCGATGCTCGAAGTAGGCGAGGAAAGACCCGACAACGTGACGAAGACCAGCGCGGACGGTGGCGTTCCCACGCCGAGGGAGGTGGCGCGACGCATACCAGGAGAAGTTGACGCAAGGGGACGGCGGAGTGGACCGCGGTCGCGGCGCTACAGCCCAAAGGGGTGACACAGCGGCAGCAGGCGGGTGATGAGGACATCAATACCATTGTTACACCCACAGTCCCTACTGCTATACATACTGGACCAATTACTAGAGCTCGCGCACGCCAACTAAATTACCAGGTACTTTCTTTTCTTGGTAATGATTCTAATGTTCATGAGAATATGATACTGCCTAAATTGGATACATTTGTTTTGCTTACAAATGAAGGGCCTAGCTTGGAGAAGGATGAACATTGGAGCAAGAACAAGCATGGAGATGATGGCATGCACAAGGGGAACAAGAACGGAGTTACAAGTGATGATTTCAGGACTTTGAAGCCACCATAATGGGTGCATGAAGCCTTGGACGAAATATACAAGATGCCACTTCATAAATTTCGTCTAGAGGCTATTCTAGGTGCTGCGTCACCTTATTATTGGGCCAGGCCCATGTAATTTCGAAATACATAAGTATAGGCTATTTTTAGAGTCCGTATGTGTGGGGAAACAAGAGATAGGGTTGATTTCGGACCCCTCCACCAAGGGCCACGAAATTCCCCCCTCTTCCTCCATATATACAGCCCTTAGGGCACCGTTTAGACTTTGGGTTTTGTTTAGATTAAAAGTTCTCCATAGCTGCAACTTCGCGTACTTCGTTTGTGTTCAACGACCAGACAAAGGCGTTGCAGAACCCCACCTTGATCAATAAAGCTTTCATCTTATATTCGCAATATCCAGATTGCAATCTCAGTTTCTTGCTTGTTCTTCGTTTGCTCGCAGGAAACAGACCCTCGTGGTCAGGTTGATCGTGCTCCGACGTGGTCAATAACCTCTCGGAGTTGGTTTAGCAATTGCTAAGGCGCGACGTCCTCGCACGTTCGTAGTCGGATCGTCAAAGTCGACTTCCACCAAAGCGAAATCCACCATCTCATCGAAAGACGGGACACCTTTGCCTCTATCAAGTGGTATCAGATTTCCAGGTTGCTCGGTGAGATTTTACAGTTTTTCGTAGTTTAGATCGAGTCTGTTCTTCATACCTATAGTCCACGAAAAAGCCAAAAAAAATTAGGGTTAGTTCATCCCATCCGAACCAATCTGAGCCTTTGCATAATCTTTTCTGTATTTGCTTTGTTGAATTTGCGGTTGCATCGTCGTGTCAAGTTGCTGGTCTTAGCGTCTAGTCTTTTAGAGTTTCGAGTTCTGTTCACAGGTTGTCACGTCGCCGCTGCCATATATCACCACCGCATCATCATCGTCGCTGTTGCCATATACCACCACCACATATTCACCGCCAATCCGAATCCATATACGCCACCACATATCCGCCGCCATCACGCCAATCCGAGTTCACCTGCAACATATATCCGCCACCTGTCCGTGTTCCACCGGATTCATCTCTGCCACCAATCTGAGTTCCACCAGATTCATCTCCGCCACCAGTCCTAATCCGAGTCCAGTAATTGTTGCATTGTTCTCGATTTCCAGATCACGCGATACTCCGAGTCGTGACAGAGAAGGACTCCCCAACTTTTGAGCCATCCGTAGAAGAAAAATAGTTCCAATTTAAAAAAAACTAAGTCTGGAAAATTCTGGCTAGGCAGTTTTTAGAGCATTTGTAGACTTTTTCGAAAAAAATTTGTTGCGGAGCAAAAAAAAAAGAGGAAAAAAAAGTGCAAAAAAAAATAGAAAAAAAAATCCAGAGTGTGCTCCTCCCTTGTTTACGTGCCGCGCCGTGATTTTGTTGGTGTTCTAGGCTCGCGTCTCTAGAACAGTCTAGCCTAGGACCAGCACAGTACCGTCGTTGAGCATTTATTCAACTTTGCATCTCTGAATTGATTATTGCTGACCCTTTTTGCTACCATATTATAAGCCTTCCCAGCTCCACATACATCTACGTCGTGCGTTTGACTCTCCCTGGTAATCGCCCTATCCAAGCTTTGAGAGTTTTGACTACAACGGTTGCCGATCACCGCCTGTTGCTGGGTAAGAACTGGTAAGAATTTGAGTTTTGCTTGACGGATTTGTGACACCCACCACCACCACTTGTTCGTAGTCTGTAGGATCATATTCTTGTGTGTTTCTATTCCTGCTAACCATGCCAGGATCACAAGCCGACGAGATTGACTGGGAGAATTTATCGAACAAGGAGCTTCATGATAAGTTTCAGCAAATGATGACTGAACAGGTGCAAGATGTGCTGAACAATTTTGAAGAGGCCATGGAAAAGATCACTGGCCTTGAGAATACGTTCGAAACAAAGCTCGATAACAGATTTAATGAACTGCTTGCGCGTCTTCCGCCACCGGCTGCACCTGCCGCACCTCTGCAACAACAACAAAAACAATTACCTCCAGGCCGCGAAACAGCCCTTCGCCGAGCGAGCCGTGTACTTCTTCAGCCTGGCCAAACTGTTGGTGCTGCTGTTGATACTTCTGTGGCACCTGCTGCTGATGCGGAGGATGATGAATATGCGGGCGATTATGAGGATGAGGTTAATCAAAATCAGAACTACGTGCAGCCACCAGCACCACCACCAGCAGGTCGACCTCAGATATATATTCGTAATGGTAGGCCTGCACCACCACCTCAGGTACGAGATGATGTCCATATTCCTAAACTGAAATTGAATATTCCACCATTTGAGGGTAGATATGTTCCTGATATATATCTTACTTGGGAGTTAGAAACTGAACAACATTTTACATGTTTACAATATCCCGAGGAGAGACGGGTTGCTGCTGCTGTTTGTGCTTTCACTAGTTTTGCATGTGTATGGTGGTCTGAACATTGTAAATTATATCCTATTCCCGCTACTTGGGCTGCTTTGAAAACTGCTATGCGTACTCGTTGGGTTCCACCATATTATCAACATGAATTGCTTCAAAAATTGCAGCGTTTAAGACAAGGAAAAAATTCTGTAGAAGAATATTATCAGGAATTACAAACTGGCATGATTAGATGTGGTATTGTTGAGGAGAATGAAGCTATGCTTGCATGTTTTATAGGTGGATTAAATAGAGAGATTCAGACCATTCTAGATTATAAGGAGTATACTAATATCACTCGTTTATTCCATCTTGCTTGTAAAGCTGAACGTGAAGTGCAGGATCGACAGGCATTGGCGCGAACTAACTTTTCTGCAGGTCGACTTTCATCATGGACACCGTGTGCATCCTCTACTGCCACTACACCAGCAACTCCAGCAGCTGCTACCTCCAGCCGTGATACAAGAAAGCAGGCACAACCTCCACTATCTGCCAAGAGCGCACCTGCCGGGCCTACGCAGAGCTCTTCTTCTTCCATGGCATCAACTGGGCACACAAGTGATATTATTTGTTGTCGTTGTAAGGGAAGAGGTCATTATGCGAGAGAATGCAAATATCAGCGTGTGATGATTGCTACTGAGGATGGTGGGTATGAGTCCGCTAGTGACTATGATGAGGAGACGTTGGCTCTTATTACACATGAAGAACACAGTGGAGATGATTCTGATCATGAGACGCAATACATGGCTCCTAAAGACGCTGACAGGTATGAATGTTTAGTTGCTCAACGTGTTTTAAGTGTGCACGTCACACAAGCTGAGCAAAATCAGAGGCACAATTTGTTCCATACCAAGGGAGTTGTGAAGGAACGTTCTGTGCGCGTCATCATAGACGGAGGGAGCTGCAACAACTTGGCTAGCATGGAGATGGTGGAGAAGCTTTCTCTCTCCACAAGACCACATCCACATCCTTACTACATCCAATGGTTCAACAACAGCGGCAAGGTTAAGGTAACACGTACTGTTCGTGTGCATTTTAGTATCTCTACATATGCTGATTATGTTGATTGTGATGTGGTACCTATGCAAGCATGTTCCTTATTACTTGGTAGACCATGGCAATTTGATAAAAATTCTATACACCATGGTAGAAACAATCACTATACTCTTGTTCATAAGGATAAAAATATTACTTTGCTTCCTATGACTCCTGATTCCATTTTGAAAGATGATATTAATAGAGCTAATAAAGCAAAACAGGAGAAGAATAAGAGTGAAAATCAGACTGTGGCAAAAGAATTTGAGCAACAAATGAAGCCTAATAATAAACCATCTAGTGTTGCTTCTGAAATTAAATTGAAAAGTGCAGGTTTATTTGCCACCAAATCTAATATTGATGAGCTAGATTTCAGCAAATCTGTTTGCTATGCTTTTGTGTGCAAAGAGGCATTATTTTCATTCGAGGACGTGCCTTCCTCTTTGCCTCCTGCTGTCACTAACATTTTGCAGGAGTTCGCTGACGTCTTTCCACAAGACGTGCCACCGGGATTACCGCCTATTCGAGGGATTGAGCATCAGATTGACTTAATTCCCGGTGCTTCACTGCCAAACCGTGCACCATACCGTACCAATCCAGAGGAGACGAAGGAGATTATGCGTCAAGTACAAGAGCTTCTCGACAAAGGTTATATATGCGAATCCCTTAGTCCTTGTGCTGTTCCTATTATTCTAGTGCCGAAAAAGGATGGTACATCACGTATGTGTGTTGATTGTAGAGGCATTAATAATATTACTATTCGTTATCGTCATCCTATTCCTAGGCTAGATGATATGCTTGATGAATTGAGTGGCTCTACAATATTCTCCAAAGTTGATTTGCGTAGTGGATACCATCAAATTCGTATGAAATTGGGAGATGAATGGAAAACAGCATTTAAAACTAACTTTGGATTATATGAGTGGTTAGTCATGCCTTTTGGGTTAACTAATGCACCTAGTACTTTCATGAGATTAATGAACGAAGTTTTACGTGCTTTCATTGGACGATTTGTGGTAGTTTACTTTGATGACATATTGATTTATAGCAGATCTTTGGAAGAACATTTGGAACATTTACGTGCTGTTTTTATTGCTCTATGTGATGCACGTTTGTTTGGTAACCTTGGGAAGTGCACCTTTTGCACCGACCGAGTATCTTTTCTTGGCTATGTTGTTACTCCACAGGGAATTGAAGTTGATAAAGCCAAGATTGACGCTATTAAGAGTTGGCCGCAGCCCAAAACGGTCACACAAGTGAGGAGTTTTCTTGGCCTCGCTAGATTCTATAGGCGTTTTGTGAGAGATTTCAGCACCATTGCTGCACCTCTCAATGAGCTTACAAAGAAAGATGTGCCTTTTCTATGGGGTACCGCACAGGAAGAAGCCTTCATGGTATTGAAAGATAAGTTGACACATGCTCCTTTACTCCAACTTCCTGATTTTAATAAGACTTTTGAGCTTGAATGTGATGCTAGTGGAATTGGATTAGGAGGTGTGTTATTACAAGATGGCAAAAATGTTGCATACTTTTCTGAAAAATTGAGTGGGCCTAGTCTGAATTATTCTACTTATGATAAAGAATTATATGCTCTCGTTCGGACTTTAGAAACATGGCAACATTATTTATGGCTCAAAGAATTTGTTATACACTCTGATCATGAATCTTTGAAACATATTAAAAGTCAAGCTAAACTGAATCGTAGACATGCTAAATGGGTTGAATTCATTGAGACTTTCCGTTATGTCATTAAACACAAGAAGGGAAAAGAAAATGTTATTGTTGATGCATTGTCTCGTCGCTATACTATGCTTTCACAACTTAACTTCAAAATATTTGGTTTGGAGACCATCAAAGATCAATATGTGCATGATGCTGATTTTAAAGATGTAATGCAGAATTGTAAAGAAGGAAGAATGTGGAACAAGTTTGTCGTTAACGATGGATTTGTGTTTCGTGCTAACAAGCTATGCATTCCAGCTAGCTCTGTTCGTCTTTTGTTGTTGCAGGAGGCGCATGGAGGAGGATTAATGGGACACTTTGGCGTGAAGAAGACGGAGGACGTACTTGCTACACATTTCTTTTTGCCAAGATGATACGGGATGTTGAGCGTTTTATTGCTCGCTGCACTACATGTCAAAAAGCTAAGTCACGACTCAATCCTCATGGTTTATATATGCCTTTGCCTGTACCTAGTGTTCCTTGGGAGGATATATCTATGGACTTTGTTTTAGGTTTACCTCGAACAAAGAAGGGGAGGGATAGCATATTTGTTGTCGTGGATAGATTTTCGAAAATGGCACACTTTATACCATGTCATAAAAGCGATGATGCTGTTAATGTTGCTGATTTGTTCTTTCTGAAATTATTCGCTTGCATGGTGTGCCAAATACTATTGTTTCAGATCGTGATACTAAATTTCTTAGCCACTTTTGGAGATGTTTATGGGCTAAGTTGGGGACTAAACTGCTTTTTAGTACTACTTGTCACCCCCAAACTGATGGACAAACTGAAGTAGTCAATAGAACATTGTCTACTATGCTTAGGGCTGTTTTGAAGAGTAATAAGAAAATGTGGGAGGAATGCTTGCCTCATATTGAATTTGCTTATAATCGTTCATTGCATTCTACTACTAAGATGTGCCCTTTTGAAGTTGTGTATGGTTTCCTACCTCGTACACCTATTGATTTGTTGCCTCTTCCATCTTCGGAGAAGGTTAATTTTGATGCTAAACAACGTGCTGAATTAATTTTAAAAATGCATGAGTTAACTAAGGAAAACATTGAGCGTATGAATGCTAAATATAAACTTGCTGGAGATAAGGGTAGAAAACATGTTGTATTTGCACCTGGAGATCTTGTTTGGTTACATTTGCGTAAAGATAGATTTCCTGATTTGCGCAAATCAAAGCTAATGCCATGTGCTGATGGTCCCTTTAAGGTGTTAGAGAAAATAAATGATAATGCATACAAACTTGAGCTGCCTGCAGATTTTGGGGTTAGTCCCACTTTTAACATTGCAGATTTGAAGCCTTATTTGGGTGAGGAAGATGAACTTCCGTCGAGGACGACTTCATTTCAAGAAGGGGAGGATGATGAGGACATCAATACCATTGTTACACCCACAGCCCCTGCTGCTATACATACTGGACCAATTACTAGAGCTCGCGCACGCCAACTAAATTACCAGGTACTTTCGTTTCTTGGTAATGATTCTAATGTTCATGAGAATATGATGCTGCCTAAATTGGATACATTTGTTTTGCTTACAAATGAAGGGCCTAGCTTGGAGAAGGATGAACATTGGAGCAAGAACAAGCATGGAGATGATGGCATGCACAAGGGGAACAAGAACGGAGTTACAAGTGATGATTTCAGGACTTTGAAGCCACCATAATGGGTGCATGAAGCCTTGGACAAAATATACAAGATGCCACTTCATAAATTTCGTCTAGAGGCTATTCTAGGTGCTGCGTCACCTTATTATTGGGCCAGGCCCATGTAATTTCGAAATACATAAGTATAGGCTATTTTTAGAGTCCGTATGTGTGGGGAAACAAGAGATAGGGTTGATTTCGGACCCCTTCACCAAGGGCCACGAAATTCCCCCCTCTTCCTCCATATATACAACCCTTAGGGCACCGTTTAGACTTTGGGTTTTGTTTAGATTAAAAGTTTGCCATAGCTGCAACTTCGCGTACTTCGTTTGTGTTCAACGACCAGACAAAGGCGTCGCAGAACCCCACCTTGATCAATAAATCTTTCATCTTATATTCGCAATATCCAGATTGCAATCTCAGTTTCTTGCTTGTTCTTCGTTTGCTCGCAGGAAACAGACCCTCGTGGTCAGGTTGATCGTGCTCTGGCGTGGTCAATAACCTCTCGGAGTTGGTTTAGCGATTGCTAAGGCGCGACGTCCTCGCACGTTCGTAGTCGGATCGTCAAAGTCGACTTCCACCAAAGCGAAATCCACCATCTCATCGAAAGACGGGACACCTTTGCCTCTATCAGCGGGTCTGGGCGACGGCGGAGGACCTTGGGGCGGCAGCGTGAACTGCATGCTGGACACTACGGCCCGAAGGGGCGGCAAAACAGCGGCGTACGAGATGTTGCAGCCGCGGGGACGGCCTCAGGAGGCGACATGGACCATGTGCCGCAGCGCTACGGCGGCGACGCAGCGGCGGCTCGCAAGTCAGTGCAGCCGCAGAGAGAACCATAGGGTGGCGGTGCTGCGACCCCGTTGCTCGATCTGGAGGGGCACGTTGTACTCGAGACAGTCTTTATGGGACCTGCGGAGACGCGTGCAACCGATGAGCCAGGTCGGTCACACGACGTAGATGAGGCGGATCGCGACGGCGGCCGGGTGATCAATCCGATCATGCGCGAGGTTGGGGAAGCCGCTCGGTGGAGGCGGCCTCGCGGAGGAGTGGCAGCGGAGTCCGAGATGAAGCCGACGACGATGGATGACGAGGAATGACGTGCGAACGAGCGGCTAGCGCCCGGCGCCGGGGCGGCGAGGCCCGAGCGACCAACGCAGCAACGGCGCCCTAGCTCGAGGGCCTACGAGCCCGAACCAGCCGGCAGCCGGCCCGACGTAGTCGGCGATGTGGCCGTCGAGGTAGACGATAGGATGTCCGTACAGACGCGGCGGAGGCGGGTGGTGTTGGAGAGGTCCCGGTCGGAGGAGGGCGGCGACGATCGGGAGGGCCAGCGTGTCGCGCGAGGCCGCCGGGTCGGGGTGGATGCGAGGTGGTCGCGCCAATGTCGAAGTAGGGCAGCGACAGCCGGCGCAAGGCAACAGACGGGCAGCCATGTGGAAGACGGCCGCGAGGGGCCGCTTGTCGTGCGAGGCTGCCGGGTCGGTGAAGAAGCTGGCCGCTCGCGCCGGTGTTGGAGTAGAGGCGCACTAGGGTCGACGGCGGCGGCGGGCGACGCAAAGCGATCTTAGATCGAAAAGCCAAAAAGAGAACACCGATCAAGATGACCGGCGGGAGAGAAAAAGCCGAAGCAAGGACTCGGGAAAAAAACTCTCTAGGGAAGCCGGTCAACACGGCCGGCTGACGTACCCTAGGTACGGGTGATGCGGCCCCCAACGGCGGTCATGAAGGCCGTCCGCCCCGGAGGCGGCGCAGAGCGAAAGCGGCGGGCAGCGGCTGGGGTTGGATCAGCTAGGCTGATACCATGTTAGAAAGGATAGAGAGAGATTGATGAAATGGATGTAACTGAGCCTCGAGGGTGAGTATATATTAAGTATAAGACTTGAAGGACAAGATGCCTCTCCTAGAGATAAGGTAGGAGACATATTACAAATCTTAGACTACCAAATACATGTATGACAAATACATGTATCCCAGATGTATCTCTAACACATACATAATATTAGAGACAAACCTAAAAAATACGTATGGGTTAGAGGGACTATGGTATCCCAGCCCACCAGAGTTTAAATTCTGGTGCTCGCATTTATTACTGGATTTATTTCAGGATTTTCGGCAATGCTCATTTAGTGGGAGTAGACGTTCTCGTCGATGACGAGGTGCCTATGATGACTTCGTAAATTTCAAGATAATATGCTGGCTCAGTCTTTCGGAGGTGCTCATAGAAGTAGAATGTGCGTGTGTACGTTCATAAGGGTGAGTATATGCGTGTGTCTATGAGCGTTTGCGTGTGTACTGTGTTAAAAAAAACAAGACAAACCTAAAATAATATGGATGCCATGGTTACCTTGGAAGAAAAAAAATCATATGAAGATTTATATTCCAAAATCATCTATCTCTCCCTTCTGAAGCACATCAAACAGAACCTGTATAACATAACTATTACATACAACTATCTTATTTTTGCATTGGCAGATCCCTCAAAATCTTAGTACAGAGCTAGCAAGAAAAGATTATACACACTATATAATAATCATGATTTTGAAAAATCATAAAGTTGGTAAAACAAAAAATACGAATATATTAGGAAATATCATTAGTCAGTCATCGTACCTGGCAAGTAATCTTAAATTCATTACTTGACCATGATACACATTACAATTAGATATACCCGGCAATGTAATCTTAAATTCATTGCTTGACCATGATACACATTACAATTATAACTGAGCACCTTTCCTGCCTTCTCAGGCTATTAGCGTTCCCAACCATCGTATCTGGACTCGTGGTCGTTTTTAGTGTTGGATCTTCACTTAACCCCGCCTGGGCTTTCGTTACGCGAATACGGTGCTACACAGGCTGGGCCGCTACTCCCGTGACAAAATCCCTGATCTGCTGTTAGCTGGGCCTCGAATCTTTCCTGTGTGATCAATTCATCCACGCGATCTCTCTGCATCCCCGCTCCCCTTCTTCCTTCCACTCGTGCCCTAGGCCTAATCGCCGTACTGACGATGACGGCTAGTGATGCTTTGGGTTGCTGCCACCACCCCTACTGCTCCCGGTCCCTCTGGTAGATATCACCGCAACCGCTTTTGTTCATCTTATTTTTTGACCCGTTTTCCTTAATCCTATTAGCAGTGCCACTCCATATCTCGGCCACCGCAAAAGATTGCTAGGTTTGGAGATGGTATTTCAGGTGCTAATGTCTTTCCGATCTCAATTTTGTACAGGTTGTGTTCATCAAGGTTCCAGTCAACTGATTCAGGCAAATGTTGGGTGTTGGTACTCATCGAGCCGCCGATCTTCAATCCGATCCATTCAAGTCAAGCTTGACTGATCGATGCAGGGCGAACCAAGGCGGGCCTGACTGATTGATGCAGGGCGAAGCAAGGCCGGGCTCAATTTTTGTTGGTTCTATCGATGGCGGTAACGGCCTCACTCGACTCTTCCTTGGCGTTGACACTTGACATGTGGTGGATTTTCACGTCCCTATGCGCCTTCCTCTAATCACTAGGTAACAATACAAAGGGTATTCCAAATTTCCATCTCTGCTCCTCTGCCACGCTTTGTTCCCCCTTTCTGAGTGTTTGTAATTTGCAACTTAATTTCTTGTTTATACAGTTTAACATGGATTGATTGGTCGAGGAGAGTATGTCAACAAGATATGATGCTAGAAACATGGAGTTCCCCAGGGAGTCAGCTCGATGTACTACAGTAACCTCGGCTGATCTTATCTTCGCAACCTCTGAATGGCTTTACGACTTGCAAATTAGGATCCCTGATTATATTGCTATGTTTTGATACATGGTTGTACCTTCCGAAACCTGTGTTGGATGCTTCGGGTGTTGTCTTCCTCAATGAGAAATCGTTCCATGCACCCGGCAACAGTAAGAACAGACTTCAGAACTTATGTTAGAACAGTCTTAACTGGAACAGAATTAACTAAACTCTTGGTCCGATATGTAATTTGTGATAAAATCTTACCTTCTTTTGGTTTTCTAACAAATGTCTTGGCTCTGTTTTGTTTGGAGCCACCCGGTAGTTCTATGCTGCTGCACAAATACATTGTGCTTTTTAGGACTGAATTTTTTTCATCGTATCAATTCTTCTGGATGATGTTCTATTTGCTCATTTTTTAAACTCATGGAATGAAAACATTTTATTCTCAACTCTAATTTTAAAACTGGATATGTTTTTTCATTACCAGAAAATATTCTGCTCTCTCATTTCCAACCAAAATATATATCTTTAGTAAGTATTTAACTTTCACCTTGCATACCTTCATGCATTTTATAAATTCGTACTGTTCCATATACTCATATAAATTCCTGTATTAAGGTAGTCTTTAATGCGATCGATTATCTAACTTTTCTCCTGCTCTGTTTACAAGTATGCAGGGCTCATATCTCAAGTATGGTCGAAGCATTGCTGTTAGGCAAGGTGGTTAATTGTGTCCAGATTATTGATGGGTGGTTTTCATCCTTAACTGTAGCTTCACCAAAGTTGGATTGTTGCACGCTTGCAGATACGCGTAGTTTCAGTTTGGCTTGTGATATTGGTATTTTATAAAAAATAATTCCACACTTGATGTAGAAAGATCATTCCGAAATGAGCACGTTCCATGTAATCTGGGTGGCACTCAACCATATATTCTATGTACAGAACTCTCCGTTTGCACAACACTGGAACATTGGTAACATATTTTGACTCCGGTATTTCCTCTCTGGTCTGATGTACGTCATCTCAGTCTACGGAAAATAAAAGTTTACCCAAATTATTATAGAACCGATTAATTAAAATTTCCATTTGACTTCCATCTTTACCCATTGGCTTATTTTAGTGATGTTGAATATGGTTACTGCTTCCATTTTTTCTCCCATGAACAGATGAAGCTTCGATAATTTGTGAACCTGCATGCTGCTATGGTGTTCCACCAAATTGGAAATATGTTCCTACATTTCCATGGAAGTGTTTCGTGTATTTCGTATGCTTTGATTTACAATTAGCTTGGCAATTACATCAATCAGGGTGTGTTACTAAATATCTGGTTCAGTTTTCAATATATCACTATCCAACTCCAAGAATGACTTCATTTACTGTTTTCCTTTCCTTTTTATTGTTTTAGGTGCACGGACATTGAACTATAGAGAGTATGCATTTAATAGGTATATCTAAGCTTCTTTGTTCATTTCAAAATAAGTACGGAAGTTGCTTTAATGTGTATGGGTTCCAGACTTATATATTGACTAGATGTGTGTATGGGGGGTAGGTAAATTTGATGCAGTTATGCACTAACCAAGGAAACACCACAGCTCCAGCCCTCTTATCATCGTAGACATCACAAAGCAACCACCCTGTCATTATTTCGAACATTGATATTCCTTCTAATGATATTTTTTGGGAATGTTCTTCCCTTTCTGCAGTTAATGTTGGTAGTTTTCCATAGATTGAAGAGATGCCAGTTCATTTAATTTATGTGCTTATACTATTTTGCCAATTGTTCTTTCTATTTTGCGTAGCATCTCAGAAACTTCAAACTTCACTGTGTGGAGTGATCAAGTTGGAATCTGGTCTTACTTCGTGTGTTATATAGTCTTGTGCTAAACGGATGAAGTGCATTTTCATTAGATGATTTCATTTCCATTACTCATGTTGATTCGTTTTAGCATGTCCGTGTTCATACATTATATCTCAATGCTGTCTTCAAATTTGAGTGGAAATGATATTTTCAAACTTCACCCTGCAAACTCTAATCTGAATGTTGTAACAAAAGAAACAAGACTTCCCTTTACCCTTTCAATAACAAATTAGGTCAACTTGTATGCGAGCTACCTTTGAGCAAATAAGATATATGTGGTCGGTTTTGATAGAATTTTCGCTGATGCATGATTGAGGTGGTGATCATGGCTGTAGTGAGGAATGACAGAGGGCTACTTGGAGGTGGTTGCTGTAGCACGCTGTGCTATTATGACCTGGAACTATAGAATTGATGTCAAGTTTATATTTGATGTTTTTTGTTTCACTAAAGCTTGTACCAAACAATGATACTATGTTCCATAGATGGTTTTCTTCGTATTTATGATTCTCCAAGATCTAATCTTCTCCAGCGAATATAACCGGCCATTATGCCCATCATTTTTATGCATCACAACTTAGATTGAGCAATGGCAGTACATTACATACACAACTTCTCTACTCTTCATAGTCTTACTACAAATTTTATCATGTATCTTTAGGTTTCTTTGAAAATGACTTCTATCATATCACGTGTATCTTTATGTTTCTTCGAAAGTTACTTCCTATCGTATCTCTACTACCTAAAAGAAACGTAGCGTTCCCTCTCCCTTCTGACGTCGTCTGCCGTTCGTCGAGCATTCTACTTCTCTTCGGCGTGCACATGGGCCAAGCCCAGCAAAACCGCGCCAGCCCACATGTCCCTCGCACGTTCTGCTCCCATCGACCAGGCGTGCTAGGTTTGGGTCGTCGCCAGCACCAGCGCACCCCTTGCCTCCTCTGCCGCACCTCGCCCTTCTATGTCGGACCTCGCCGCCGCCGACCTCTGGTACGGCATCACCATCTGGACCCTCCCACACCCTGCCAGCACGCCGCCAGACACCCTCCTCGCCCACACGCGGTGGCCTCTCTGATCCCACGGCTGCGCTCGCCCCTGTCCTCGCCGGCGTCGCAGCCTCAGGACAGGTAGACCCCAGCTCCGCCGCCTGCGGCGACAGGTCTTTCTTCCACCGCCTTGGGCCAAGGAGACCAGCCGCCTCCTCCTCTCCTGAAGCACCAGCCTGAATGTTTGTTACTTACACTATTTTCTAATTCAATTGACTTTTTCAATGTAGATTATTGAAGCTCTTATGAAGTAGCGATTGACTAAAACCAGGGGCAAGATGAGGATTTGTTTGCTTGAACAACAGAGATTGCTTGGATTAAGTGGGGTGTAGATGTTCTTGTTGTCTATATCTGAAATGAAAAACCTGATGAAGATCCTTCTGAGGAAAGGTTCTCTTTGACTGTTTGTTCTTTGAACTCTTTTCCCGTCTCCTTATATTCATGTCTTAATTCTATTTTTGGGTAGGCGTTAGATGTGCCTCTTCTCGCACTGCACAGGGCCATCAACAGAGAAGCCAAACAAGCAACACTGCAGTAGGAAAAACAATGATACACGGCGCTCTCCCAGTGTGCGCGCCCAATATAATGTAAAAATGGTAGTAGCTTCTTGTTATTCAGAAAGTAAATGTAGACATTTGTTGTAAGATTCCAGTACAGGTAAGATTTTGAGGTGAGATAGTAGCCGTGTTATATTTATAAAACAAAGTTCTGTACTCGGTCTAATGTTTCGTGCCTCACGAATGAATTCAGGTAAAGGCAACAACTGCTAGCTGCTCTGCCGCAGGTGCAAAGACAAACTTAATCCTTTGCTGAAAACAATTGCACTACGCACTAGCACAATCACCTGTAGGCAAGGGTGAAGCCAGTAGTCAATGGGTCATCTCCATACTCCAGGTTCAGCATTAATTACTACTCCCTCCGTTCCAAAATAGATGACCCAACTTTGTACTAAAGCTAGTATAAAGTTGGGTCATCTATTTTGGAACGGAGGGAGTATAGATTAGTGTGGTATTGCCGAAAACAATAGTACCAAGCACGAACACAATCACCTGAGTATATTACATTGGGTATACCACTGATTACTATTTGATTAGCATCAATTTCTACAGGTTTTGAAGGCAAGAGATTCAAAGTCGGGCTGTAATCTCATTGGGGTCGTTTCTTATCATCATTGGGGACTGCATGTTTTCAACAGACCATTTTTATCTCATATCCAGTAGTTTTGATGGCAAATAGACACTGCTTTACTTTAACTTTTTTGTGTGGGCGTGTCCTTTTATTACGTTGGAACTTGGAAGTGGTATGTTGGTGTTGCATTTGTGACACTAAAAGTTGTACTTGCTAATGATACCAGGTGGTATCTTGAGAATGTGTTATTTCCTTGAAATAATCACCATTGTTTTGTCACTTGGTCTTTATCACATATTGGTATACACTAGAACATAGTAACAGGCTTGCCGATCAAAACATCTGTTGACGGCTTGTTCATCTTGTATATTACTTAAAACCAGATGGACACTGAGCCTGAATACAGAATAGTTTTTTTCATCGTTGCGAAATATTATTTTGCTTTAATCAATGTGTATATATATATATTTTCCATGGCTGCCAAACACCCCGTCCAAATAAAACACAATCAATCTACGCATTATATTGCCAGATGCAACCCCCAAAAAAGTCGCCAAATGTGCAATTGAGGGTGGTGGAAATCTTGGACTGGGGAGGAGGAGATAATTTGATGAAGAAGAAAAAGAAGAAGAAAACAAATAAGAAAAACAAGAATAAAATGTCCATGAGAATTCTAAATGTATAAATTTGACATGATTAGTGTTGGACCACTAGAATTTTATGCTCCTTGTCCGTCTAATTTTATTATGCTCCCGATGCAACGCACGGGCAATTACCTAGTACTTATAAAATTACCTACCATTCTATTCTAAAAATAGATGGGCGCGACAACGCGTGCCTTCGATGATCTAGTTACAATTAGATATACCCGATAACTGCCACATGTGTGGTGTATCGGGTAGTTGTGCCACACGTCTCGTGTGGCATGGACAGGAACCAGCCCGCACGACCGCGTCCGGGCGCGCAAAGGCACGGCCCGCACGTCCGGTGTGTGGCAACCCCGCCCGCACATCCGGGCCAGAGGACCCAGCAGCCCGCACGATCCAGCCGTCACGGCCTCTGATCGATCCCCAATCCCGACTGTCGCCATCTTCTCCCACCTCCCGAACCCCTACCTCCATCGCCGGCCTTCTCTGGTTGCCATGGCAACCAGAGCAGATCCGTAGGGCCTTCCCACCGCAAACCACACCCCTCATCTCCCCCCACCCCCTCCTCCCCCACCCCCACTCCAATAACGCCCTTCAAAGACGACCAACTAAAAGCAGGTGATTATCCCGATCTCCCTACTGCTTCTCATCCTTCTTCTGGGCAGAAAATTGCAAAATTACCGACGAAGTTGGCAACTAGATCCATCCTATAGTGGTAAAACTCTACATGGCTTGTGTGTCTTCACAGTTGCCAAGCAGAATACACTAGATCTGCCATGTACTACGCTAGAGATAACCATAAGTTCTCAGTAGAGTGATGCACGTAGTTGGTGAATGAATGGATGTGTAGGAATCCATAAAAAGGGAGAGAAAATTGAGAAATTTGGAATAATGGGGGGTGTGAAAATTAATTGCCACTGGTGTCTAACGTCAATTGCCACCTATCATTGTCGTCAACTGCCACCATGTCAACTTATTGCTTGCCATCCTATTGTAGTGGCTGGTGCCATCGAATCAAACGGATAGCTAGAACCCAGATTTTAGAAAAGATAGTGGATGTGCATGTCCTACTAGCCATGATATGTTGGTTGCCTACGCATGAAAATGTGATAACACTGACGTGTTAACTTCTACATGCAAGCAGCACAAGGATACATTTTTTGTGGATTGTTGATGCGTTCTTGTTCATGCAGTGATTGAGAGCACATTGGCAGAAACGAGACGCGAAAAAGAATGAATCACGAAGATGGCGCTGATACTTGGGGTTCGCAAAGACCAGAAATGCCCCCTTGGGATGCATCAGAGTACAGTCAACTCATTTCTGCAGGGCCGTTGCTGCCACTACTAGAACAGTATGCAGGCATTGGTATGATGTGTGATAACAAAGAAAAGAACAGTTGCCATGTTCGCGACGATGAAGATGACATTCTACTTATGTCATACACTGTCATTTTTTCGCAGGTTCTTATGACCAAAACACACTCAGGGGGCCTCCGTGGCAAGTTCAGTCACAGGGCGCTAACACTGACAAATGTACGGGCAGCCAACTTCAACTAGCTAATATGTCTAATCAAGGTAACGCATACGAAAAAGAACACATACTGGTCTGGACATGAAAAATAAACTTGCAAAGGTTGGCAAAAGACTCACGAGTTATGACGGGGGAAAATGCAGAACCTTCATGCAGCACGTGGCATCAGGCAACACCCATGTACCTGCCATCGACGTCATGCACAGGTGAGTCCATAAAAAGTGAAGTTGCAGACGGTGAATTAGCAGAAGGAGCATAGTTGACAACTGCAGTTGCCATGACTGGACAACTGCAATTGCCATGAATAAATAACTGCAGTTGTCATCTCTGGACAACTGTTGTTGCCCTCCCTGGACAAATGTAGTTGGCATGGAGGAACAACTGCAGTTGCCATGCCAGGATAACTGCAGTTGCCATGCCAGGACAACTACAGTTGCCATGCCAGGACAACTGCAGTTGCCATGCCAGCACAAACTGCAGTTGCCATATATTGACCAACTACTACGATGCTTACAAGTTATTATGGTGGTGGTACCCCGGCAAACGTCTCGTGGCAAGCTTCACAGATTGCAGATAGAGCACGTCAATTTGGTGTGACAGACCACATAAGATGGGCACATGCAGCACAACAAGGTAAGGAAAAAAATTGAAACACAAAAGAGCACTACATTTGTTTTTGTGGCAAAATAGCACGTGACGAAAAAGAAGATTTGTATCAGTGATGGTGGACAAAATCAAGCATAAAACGCTAACAAGTGGTTGTGCGCAATGAGTCATATATTGTATTCGGAAATTTGCCAACTGCTAAAAGCATGTGTGCAACACTAATGGTTGATCGTATTTGCCTAGTGAGCTCAAGCCTAGAATGCAAAGTTTTGATGCTAGAACACACTGGTTGCCATGTATTGGTAGCAGTATTTGCCATGTATGCAGGACTGCAGCTGCCATGCATATAGAATCCAAGTTTTCGTACTAAAAAGGAGCTGGTTGTCGTGCATTGGCAAACAATAGTTGCCATGTTTGTTGGACTGTAGCTGCCATGACTGGAGAACTACAGTTGCCATGCATGTCCACACGCAGACTCACGGCTTGCTGTTTGAATGATGTCATGCCAAATCACTTGAAGTTGATGTGATCCGTTACGATAAACATGTTATTCAAGCAAAATCTTACGCTCGTACATGTTTATTCTATTACAGGGCCTGCAACTACAGTGAACAGCGGCGCGGGGGCATCTACTGCGGGGAGCTCTGAGCGCACGGAAGACGCGTTCTACCAGCCAGCCGACAATCATGCCACAAACAATGCCGAGTCATAGTCGGAAATGGCAATCATTCCAGCAATGCCGACAGGCACACCTTTGAACACAAGCACTGGCAACACTCAAGTAGATGAAACTGCCGCCGATACTGAAGTGAATGATGAAACTGATGACGAACCACAAGGAGATGAAGATGATGGGCAATCAGAGATCGTGGTACCTCAGCCACCGTACGTTGGGCAGAGATTTGAATCGTTTGCAGAAGCAAAGGAATTCTACCAGACATATGCAAAGTTCCATGGGTTTGCGGTCAACACCGAATACCATAGGAAAATTAAGAAAACTAACGAGTACAGCAGAGGTGAGATGAGGTGCCACAAGGCATGAAGGAACAAGATGGGGAAAGGTGTTGATGCGGAGCATCCCTCGACTACTCGCACTGACACTCCATCACCAACGCAAGCTCCAAGTGGACAAATGACACGAGCGCGTGCACGCACCATCGAGAACGAGGTTGATTCTCTCCTCTTCGAGTTTCGCTTGGTTTCACATGAGAGTTGGATTCTACCGTCATCGGAAACATTGTGCATGCTTAGGTACCAAGAAGACAATGGTGAGAAGGAGAGGACGGAGACTCAAGTGACCTCGAGGCAAGGGAAGGAGGAGAAGGAAGGAGAGAACGAGAAGGAGAAGACCGAGGAGAAGAAGAGGCCGCAGCCCCTGGACTCCCCGGGTGCGCGGCTGCCAAGGCCCCGGGTGGCCGGCCACAGCCTGGGCGGCTTCCCCGCCGGCCCCGGGTGCCCGGCCCCAAGGCCCAGGGTGCCCGGCCTACCACCTGGGCCTCGCCAGCCCACCCCGGGTGCCCGGCCTGCCCCGGGCCGCGTCCAGCCCACAGCCCGGGTGCCCAGCCGGCCCCGCCCAGCCTCCTGCCACCGCCCCGGGTGCCCGGGCCTTGGACCCCGGGTGCCCCGGCCTGCTGCCAGCCGGCTCCCCTGACTGGTCCGGGTGCCCAGACCCTACCTCCGTGGACGCGTTTTTGTGGACTTTTTGGTCCTTTGTATCCCCTCTCGCTAATGTTTCGTCCCTAGACTATATAAGTGCATCTCCTAGGTCATTTGTGGGATTGCAAAGATTAGACTAAACATTGTGAGCCTTTACTCCTTGTATCCCCTCCTCTTAGGAGCTCAAGCCCCCACCTTGGGAAGAATCCATTGGATTATCAAGGCCTCCTCTTGGAGAAGACCATCAAGACCTCACATAGTGGGAAGAATTTACCAAGTGCTACTCTCCTTGTATTGATCTTGTAATCTTGTGGATCTTATGTGTGCTCTTCTAGTGGATGTGATACTTGGGTTTGTTTGAGAGATTTGTTCTTGGTGTTCTTGGTGTTCTTGAGTTTTTCCTCCTTTCCCCCCTGCAAGTGTGAAAAGATCCTTCCTAGGGTTTGACCCTACAACATCTTGGTATCATAAGCAAGGTTTATTCACATCTTGGAGTCCCATCCCCCCATTTGCTAGCTTGATTTTGTTGTATTTCGTCCAAATCCGAAAATCCCCACAAAAATAGCCCCCCAAATTTTTTCTTGCAATTTGTTGGATCTTGTGAGATTTGGTTGTTTTGGTCCATGGATTTGATGTTTGGCAAGTGGATCTAGCCCCTCCCCAACAATCCCCACCCTTCCCACCACGAAATCCACCGAATTTGGCCTTTCCCCCAAGATTTCTGCCCAAATCGGCCACCACCGGGTGCCCGCACCTCGAACCACCGGGTACCCGCACCGCGCCCAGCTACCCCCGGGCACCCGCACCTCACACCCCCGGGTGCTCGCACCCCCCAAAATCAGCCCACTACCAACACCATTTTGGCCATAACTTCCACCTCCCAAGTCCGTTTTTCGTGCTCTTTAGCTCGTTTAGAAGCTCTTGACATCCCCCATTCACTCATCCTACTACCACCACCATTAGCCCCCATCCAAAAAATCATCATAAAAACACCCACCTTCCACCTTTGACCGATTTTGTGTTGCCATTTGCATTTCCTAAGGTGTTTCGGCTACTTAGGAGCGTGTGACATCTTCGTCACCATCATCGACTCGGAGTCATCTTCATCGTTAACCGTAAGAAAGGACGGTAACCTCGACGACACTTACTCCTTACCTTGCTTTTGCATTGAGAGTCCGAGCCACTTTGCGTCGCTTACCCATTGAGACTAGCAAGTTGAGAATTGCGGGGCCACACTATTGTGCACCGTAGTGATCGTGTTATCATCTTAGTGCCATAAGTATCTCCCGTGCATACCATACATACTTGTCTCATATCATACTAGGCTCGAGCATCAAGCATAGAAAAAAAAGAAAAAGAAAGAAAGAAAGAGAAGAAAAGCTTTTAAGCAAAAGAGGAGAAACAAAGAGTTGTAAGCAATAGAGTGAGCCATTGGCATACCTATATCATCTTGGTCATCGCATACATACCATAGTTGGGATTGAAGACGGCACGGTTCTCTCTTAGGTAGGTGCACAAGCGTATCTTGCCCATTTGAGCAATCGAGCTAGTGTCTCTCGAGCATTCGCACAACAAGAGCATTTTTCATGGTTGCACATTTTGAGCTCACTCCTTGGTTGTGCGGATCCCATCTATCTTCCGTGCGTGTGTACCTAGTGATACCTTTGGGTATGATCTATTTGCTTTACTTGCATTTTTGTGAATCTTCTCAACCTTATCGATATCTTGACTAACATTTGCTTGAAATTTTTGCCACCATCCTAACCGAGCTACTCCATAAGCCTCTTACTTGTAGGTGTGAGAAACAAACCCGGTTCCAATTCTCCTATTGTGGCATTGCATTGAGTGACACTTGTTACATCTAATCCTCGGAGAAGGTAACTTTGGTATTGTTCTCTCACTTTCCTACTCACCCCACTTGGTTATGATGGATAGGCCAAGCGCGTCGTCAAACCCACTTTTCGAGGAGCAAGGTGATGATTCCGGATATGTCTCCAAGAACCACTTCTTCATCGCGCAATGAGCGCTTCATCAAGAAAACGTCGCATTGGGTCAACGCTTCGAACAACTCGCCTCCGACCTTCGTCAAAACATCAATGACAAATTCAACACACAAATGGAAGAGCTCCGCAACATGATCAGTCGACGCCCATCTTCCTCATCGGCTTCTTCAAGACGGCGCCACTCAAGTCACCATACAAGTCGGCAATCTTCGGACTACTATTCTTATGATGCAAGTCCACCACGAGCTCTCCCTCCTCGACGTGATCATCATCAAGCTCACCAAGCTCAAGAAAATCCATTCCATGGCAATGGATTACAAGACCGAGTTCGAGCACGTGAACGGATGCGACACCAAGTCCCTCATGGAGCAATGGAGCAAGAGCAAATACCTCCACAAGTACCACTTCAAGCCCCTCAAGACGGTGATGCACTTCGACAAGCACAAGAGCAACGTGAAGCACAAGCCCTCGACCGTGAAGCTCAAGCACTTGAAGCACAACAAGCTCTACGCGAGGACACTAGAGCCGTTGAAGTCCGCAACCGCCAAGTGCGAGAACAAGAGGAAGCTCTTCGACGCAAGATACAAGAAGAAGCCGCCCGACGCGACAAACAACAAGAAAGGCGCAACCAAGCGCACATTCCTCGCCCTCCTCCAAGACAAGAGCGACACCAAGTGGAACAAGTGCTTCAAGACCCTCCTCCACGCCAAGACCGACATCATGAGGAACGAGCGTTTTAGGACTTTCCAAGGCAAGAGCGATATCACAACCGCTATCAAGATGAAGAACTCTGCTACGGCAAGCTCAAGTTCACCATGCCAAAGTTCTCCGGAAGCAATGATCCCGAAGAATATCTCTCTTGGGCATTGAAGGTGGACAAGATTTTTCGCCTCCACAACTACGATGAAGAAAAGAAGATAGCCATTGCCTCCCTAGAGTTCCAAGACTACGTCCTCATTTGGTGGGAACAAGTGATCGAGCGACGACATACAAGAGGCGAACCACCAATCACAACTTGGGAAGCTATGAAGGAAGTCATGAGAGCCCGCTTTGTGCCTACTCACTACACTCGAGATCTTTTCAAGAAGTTGCAACTCCTCAAGCAAGGCACCAAGACAGTGGAAGAATACTACCAAGAAATGGAGATTGCCATGATACGAGCCAATGTCAAGGAAGATGACGAGCAAACAATGGCACGCTTCTTGAACGGCCTCAACCACCCAATCAAGCGGATCGCCGACTTCCAACCATACTCCAACCTTCTTGAGCTAGTTCACCAAGCGACCAAGGCCGAGCGACAAGTGCAAGATGACTTCAAATACGCCAAGTACTCGTCCAAGACCTACGACTCCTACTCTCAAGCTCCCGCGACTTCGGCACCTCCTACATCAACTCGAGCATCACCAAGTACCGGCGACAAGTCAAGTTCCAAGCAAGTGGCACCTTCCTCGACTCATCCTCCGGCAAGCACCTACAAATCCAAGACTCCTTCATCTTTGGTGCCTCTCGATGATCCTGTCAAGACAAGTTCAATCAAGTGCTTCACATGTGGCGGCCGAGGCCACAAGTCCTTCCAATGCACCAACAAGCGAACGATGATCTTCAACGATGACGGTACATATGACTTAATGAGTGAAGAAGAAATGGAAGCCATTGAGCACGTGGCCATGCACCGGCGCGTGAATGAAGATGAAGATGACCAAGTCTTTTGCGACAATGATTCAAGTCCCTCTCTCGTGGTCTCCAAGGTCTTGACGCTCCAACACCACCAAGAAGACGACCAACAGTGCCACATCTTCCACACCAAGGCCGGCATCAATGGAAGGTCCGTCAAGGTCATCATCGATGGAGGTAGTTGCCACAATTTGGCAAGTGAAGAACTATGCTCCAAGCTTCAATTGGTCAAGAGGAAGCATCCGCACCCTTGCAAGGTTCAATGGCTAAGTGACTCCGGCACTATCCGAGTTGAGCATACGATCCAAGTCTCCTTCAAAATTGGTGCATATGAGGACACTTTGGAGTGTGATGTGGTCCCAATGACCGTTTGCCACCTCCTTCTTGGTCTACCATGGCAATTCGACCGTGGTGTTATCCACAATGGGCGTACCAATCACTATAGCTTCAAGATGAAAGGGAAGGAATATGTGCTACGACCTATGTCTCCTAGTCAAGTGATAGCCGACAAGCAAGTCACCCACCATGGAGAGAAGAGTGAGAAAGTGAGCCACCCAAACGTGAGGAAGAGCCACAAGCCAAATTTGAGCGCCTCTTCGCCTAGAGAGAAAAACCTCATACTATTTGCCACAAAAAGTGAGATGCGAGAAGTGTGTGAGAACCCATCTAGTGTGATGCACTTTGTCCTTGTGTGCAAGGATGGAGAACCAAAAACTAACACCGCTCACGAGCTACCTTTGGTGTTTCAATCTCTTTTGCAGGAATTTCAAGATGTTTTCCCCGATGAGCTACCTTCGGGTCTCCCTCCTCTTCGAGGCATTGAGCATCGAATCGACCTCATCCCCAGAGCTCCTCTTCTAAACAAGCCTCCTTACCGCGTCAACCCCGAAGAGACAAAGGAGATTCAACGGCAAGTACAACAACTCATCGACAACGGTTGTGTACGTGAAAGCTTAAGCCCTTGTGCCATTCCCGTTATACTTGTGCCCAAGCAAGATGGTAGCTTTCACTTGTGTTCCGATTGTAGACCCATAAATGCTATTACCGTTCGCTATAGGCATCCCATTCCTTGCTTAGATGATATGCTTGATGAACTTAGTGGAGCCAACTTTTTCTCAAAAATTGATCTTAAAAGTGTCGATTATCAAATCCGCATACAAGATGGTGATGAATGGAAAACCGCTTTCAAAACCAAATTTGGCTTATATGAATGGTTAGTCATGCCTATGGGTTTATCGGAGGCTCCCGGTACTTTCGTGCGTCTCATGCATCATGTACTTCGCCCTTATATTGGAGTCTTTGTTGTGGTTTACTTCGATGATATTCTTGTGTTTAGCAAAACCATGAAAGAACATCTTAATCATGTTAGGGCTGTTTTCCAAACCCTTCGCAAGGAACATCTTTATGCCAACATAAAAAAGTGCACATTTGGTGTTGACAAAGTGGTTTTCTTGGGTTTTGTTGTATCTTCCAAGTGTGTCCATGTTGAAGAAACTAAAATTGAAGCAATTAAAAATTGGCCCCAACCCACCAATTTGCAACAAGTGCGAAGTTTTCTTGGTCTTGCGGGTTTTTATCGTCGCTTTGTGAAAGATTTTAGCACTATTGCCGCTCCTTTGCATGCTTTGAGTAAGAAGAATGCTCCTTTTGTTTGGGGACCTTTGCAATCAACCGCTTTTGATGAGCTCAAATCTTTGCTACCTTCGTCGATTTCAACATCACGAAGAGCTCGGGAATCGTTTACGTCATCCCTTGCATACTATAGTTCATCACGACGTTCTAGTAACTTAGTGATGGTGACTAGAGAATTCTGTCAATCACTATCTTATCTGGAAGATTAACTCCCACTTGATTCAAGTGATTGAAGTACACAGACAATCTAAGCACATGCTCACTAGTTGAGCGATTCTCCTCCATCATTTAGCTATAGAACTTGTTGGAGACTTCATATCTCTCAACTCGGGTATTTGCTTGAAATATCAACTTCAATTTCTGGAACATCTCGTATGGTCCATGATGTTCAAAACGTCCTTGAAGTCCCGATTCTAAGCCGTTAAGCATGGTGCACTAAACTATCAAGTAGTCATCATATTGAGTTAGCCAAACGTTCATAATGTCTGCATCTGCTCCTGCAATAGGCCTGTCACCTAGCGGTGCATTAAGGACATAATTCTTCTATGCAGCAATGAGGATAAACCTCGGATCACGGATCCAATCCGCATCATTGCTACTAACATCTTTCAACACAATTTTCTCTAGGAACATATCAAAATAAACATATGAAAGCAACAATGCAAGCTATTGATCTACAACATAATTTGCAAAATACTACCAGGACTAAGTTCATGATAAATTTAAGTTCAATTAATCATATTACTTAAGAACTCCCACTTAGACAGACATCTCTCTAGTCATCTAAGTGATCACGTGATCCAAATCAACTAAACCATGTCCGATCATCACGTGAGATGGAGTAGTTTCAATGGTGAACATCACTATGTTGATCATATCTACTATATGATTCACGTTCGACCTTTCGGTCTTCGTGTTCCGAGGCCATATATGTTATATGCTAGGCTCGTCAAGTTTAACCTGAGTATTCCGCGTGTGCAACTGTTTTGCACCCGTTGTATTTGAACGTAGAGCCTATCACACCCGATCATCACGTGGTGTCTCAGCACGAAGAACTTTCGCAACGGTGCGTACTCAGGGAGAACATTTCTTGGTAATTTTTAGTGAGAGATCATCTTAAAATGCTACCGTGAATCAAAGCAAGATAAGATGCATAAAGGATAAACATCACATGCAATCAATATAAGTGATATGATATGGCCATCATCATCTTGTGCTTGTGATCTCCATCTCCGAAGCACCGTCGTGATCACCATCGTCACTGGCGCGACACCTTGATCTCCATCATAGCATCGTTGTCGTTACGCCATCTATTGCTTCTACGACTATCGCTACCGCTTAGTGATAAAGTAAAGCAATTACATGGCGTTTGCATTTCATACAATAAAGCGACAACCATATGGCTCCTGCCAGTTGCCGATAACTTGGGTTACAAACATGATCATCTCATACAATAAAATATAGCATCACGTCTTGACCATATCACATCACAACATGCCCTGCAAAAACAAGTTTGACGTCCTCTACTTTGTTGTTGCAAATTTTACGTGGCTGCTACGGGCTGAGCAAGAACCGTTCTTACCTACGCATCAAAACCACAACGATAGTTTGTCAAGTTAGTGCTGTTTTAACCTTCGCAAGGACCGGGCTTAGCCACACTCGGTTCAACTAAAGTTGGAGAAACATACACCCGCTAGTCACCTGTGTGCAAAGCACGGCGGTAAAACCAGTCTCGCGTAAGCGTACGCATAATGTCGGTCCGGGCCGCTTCATCCAACAATACCGCTGAACCAAAGTATGGCATGCTGGTAAGCAGTATGACTTGTATCGCCCACAACTCACTTGTGTTCTACTCGTGCATATAACATCAACGCATAAAACCTAGGCTCTGATGCCACTGTTGGGGAACGTAGTAATTTCAAAAAATTTCCTACGCACACGCAAGATCATGGTGATGCATAGCAACGAGAGGGGAGAGTGTGTCCACGTACCCTCATAGACCGAAAGCGAAAGCGTTAGAACAACGCGGTTGATGTAGTCGTACATCTTCACGGCCCGACCGATCAAGCACCGAAACTACGACACCTCCGAGTTCTAGCACACGTTCAGCTCGATGACGTCCCTCGAACTCCGATCCAGCCGGGTGTCGAGGGAGAGTTCCGTCAGCACGATGGCGTGGTGACGATCTTGATGTACTACCGACGCAGGGCTTCACCTAAGCACCGCTACGATATTATCGAGGTGGATTATGGTGGAGGGGGGCACCGCACACGGCTAAGAGATCCAAGGGATCAATTGTTGTTGTGCCTAGAGGTGCCCCCTGCCCCCGTATATAAAGGAGCAAGGGGGGAGGGGGCGGCCGGCCTAGGAGGGGGCGCGCCAAGGGAGTCCTACTCCCACTGGGAGTAGGACTCCCTCCTTCCTTGTTGGAGTAGGAGAAGGGGAAAGAGGGGGAGAGGAAGAAGGAAAGGGGGGCTGCGCCCCTTGTCCAATTCGGACCAGAGGGGGGGCGCAGGCCTCCTTCCTTTTGGCCTCTCTCCTCTATTCCTGTTTGGCCCAATAAGGCCCATATACTCGCCGATGAATTCCCGTAACTCTCCGGTACTCCGAAAAATACCCGAATCACTCGGAACCTTTCCGAACTCCGAATATAATTGTCCAATATATCGATCTTTACGTCTCGACCATTTCGAGACTCCTCGTCATGTCCCCGATCTCATCCGGGACTCCAAACTCCTTCGGTACATCAAAACTCATAAACTCATAATATAACTGTCATCGAAACCTTAAGCGTGCGGACCCTACGGGTTCGAGAACAATGTAAACATGACCGAGACACGTCTCTGGTCAATAACCAATAGCGGAACCTGGATGCTCATATTGGCTCCTACATATTCTACGAAGATCTTTATCGGTCAAACCGCATAATAACATACGTTGTTCCCTTTGTCATCGGTGTTACTTGCCCGAGATTCGATCATCGGTATCTCAATACCTAGTTCAATCTCGTCACCTGCAAGTCTCTTTACTCGTTACGTAATACATCATCCCGCAACTAACTAATTAGTTGCAATGCTTGCAAGGCTTATAGTGATGTGCAATACCGAGTGGGCCCAGAGATACCTCTCCGACAATCGGAGTGAAAAATCCTAATCTCGAAATACGCCAACCCAACATGTACCTTCGGAGACACCTGTAGAGCTCCTTTATAATCACCCAGTTACGTTGTGACGTTTGGTAGCACACAAAGTGTTCCTCCGGTAAAGGGGAGTTGCATAATCTCATAGTCATAGGAACATGTATAAGTCATGAAGAAAGCAATAGCAACATACTAAACGATCAAGTGCTAAGGCTAACGGAATGGGTCAAGTCAATCACATCATTCTCCTAATGATGTGATCACGTTAATCAAATGACAACTCATGTCTATGGCTAGGAAACTTAACCATCTTTGATTCAACGAGCTAGTCAAGTAGAGGCATACTAGTGACACTATGTTTGTCTATGTATTCACACATGTATTATGTTTCCGGTTAATACAATTCTAGCATGAATAATAAACATTTATCATGATATAAGGAAATAAATAATAACTTTATTATTGCCTCTAGGGCATATTTCCTTCAGTCTCCCACTTGCACTAGAGTCAATAATCTAGTTCACATCGCCATGTGATTTAACACCAATATTCACATCTATATGTGATTAATACCCATAGTTCACATCGTCATGTGATGAACACCCAAAAGGGTTTACTAGAGTCAATAATCTAGTTCACATCGCTATGTGATTAACACCCAAAGAGTACTAAGGTATGATCATGTTTTGCTCGTGAGAGAAGTTTAATCAACGGGTCTGTCATATTCAGAGCCGTATGTATTTTGCAAATATTCTATGTCTACAATGCTCTGCACGGAGCTACTCTAGCTAATTGCTCCCACTTTCAATATGTATCCAGATTAAGACTTAAAGTCATCTGGATCAGTGCCAAAACTTGTAACGACGTAACCCTTTATGATGAACCTTTTTGTCACCTCCATAATCGAGAAACATATCCTTATTCCACTAAGGATAATTTTGACCAATGTCCAGTGATCTACTCCTAGATCACTATTGTACTCCCTTGCCAAACCAGGGCAGAGTATACAATAGGTCTGGTCCATAGCATGGCATACTTTTATAGAACCTATGACGGATGCATAGGGAATGACTTTCATTCTCTTTCTATTTTCTGCCGTGGTCGGGATGTGAGTCTTACTCAATTTCATACCTTTGCGACACAGACAAGGACTCTTTCTTTGACTGTTCCATTTTGAACTACTTCAAAATCTTGTCAAGGTATGTACTCATTGAAAATCTTATCAAGTGTCTTGATCTATCTCAATAGATCTTGATGCTCAATATGTAAGTAGCTTTACTGAGGTCTTTCTTTTAAAGAACTCCTTTCAAACACTCCTTTAAGCTTTGCAGAATAATTCTACATTATTTCCGATCAACAATATGTCATTCACATATACTTATCAGAAATGTTGTAGTGCTCCCACTCACTTTCTTGTAAATACAGGCTTCTCCAAAAGTCTGTATAAAACCATATGCTTTGATCACACTATCAAAGCGTTTATTCCAACTTCGAGATGCTTGCACCAGTCCATAGATGGATCGCTGGAGCTTGCACACTTTGTTAGCACCTTTTGGATCGACAAAACCTTCCGGTTGCATTATATACAATTCTTCTTCCAGAAATCCATTCAGGAATGCAGTTTTGACATCCATTTGCCAAATTTCATAATCATAAAATGCGGCAATTGCTAACATGATTCGGACAGACTTAAGCATCGCTACGGGTGAGAAAGTCTCATCATAGTCAACCCCTTGAACTTGTCAAAAACCTTTTGTGACAAGTCGAGCTTTGTAGATAGTAACACTACTATCAACGTCTGTCTCCCTCTTGAAGATCCATTTATTTTCTATGGTTTGCCGATCATCGGGCAAGTCCACCAAAGTCCACACTTTGTTCTCATACATGGATCCTATCTCAGATTTCATGGTCTCCAGCCATTTTGCGGTATCTGGGCTCATCATCGCTTCCTCATAGTTCGTAAGTTTATCATGGTCTAGAAACATGACTTTCAGAACAGGATTACCGTACCACTCTGGTGCGGACCATACTCTGGAAGACCTATGAGGTTCTGTAGTAACTTGATCTGACGTTTCATGATCATCATCATTAGCTTCCTCACTAATTGGTGTAGGAATCACTGGAACTGATTTTAGTGATGAACTATTTTCCAATTCGGGAGAAGGTAAAGTTACCTCATCAAGTTCTACTTTCCTCCCACTCACTTCTTTCGAGAGAAACTCCTTCTCTAGAAAGGATCCATTTTTTAGCAACGAATATCTTGCCTTCGGATCTGTGATAGAAGGCGTACCCAATAGTTTCCTTTGGGTATTCTATGAAGACGCACTTCTCCGATTTGGGTTTGAGCTTATCAGGATGAAACTTTTTCACATAAGCATCATAGCCCCAAACTTTAAGAAACGACAACTTGGGTTTCTTGCTAAACCACAGTTCATTATGGTGTCGTCTCAACGGATTTAGATGGTGCCCTTTTAATGTGAATGCAGCTGTCTCTAATGCATAACCCCAAGACGACAATGGTAAATCAAAAAGAGACATCATAGATTGCATCATATCCAATAAAGTGCGGTTACGATGTTCGGACACGCCATAACATTGTGGTGTTCCAGGTGGCGTGAGCTGTGAAACTATTCCACATTGTTTTAGTTGAAGACCAAACTCGTAACTCAAATATTCGTCTCCACGATCAGATCGCAGAAACTTTATTTTCTTGTTACGATAATTTTTCCACTTCACTCTGAAATTCTTTGAACCTTTCAACTATTTCAGACTTATGTTTCATCAAGTAGATATACCCATATCTGCTCAAATCATCTTGTGAAGGTCAGAAAATAACGATACTTGCCACGAGCATCAACACTCATTGGATTGCATACATCGGTATGTATTATTTCCAATAAGTCAGTAGCTTGTTCCATTGTTCCGGAGAACGGAGTTTTAGTCATCTTGCCCAAAAGGCACGGTTCGCAAGCATCAAATGATTCATAACCAAGTGATTCCGAAAATCCATCTTTATGGAGTTTCTTCATGCGCTTTACACCGATATGACCCAAACGGCAGTGCCACAAATAAGTTGCACTATCATTATTAACTTTGCATCTTTTGGCATTAATATTATGAATATGTGCATCACTACGGTCGAGATCCAACAAACTATTTTCATTGGGTGTATGACCATTGAAGGTCTTATTCGTGTAAACAGAATAACAATTATTCTCTGACTTTAAGTGAATAACAGTATCGCAATAAACATGATCAAATCATATTCATGCTCAACGCAAAAGCCAAATAACATTTATTTAGGTTTAACACTAATCCCTAAAGTATAGGGAGTGTGTGATGATGATCATATCAATCTTGGAACTACTTCCAACACTCAGCGTCACTTCCCCTCAACTAGTTTCTATTTATTATGTAACTCCTGTTTCGAGTTACTAATCTTAGCAACCGAACAAGTATCAAATACTCAGGGGCTACTATAAACACTAGTAAGGCACACATCAATAACCTGTATATCAAATATACCCTTGTTCACTTTTCCATCCTTCTTATCCTCCAAATATTCGGGGCATTTCCGCTTCCAGTGACCATTTCCTTTGCAGTGTAAGCACTCAGTTTCAGGCTTTGGTCCAGCTTTGGGCTTTTTCACGGGAGTGACAACTTGTTTGCCATTCTACTTGAAGTTTCCCTTTATTTCCCTTTGCCCTTTTCTTGAAACTAGTGGTCTTGTCAATCATCAACACTTGATGCTCTTTCTTGATTTCTACCTTCGTCGATTTCAACATCACGAAGAGCTCGGGAATCGTTTACGTCATCCCTTGCATACTATAGTTCATCACGAAGTTCTAGTAACTTAGTGATGGTGACTAGAGAATTCTGTCAATCACTATCTTATCTGGAAGATTAACTCCCACTTGATTCAAGCGATTGAAGTACACAGACAATCTAAGCACATGCTCACTAGTTGAGCGATCCTCCTCCAGCATTTAGCTATAGAACTTGTTGGAGACTTCATATCTCTCAACTCGGGTATTTGCTTGAAATATCAACTTCAATTTCTGGAACATCTCGTATGGTCCATGACGTTCAAAACATCCTTGAAGTCCCGATTCTAAGCCGTTAAGCATGGTGCACTAAACTATCAAGTAGTCATCATATTGAGTTAGCCAAACGTTCATAACGTCTGCATCTGCTCCTGCAATAGGTCTGTCACCTAGCGGTGCATTAAGGACATAATTCTTCTGTCAGCAATGAGGATAAACCTCGGATCACGGATCCAATCCGCATCATTGCTACTAACATCTTTCAACACAATTTTATCTAGGAACATATCAAAATAAACATATGAAAACAACAATGCAAGCTATTGATCTACAACATAATTTGCAAAATACTACCAGGACTAAGTTCATGATAAATTTAAGTTCAATTAATCATATTACTTAAGAACTCCCACTTAGACAGATATCTCTCTAGTCATCTAAGTGATCACGTGATCCAAATCAACTAAACCATGTCCGATCATCACGTGAGATGGAGTAGTTTCAATGGTGAACAACACTATGTTGATCATATCTACTATATGATTCACGTTCGACCTTTCGGTCTTCGTGTTACGAGGCCATATCTATTATATGCTAGGCTCGTCAAGTTTAACCTGAGTATTCCGCGTGTGCAACTGTTTTGCACCCGTTGTATTTGAACGTAGAGCCTATCACACCCGATCATCACGTGGTGTCTCAGCACGAAGAACTTTCTCAACGGTGCATACTCAGGGAGAACACTTCTTGATAATTTTTAGTGAGAGGTCATCTTAAAATGCTACCGTCAATCAAAGCAAGATAAGATGCATAAAGGATAAACATCACATGCAATCAATATAAGTGATATGATATGGCCATCATCATCTTGTGCTTGTGATCTCCATCTCCGAAGCACCGTCGTGATCACCATCGTCACCGGCGCGACACCTTGATCTCCATCGTAGCATCATTGTCGTTACGCCATCTATTGCTTCTACGACTATCGCTACCGCTTAGCGATAAAGTAAAGAAATTACATGGCGTTTGCATTTCATACAATAAAGCGACAACCATATGGCTCCTGCCAGTTGCCGATAACTTGGGTTACAAAACATGATCATATCATACAATAAAATATAGCATCACGTCTTGACCATATCACATCACAACATGCCCTGCAAAAACACGTTAGACGTCCTCTACTTTGTTGTTGCAAATTTTACGTGGCTGCTACGGGCTGAGCAAGAACCGTTCTTACCTACGCATCAAAACCACAACGATAGTTTGTCAAGTTAGTGCTGTTTTAACCTTCGCAAGGACCGGGCGTAGCCACACTCGGTTCAACTAAAGTTGGAGAAACAGACACCCGCTAGTCACCTGTGTGCAAAGCATGGCGGTAAAACCAGTCTCGCGTAAGCGTACGCGTAATGTCGGTCCGGGCCGCTTCATCCAACAATACCGCTGAACCAAAGTATGACATGCTGGTAAGCAGTATGACTTGTATCGCCCACAACTCACTTGTGTTCTACTCATGCATATAACATCAACGCATAAAACCTAGGCTCTGATGCCACTGTTGGGGAACGTAGTAATTTCAAAAAATTTCCTATGCACACGCAAGATCATGGTGATGCATAGCAACGAGAGGGGAGAGTGTGTCCATGTACCCTCATAGACCGAAAGCGGAAGCGTTAGAACAACGCGGTTGATGTAGTCGTACGTCTTCACGGCCCGACCGATCAAGCACCGAAACTACGGCACCTCTGAGTTCTAGCACACGTTCAGCTCGATGACATTCCTCGAACTCCGATCCAGCCGGGTGTCGAGGGAGAGTTCCGTCAGCACGACGCGTGGTGACGATCTTGATGTACTACCGACGCAGGGCTTCGCCTAAGCACCGCTACGATATTATCGAGGTGGATTATGGTGGAGGGGGGCACCGCACACGGCTAAGAGATCCAAGGGATCAATTGTTGTTGTGCCTAGAGGTGCCCCCTGCCCCCGTATATAAAGGAGCAAGGGGGGAGGGGGCGGCCGGCCTAGGAGGGGGCGCGCCAAGGGAGTCCTACTCCCACTGGGAGTAGGACTCCCTCCTTCCTTGTTGGAGTAGGAGAAGGGGAAAGAGGGGGAGAGGAAGAAGGAAAGGGGGGCTGCGCCCCTTGTCCAATTCAGACCAGAGGAGGGGCGCAGGCCTCCTTCCTTTTGGCCTCTCTCCTATATTCCCGTTTGGCCCAATAAGGCCCATATACTCGCCGATGAATTCCCGTAACTCTCCGGTACTCCGAAAAATACCTGAATCACTCGAAACCTTTCCGAACTCCGAATATAATCGTCCAATATATCAATCTTTACGTCTCGACCATTTCGAGACTCCTCGTCATGTCCCCGATCTCATCCGGGACTCCAAACTCCTTCGGTACATCAAAACTCATAAACTCATAATATAACTGTCATCGAAACCTTAAGCGTGCGGACCCTACGGGTTCGAGAACAATGTAGACATGACCGAGACACGTCTCCGGTCAATAACCAATAGCGGAACCTGGATGCTCATATTGGCTCCTACATATTCTATGAAGATCTTTATCGGTCAAACCGCATAACAACATACGTTGTTCCCTTTGTCATCAGTATGTTACTTGCCCGAGATTCGATCGTCGGTATCTCAATACCTAGTTCAATCTCGTCACCTGCAAGTCTCTTTACTCGTTATGTAATACATCATCCTGCAACTAACTAATTAGTTGCAATGCTTGCAAGGCTTATAGTGATGTGCAATCCGAGTGGGCCCAGAGATACCTCTCCGACAATCGGAGTGACAAATCCTAATCTCGAAATACGCCAACCCAACATGTACCTTCGGAGACACCTGTAGAGCTCCTTTATAATCACCCAGTTATGTTGTGATGTTTGGTAGCACACAAAGTGTTCCTCCGGTAAACGGGAGTTGCATAATCTCATAGTCATAGGAACATGTATAAGTCATGAAGAAAGCAATAGCAACATACTAAACGATCAAGTGCTAAGGCTAACGGAATGGGTCAAGTTAATCACATCATTCTCCTAATGATGTGATCACGTTAATCAAATGACAACTCATGTCTATGGCTAGGAAACTTAACCATCTTTGATTCAACGAGCTAGTCAAGTAGAGGCATACAAGTGACACTATGTCTGTCTATGTATTCACACATGTATTATGTTTCCGGTTAATACAATTCTAGCATGAATAATAAACATTTATCATGATATAAGGAAATAAATAATAACTTTATTATTGCCTCTAGGGCATATTTCCTTCAAAGTCCCCCTTTGAGGTCGTCTACAGTTTCAACCCTTTGTTGCCATTGGACATCCTTCTTCTACTACTTCAAGAACGAGCAAACATGGACGCAAGTGCAAGAGCCGCCTACCTCAAGAAGATGCATGAAGAAACACGTTCCACGATCGAGCGCCAAGTGCAACGCCTCTCCGCCAAGATCAACATCAACAAGTCTCCGATGGTGTTCCAACCGGGCGATCAAGTATGGATACATCTCTGCAAAGACCGCTTCCCCAAGGAACACAAGTCCAAGCTACTACCACGAGCCGACAGCCCATTCAAGGTGATCGCACGCTACAACGACAATGCCTAAAAGGTCGACATCCCACGCGACAAGTACAACGTTAGAGACATCTTCAATGTCAAAGACTTGGCCAAGTACCATGGTGATGAAGAGCACGATCCGTGGACAGATCTCTCCCAAGGGGGGGAAGATGATGCGAAACATCCCTCGACTACTCGCACCGATACTCCATCACCAACGCAAGCTCCAAGTGGACAAATGACACGAGTGCGTGCACACGCCATCAAGAACGAGGTTGATTCTCTCCTCTTCAAGTTTCGCTCGGTTTCACATGAGAGTTGGATTCTACCGTCATCGGAAACATTGTGCATGCTTAGGTACCAAGAAGACAATGGTGAGAAGGAGAGGACGGAGACTCAAGTGACCTCGAGGCAAGGGAAGGAAGAGAAGGACGGAGAGAACGAGAAGGAGAAGACCGAGGAGAAGAAGAGGCCGCAGCCCCTGGACTCCCCGGGTGCCCGGCCACAGCCTGGGCGGCGCCCCAGCCGGCCCTGGGAGCCCGGCCCCAAGGCCCCGGGTGCCCGGCCTACCACCTGTGCCTCGCCAGCCCACCCCGGGTGCCCGGCCAACTGGCCCCTAGTGCCCAGCCTGCCCTGGGCCGCGTCCAACCCACACCCCGGGTGCCCGGGCCATCACCCCCGGGTGCCCGGCCGGCCCCGCCCAGCCTCCTGCCACCGCCCCGGGTGCCCGGGCCTTGGACCCCGGGTGCCCGGCCTGCTGCCAGCCGGCTCCCCTGACCGGTCCGGGTGCCCGGCCGGTTTAACCCCGGTGCCCGGACCCTACCTCCGTGGACGCGTTTTTGGGGACTTTTTGGTCCTTTGTATCCCCTCTCCCTAATGTTTCATCCCTATACTATATAAGTGCATCTCCTAGGTCATTTGTGGGATAACAAAGATTAGACTAAACATTGTGAGCCTTTGCTCCTTGTATCCCCTCCTCTTAGGAGCTCAAGCCCCCACCTTGGGAAGAATCCATTGGATTATCAAGGCCTCCTGTTGGAGAAGATCATCAAGACCTCACATAGTGGGAAGAATTTACCAAGTGCTACTCTCCTTGTATTGATCTTGTAATCTTGTGGATCTTATGTGTGCTACTCTAGTGGATGTGATACTTGGGTTTGTTTGAGAGATTTGTTCTTGGTGTTCTTGAGTTTTTCCTCCTTTCCCCCCCTCCAAGTGTGAAAAGATCCTTCCTAGGGTTTGACCCTACAACAGGTGTTACGCCTATCGTTCCGGAATGAAAGAGAGGTATCATTCTCAAGACGGTATGGCCTATCCGGTGTAAGCTAAACGTAGATGGAACACAATATGTGGTCACTGAATATTTTGACGAGCACAACCACAAACTCATAAAGAAGTTCGACCTGCTAAAATTTCTGACCGCCCACAGAGGATTCACCCCCCTCGAAAGGAAATTCATAAAGCTGCTACATGATTGTAACGTCGGTCCATCAAGAATGGTCCAGATACTATCACTCATCCACAGCAAAAATGGGACGCTAAGTAGCATGCCCTACATACCAGCTGACGTCACAAACCTAAAGGCAAAGTACCGTAGAGAGAGCAAGTTGGCTGATATAGAGGCCACAATGGCCTACTTTGATGAGAAAGCGAAGGAAGATCCAGATTTCTTCTACAGGATAAGGTTAGACGATGAGGACCGTGTCAGGAACATGTATTGGGTGGATGGTGCTGCAAGGAGAGTCTACAAACATTTCCGAGATTGCATTTCATTCGACGCGACGTATCTCACTAATATGTACAAGATGCCATGCGCTCCATTCATAGGAATAAATAACCATAATCAGTCGTTGCAGTTCGGATGCGGGCTTGTTCGGAATGAAGACACGGATGGGTACGTTTGGCTGTTCAAGACCTTTTTGGAGTGCATGGATGGACTTGCTCCGATGAACATAATAACAGACCAGGATTTTAGCATGCGTGCAGGCATAGAGGACGTCTTTCCGTTGGCAGTGCACAAGCACTGCAGGTGGCACATTATAAAGAAGGCTGAGGAGACGCTAGGACCGTTCTTTGCTGACCGTCCAGAGCTGCACAAGGCATTCGAGTTGTGCGTGGACCACAGCGTGACGGTGGAGGAGTTTGAAAGGAGCTGGATGGCCATGATTGAAACATATCAAGTCCAAGACAACGAGACTCTTGCTAGCCTGTGGGAGAAGCGAATGTACTGGGTGCCGTCCTACTTCATGCAGTGTTTCTTCCCATTTCTACAAACTACGCAGCAACGAGGGGTTCAATGCTGTTTTGAAGCGATACGTGAGCCCTGGCAACTCATTGCTACAGTTGCCAAAAAATACTGGGATCTGAGCTACAGCAAGAAGCGAACACCGCGCTAAAGCAGCCAAAATTGCCAACGTATTTATCGATGGAGAGGCAAATGAGCAAGATATACACCAACAAGATCTTTAACAAGTAAGTCAGTTGCCTTACAGTCTTATTTGCGCAAAGCACGAAGGCAGTAGGTGCCATATAGAATGCAATGCAGTTGCCATGATATGTGGTTGCCATGTTTATTGAAATACTGTTTGCCATGCTTACTCAGCTGCAGTTGCCATGTTCAATGAAAATTCTATTTGCCATGCTTGCTCAGATGCATTTTCCATG
The DNA here is from genome assembly GCF_002162155.2 of Triticum dicoccoides. NCBI lineage: Eukaryota > Viridiplantae > Streptophyta > Magnoliopsida > Poales > Poaceae > Triticum > Triticum dicoccoides. The sequence goes on from NC_041389.1 coordinate 183,684,291, forward strand.
TTCAATGAAATGCAGTTGCCATGCTTAATGCACTGTACTTCCATTGGGCATGTTGGTATGCAAATGCCAATGTCAACTGAAAATGTTATGTTGTTGTCATATCTACTAAAATGCGATTGCCATGTTTACTAAAATGCAACTGCCATGTTTGCTGAAATGCAATTGCCATGTTTACTCAACTGTAGATGCCATGTTTAATAAAATGCAGTTGCCATGTTTTATGCAATGTGCTTCCATTGGGAATGTTGGTGTGGAAATGACGATGGCCAGTTGAAAATGTACTACAGTTGCCATGTCTAGTGTACTACAGTTGCCATGTCTAATGTACTACAATTGCCATGTCTAATATACTACAGTTGCCATGTTCAAGGTACTATATTTTCCATGTTCAATGTACTATATTTTCCATGTTCAAACAAAATGTATTTCTATTTCCATGACAACATAAGGTGCTACAAAAAAAGAGCGCACGATAGTTTAACAGAAAACACACAAAACTCGCAGATTCCAGGAAGAAATAAAGCGTGCCAGCATGTTCACGGCTTTCCAGGTGGACGAACATACGTTCAAGGTGTGTTCTATTTTGGGCATGTCAGATTCAGAACCTTAAGACCCGGACAAAGGAAGGAACTACTTCGTGAAAGCCTCGATCGACCAAGGCGAATACTACCGCCAATGCTACAAGTTTGAACGGGACGGCATTGTGTGCTGTCACATACTAAAAGTAATGGACATGAACGCTGTGACACGGATGCCCCGCCATTTCATAAGGCGGCGATGGACTTGGGACACTGATGACGTGTTGGCGCTGCAGACAACAAACGCAGTTCTGGCTGTGCATGACGAGAGACCTGAGTCAACCATGGAAGCCGTGAGGCATGTTGTGCTGACAAAGAACTATGCTGAGCTAATTGATGAAGCATGCAAGAGTGACGAGACAGCAAGAGTCGCAGAAAAACACAGGAAGGCCCTAAAAAGAGAGCTTGATGAGATTAAGAAGAGGAAAGCTGAGGAAGCCTCACATAGGTTCCCCCGCACATCAAGTGTTCCTTCGTCCACGGGGCCATCATCTGAAAACTCGGAGATAGGATCTGGAACATCAAGCACACAAACCCAGGTCAGGAACCCGCCCCGTTCCATCACAATATGCGACCCTATCCAAGAGGAACTCAAAGGTCCCACCAAGGATAGACCCGCATATTGAAACGCTTTTGCAAGGTGGATATCATTACATCAACATTACATAAATAGATGGGGATACATACAAGAGGCATACAATGCCACATGAATACAACATCATCTTACATAAGAGCACCATCCGACTATGGATGAAACACAAACAGAAACTCAAACGACATCCACCCTGCTAGCCCAGGCTGCCGACCTGGAACCTATCCCCTGATCGAAGAAGAAGCAGAAGAAGAACTCCAAATCAAGGAACATCGCTCTCGCGTCAAGATCATCGCATAACCTGTACCTGCAACTGTTGTTGTAGTAATCTGTGAGCCACGAGGACTCAGCAACCCCATTACCATGGGTATCAAGACTAGCAAAGCCTAATGGGCAAGGAAGGGGTAAAGTGGTGAGGTTGCAGCAGCGGCTAAGCATGATATGGTGGCTAACATACGCAAATAAGAGCGAGAAGAGAACAAATGGAACGGTCGTGAAGCTAGCAATGATCAAGAAGTGATCCTGAACCCCTACTTACGTCAAACATAACCCAAAACCGTGTTCACTTCCCAGACTCCGCCGAAAAGAGACCATCACAGCTACACACGCGGTTGATGCGTTTTAATTCGAATCAGGTGTCAAGTTATCTACAACCGGACATTAACAAATTCCCATCTGCCACATAACGCGGGCACGACTCTCGAAAGTTTATACCCTGCAGGGGTGTCCCAACTTAGCCCATGATAAGCTCTCACGATCAACGAAGGATATACCTTCTTTCAGGAAGACCCGATCAGTCTCGGAATCCCGGTTTACAAGACATTTCGACAATGGTAAAACAAGACCAGCAAAGCCGCCCGATGTGCCGACAAATCCCGATAGGAGCTGCACATATCTCGTTCTCAGGGCACACCGGATAGGTCAGCCTACGAGTAAAACTAGACCTCGAGTTGCCCCGAGGTGGCCCCACAGTCTGCCCGTTTCGGACCAACACTCGAAGGAGCACTGGCCCGGGGGGGGGGCTAAAATAAAGATGACCCTCGGGCTCCGGACACCCAAGGGAAAAAGGGCTAGGTGAGGCAAATGGTAAAACCAAGGTTGGGCCTTGCTGGAGGAGTTTTATTCAAAGCAAACTTTCAAGGGGGTCCCATAAATCACCCAACCGCGTAAGGAACGCAAAATCCGGGAACATAACACCGGTATGAAGGAAACTAGGGCGGCAAGAGTGGAACAAAACACCAGGCATAAGGCCGAGCCTTCCACCCTTTACCAAGTATATAGATGCATTAATAATATAAGAGATATTGTGATATCCCAACATAATCATGTCCATCATGGAGCAATCTTCAACTTCACCTGCAACTAACAACGCTATAAGAGGGGCTAAGAAAAGCGGTAACATAGCCAAGCAATGGTTTGCTAGGAAGGGTGAAAAAGGTTAGAGGCTGACATGGCAATTTGGGAGGCTTGAAGAGCAAATGATAGGTAGCGCAGCATAGCGATAGAACGAAGCAACTAGCATAGCAATGATAGTAGTGAGATCCAAGGTGACGGTCATCTTGCCTGAAATCCCGCTAGGAAGAAGAATGAGTCCATGAAGAAGACGAACGGGCGTGGTCGAACGAATCCTCACAACTCCGGAACGAAACCGAAGCTAACGAGAGAAGCAACCCGGAAAGAAGCAAACAATATAGTAAACAACCATCACATAAACATGGCATGATGTACAATCAAGTATGATGCATGTCCAGTTTAATGAGGTATGGCATGGCAAAGTGCAACAAACAGTACTACAAGTTAAGTGGAGTTCAATATGCAACGAGTTGCATATTGACAAAACACCACATTGACATATTTAGTTTAATCTCGTTTAAGCTACCAAACAATGTTAAATGTTGTTAAACATGGCAAGAGGTGAAGCATAATAAAAGGTTCTTTTACATCTGTGTCCCTAACTCGAACCCACTACTCATATTTGCCCCTAATGTCGAAGCCTGCTCAAATTTTCCCCTCCGCCGTTAGGTGCACTTATAGAAATGCCCTTCCGTGCCGTTACCGTCCAGTCAAAGGGCTTTGACCGTTTTCGGGACGTTATTTGGACATCTTTGCCCCTCTTTGGATAAGCCACTTACATGTGGGGCCCGTTCTTAAGAAAAGGAAAAACTCTCTCTCACCCCTCTATCTCACTTACAGGTGGGCCCAACAAAAACAATTAAATACTCTATCTCTCTCTCTCTCTCAACCCCATTCTCTATCACTTACATCTAGGACCCACCTTAGAAACTAGTAAATAAAAAACAAAATATAAAATCTCTTTTCCTCTCTGTCGCTCTCTCTCACCCCTCCGGCGGCGGTGCACGCAGCCAACGACGGCTCGCCGGGGTGAGGTGCCCCGCAGCGTCGACCCCTTCCTACCTCTCTTCCCTCCCCGAACCCCTCTCTCTTCCTACCTAATTCCTCTGGGCGAGGTATGTCCCGAGCTAAACGAATCGAGCTCATCGTCTGCCGCCGCCTCCGTGAACAATTGCCGCCGGCATAGCCCACCATATGAGCTGCAACCTCGCCACTTGATTCCCCTAGACATGCCTCTCATTTACCCCAAGGGGTCCATCTCCCTCTCTTCCTCTGAACCGAGAACGAGCACAGCGTCCAGGGCGCACCTGCCGCGGTCGACATTGCCGTTTGCGCGGCCGAAGAGCCCCCCAAGGCCCAAGACCATGCCTGGGAGATTCTTCTCGGTCGAATTCGTCGCTCCAGAGAATTAATCGAGCCCGAATGGCCTCAATTTTCGCCGTCGCGTTCATCCTCATCGGCTTCGATGGAGCTCCGCCATGACCTGATCTCCTCCGACGTAGCACCCAGCCCATCGTTCCTGCATACCTAGGCTTAGCCAATACCTACCGAAGACTCTCGCGTTGTCCTCCCTGATCTCCGCGACCCCGAGCATTCCTACCTCGAATCAGTGCTCTGTCGGACGCCTCCGACGATGGAGACATCCACGGCGTCGCCATCCGCTGCTATATGCAGGCGCTTCCCCCTCACTAGTGAAGGCCAAGTCCAGGCGTCGTCATCTTCTGCCATTCGCAGGCGCCCCCCCCTCACCGGCGACGGGCACCGGCTGAGCCGCGCTCGCCATGTCCATCTCAGGGAGAGATAGAGAGAGTTTTTTATTTTAATTATTTTCGGTGGGGTCCACGTGCAAGTGAGATAGAGGGATGAGAAAGAGGTTTTTCTTTTATTTGTGAGAGAAAGCGTTTTTTCTTTTTCTTTTTTCTTTGAGTGGGTCCCACATGTAAGTGACACACGAAGGCAAGGGCAAAATGTCCAGAAAATGTCCGGTAGACGGTCAAAGGCCTTTGACCTAACGGAAATGGCACGGAAGGGCATTTCTATAAGGTCATCTAACGGCGGAGGGGCAAATTTGAGCAGGCTTCGAAACTAGGGGCATATCTGATTAGGTGGTTCAAGTTAGGGACAGAAATGCAAATGGCCCATAATAAAACTACCTATCTAGGCAAGTTTAAATGAGGCCAGAACAACAAACAACAATTCCGGAAAATCCTCATGTCCATATTTCAAATTTGCTCCTGTTCTGCCTAAACCATATTTTAGAGTTGTTAAACAGCAAAAGCAAGTGCACCAAGTTAAACTAGGCATTTTTCCACCCCATTTACATATAAAGTTTATTGAAATCGGAGCTATGGTTAATTAGTTATGAAATAAATCATTTTAACATGGCATTATGCAAAACAAATGCAAACAGCAGTTTAAACATATTTAACATGGATGAAAGTGGCATATTATGAAACTAGATGAAATTTTAAGCATTTTACATATATAAAACATTTTAATATGATGCACGGTTCATGAGTTATTATATGCATGAAGTTCAAGGGTTTTTCTGCAAAACTGCAACCTCTGGAATAATAGACAAAATCGCAGCGCAGGAAAAGAAACAACACGGGCCGAATCTGACTGGGTGCTGGGCTGGGGTTCTCACCATGGGCCAAAGCCCACGCAGGCAGGAAGCAGGAGCGGTCGGGCTTGGCGCTGGCTGCGGGCCACGCAGGCCGATCAAGGCGAGGCCGGGCGCGGTCGAGCGACGCACTCGCTGCTGCTGCTGCTGTTCGTCTCTGAAGAACAGAAACAGGGCGAGGCGGCGCTGCTTGATGGGAGGACCGACGAGATGGGGCCTGCAGGCAGCGGACGACGATGGGTATCCACCGGATCTGACGAGGGGAGCCGGTTCCCGATGGTAGGAGTCAAACAAGACGACGACGGCTCGGCTCCTGCGAAGAAATTCAGAGAGCAAGTGAGTTTAGAGAGGACAGACGGGGAGAAGAAACGGGAAAGAAAGGAGGGAAGAACGGGCGTGGCTTGGCTGACCGGAGCTTCGCCAGAGGCGTGCGGGCACGACGGCGCTGTCGGAGGAGATGCAGACAACAGGGAGGGTTCGTGGCGACGGCAGCGATGGCGATGCAGCACAAGGACGGCGACATCGAAGTCCTGTGCATGGCGGCAGAGAGGGAGCAGAGAGATTAGGGAGGTGGAAGAAGGACAGAGGAAGAGGAGAAGGGCGGCGAGGACTGGCCTTGTCACGGTGGTCTCCATGGCTGACGGCTCTCCGGCGAGTCGAGCAGGGTCGAGGGCGACGAGGTCGAGGTCCGGAGCAGGGCGCCGGGGTGCGCTGCTGATGGCTAGCACGGAGGAGCATGGCCGGCGCGACGGGGCTACTGGCTGGTGGGGATCGAGCAAAGGAGGCATGGCCTCGGGCTCGAGGAGGAGCACTTGGCGCGAATCCATGGCATTCGACGGCCGCGTCCAGTTCCCGCGATAAGAAGAAGAGGAGGAGCATGGCGCAGGGGCTCGGGTGCTGCTGCATGGAGGCTCCACGAGGGGTGGATTGGGTGCTCGGGGTCGGAGAGAAGGAGCTCGGGCTCCTGTTGGTGGGTGGAGGAAAATGAGGAGAAGGGGATCCCGAGGTGGAGAGGACAAGGGGGGTGGCGGCGCGATGGAATGGGAAGGATGGGACAGGATCCCTAGATCCTAGGGTTGGACCTATATATATAGCAAGTGGTTTAGATTAGGGGTATTTAGTCCCTCCGATCGAAATCAAACGACCGAGAATAAATAGATTAGGGAGTTATAAATAAGAAACGGAGATGTTTTAGAGATGCTAGGAGATGATCTGAATGCAACGGTGATGACTGAGTGGTTCGGGTTCGGAGCCGTTTTCGGACGCGCGCGAGAGGGGTCTGAGAGAGGTTAACGAGGATAAGGGCCTGACAAAATGACAACGGAGGCAAAGAGAGAAAGGGCAACTGCAAACGGCTACGAGTTTTATGAAAACATGCAGATGCAATGCGCATGATGCTATGAGATGAGATGCATGACATGAACACAACTCAAAACAAAAGACAAAACCCAACCACAGAGGAAATAACATATCACTTCTCCGGAAAAGGCAAAAGTTGGAGTTACGAATATGGAAAGTTGTATCCGGGGCTTTACAACACTCCACCACTACAAGAGGATCTCGTCCCGAGATCTAGGATGGCACCGTAGGGAAACGAAAGAGGAAGAGAAGAGGTAAAACTAAGTTGCTTGTTTGACGAACGAGTGAAACCACGAACCTTGAGAGGTTGAGCAATTTAAAAGAAAGTGTACAACAGAGATGGACGAGATTGCAACAATCCGTTAAAAAAGAGGAACAAGGAACATCACGAGAACTTGAAGGTTGCAAAGACATGAATCAAGAGTTTAATGGACAAGATAGAATTCGAAACCACTCCGGTTAAAACAAGATGAGAGAGGAAGAATTTGGGCAGCACTCCGGTTGAACATGGAAGGAATAGAACATGAACTTGAGAAGATGGGATGATACTTGATGAAATCAACAACACACTGCCTCCGGAACTATTGAAAGAATGGCACAATGGGTAAGTAGGATTTGAGACAGCACTCAGGTTGAAAAGAGACGCATGACTTGATAAGGTGAAAAGAACTTGAGCAGAGGACATAACACTCCTGTTAAACGGATAAGCAAGGAAAAGAACACGATCCTCACAATTCGAGATGATGAGTGAAAAGAGCAACATCACAATGCCTTCGGAAGAAAGAATAGAAGATAGATCATTGGAATAACAAAATGTAGGAGAAAAAATGCCAACTTCTGCCACAAATGAGCTTGGAAAGCACCCTTCCAAGAAGGTTATAACGGAGTTGTTGCAAAACCAACAACGAAAAGAATAAGCTTGTAGTGGGCTTATGGAAAACATCTCAAGACTATGAGGTGACATTTTGCCACTAACGAAAACAATTGCTTGCTTTGAGATCAACGAAGAGATGAAAACTTCTTCCACCAAGAGGATAAAGAGCAAGCTTGGGTCATGCATAATCACCACAAATAGCACCAACCCTTAAGGAAAGGCTTTAGGTGAAATCTGACACAAGATAACTCCAACGAAGAAGTTGATTGGTCGAAAAGATCTCTTGAACAAAGAGAAAATGATGGATTTAAATATCTCATTCCTGACAACCAGTGACTCATGAAACACGAGGAGAAATTGCCAAGAGTGACATAACACCATCTCAAGAGATAAGGTAGAAAGAATTGCACTTCAGAATGCAAGAAGAAGAATACTTGAGCTCCTCAAAACAAAACGCGTGTTGAACACCATGTTTATTTTAGAGTATAGCTTGGCGGGTCATAACTTCAAGAGAAATCTTGAAGAACAATTGAAGAATGAAAAGAATCCTTGATGAACCATCATGTTGAGCCTTCGTGAAGAACTCCGGTAATAAAAGGATGATAAAAAGAAAGAGAAGTTGAAAACACAAGGTGAAGCCTTGCGATGATTTAGATGGAGCTTCGCGACGAGATAATGCGGAAAACTTGGAACTCCGGAAAAAGAATAGATGAAACACTAGAACCGAGAATTACTTCATCATGAACAATCTCCGGAAGAAAAGAATTCAATCACCTCAAGGAAATAAGAATAAGATTTATTGTATGCTTATCCTTCATCAAATTAAATTGATAACTAGCAATGGATTTGGCATACTACTTATTCCCGTAGAAAGGATTAAGAGAGATATAGCGCAAAGGTATTGATGGAACCACCAGTGGGATTTGGAAACAACGAATGAATTGATATGATAACAAAGGAAGTGAAATCTTGAACGAACCACCGTAAAAATTGGAAAAGAGAGTAGCAAGGGCACAATTCACCGGAAAGAATTGGAAAATGAATGAAGATACTTGAGGGGATTTAGATACATGAGAACGAAGAGGCCATGAACTGATTAGAGGTTATTTGAACAATGCACCTGTAAGATTTGGAGAACGATAGCTACACGCTGAGAATGAAGAATTATGACATGATGGACTTTGGAGGAAAGAAATTGAAACAACTCATGAAATGCTCCGGATGGTGAAAAGAATTCTCACAATCGAAAACAATTATGAGAGGATGGCATCAAACTTGAACTACGCATCTTTGGAAGAACAGGTAAGGATTTAAGAGGAACTCTTCTTCGGTCTTCAAAATCTGAGAATGACGAGGAGAAACAACACCAAGATTGCTGAGATACTCCAGGAGAATGAAAAAAACCCGAAAATGTTGAGCCAACAATGAAAAGAATTTGAACGAGATCTTGGAGAAGGCATGTGACTGATGGGATCTATTCTTACGTCACACTTAAAAATAATTTGAGAATAACTCGGGGAGAATTAGAAGAGTCAGGTAAGATCCTGGGAAAAGACCTGTGGGTTAGGGCCCACTCAAAAGAAAACACCGTTGAACAATTTTGAAGAGATATTGCACCGGTTCAATTAAATGGCTTGAATGAGATAACAACCTTAAAATAACTTGAACGGATTGAGAATGGAAACACGAATCTTCCGAGATATCTTCAACACTCTGGAACAAATGAATAGCAAGAGGTGAGTGATTGAGAGGTGCACCGGCATGAGAAAGCATTTGACACGAGGAAAGGAATATGATCAACACTGAAAGCTTGAATTGGATCCACCGGAGAAGAAAAAAGAACGAAGGATGATGAACTTGAAGCTCGTGAGCATCTTCACGAGGGATCACCGGATCAGAACATTGATTGAAAAGAGTGAAGTGACTTCACATGAATAAATGGATACTTGATTAAAATAAATGAGTCCTTGAAGAAAAGGGTGGGAGGGTGGGGAAAAACAAAGACAACTTGGGATGAACGAAACAAACACCGTTGAGAAAACTTAGAATTGATCTTGCAGATGGGGAGAATGATGGGATCATCTGGAAGAGAAGCGCACCGGTTGGAAAAGAATTAACATGACAACCTCAATGATCAAAAGGATTAGTATTCACATAGCAATATGATAACACCGTTTAGGAAAGGTATGGATTCAACATTTGACTTCGAAGCAACTTGAATACCACAAATAAAACAAAACAAAGGATTTGGCTTGCAGAATAAGCCAGAACAAATACATATGATGGAGATTTACCCAATCCCATATCATGCATCTGTCAGAAAGATATTCTAGGAGCTACTTGAATTCCCACCTATAAACTCCCGAAACTTTCTGGTTATGCAATCTGGTGTTGGGGATACAGGGGAAGCAATATATCTCACCCAAACTAACAATCCCTACATCCAGCTGTATCCATCCGTCAACACATAACCAAGAAAACTCCGGAAATCGTGTAGCTCAACCTTCGAAAAGCATCCGTTATACGAGCTATGGCAAAACTCCCAAACTCCCCAGTACTGGGTGGCGTCGAGGTTATCTCACCAACAACTGCATAAAAGAGATTTTCGATGTCGGCAAAACTCAGGTATTCCAGAACTGCAACGATAAAATTGTGATGACAACACCTCGGAGCTCAACTCCCCAGGACACTGCCACAACCCCTAAATGTCAGGAGGCACCAAGAACAATGTTCTCGTCATAAGAATATCGGAACGATCCCAACATACCCGCGTGATCCTAAATTTTTTTTAGTGAAATTTGAGGAGAGGAAAGACAAAACATCTACGTCAGGAGACCTCACCAGAGCGACGAAGGGGGCTGAGGAGTAAAAAGAATCCTACTTTCCAATATATATAATCCTAAGACTCAAAATAGTTTTTCTTCTAGACTCAACAACGACCAACAATCAAGGGGGCTCCTATGGTCGGTCGAGGCTCTGATACCAACTTGTCACGCCCAATATGTGACCCTATCCAAGAGGAACTCGAAGGTCCCACCAAGGATAAACCCGCATATTGAAACGCTTTTGCAAGGTGGATATCATTACATCAGCATTACATAAATAGATGGGGATACATACAAGAGGCATACAATGCCACATGAATACAACATCATCTTACATAAGAGCACCATCCGACTATGGATGAAACACAAACAGAAACTCAAACGACATCCACCCTGCTATCCCAGGCTGCCGACCTAGAACCTATCCCCTGATCAAAGAAGAAGCAGAAGAAGAACTCCAAATCAAGGAACATCGCTCTCGCGTCAAGATCATCGCATAACATGTACCTGCAACTGTTGTTGTAGTAATCTGTGAGCCACGAGGACTCAGCAATCCCGTTACCATGGGTATCAAGACTAGCAAATTTTAATGGGTAAGGAAGGGGTAAAGTGGTGAGGTTGCAGCAGCGGCTAAGCATGATATGGTGGCTAACATATGCAAATAAGAGCGAGAAGAGAACAAATGGAACGATCGTGAAGCTAGCAATGATCAAGAAGTGATCCTGAACTCCTACTTACGTCAAACATAACCCAAAACCGTGTTCACTTCCCGGACTCCGCCGGAAAGAGACCATCACGGCTACACACGCGGTTGATGCGTTTTAATTCTAATCAAGTGTCAAGTTATCTACAACCAGACACTAACAAATTCCCATCTGCCACATAACCGCGGGCACGGCTCTAGAAAGTTTATACCCTGCAGGAGTGTCCCAACTTAGCCCATGATAAGCTCTCGCGATCAATGAAGGATATAGCTTCTTCCAGGAAGACCCGATCAGTCTCGGAATCCCGGTTTACAAGACATTTCGACAATGGTAAAACAAGACCAGCAAAGCCGCCCGATGTGCCGACAAATCCCGATAGGAGCTGCACATATCTCGTTCTCAGGGCACACCGGATAGGTCAGCCTACGAGTAAAACCAGACCTCGAGTTGCCCCGAGGTGGCCCTGCAGTCTGCCCGTTTCGGACCAACACTCGAAGGAGCACTGGCCCAGGGGGGCTAAAATAAAGATGACCCTCGGGCTCCGGAAACCCAAGGGAAAAAGGGCTAGGTGAGGCAAATGGTAAAACCAAGGCTGGGCCTTGCTGGAGGAGTTTTATTCAAAGCGAACTGTCAAGGGGGTCCCATAAATCACCCAACCGCGTAAGGAACGCAAAATCCGGGAACATAACACCGGTATGACGGAAACTAGGGCGGCAAGAGTGGAACAAAACACCAGGCATAAGGCCGAGCCTTCCACCCTTTACCAAGTATATAGATGCATTAATAATATAAGAGATATTGTGATATCCAAACATAATCCTGTCCATCATGGAGCAATCTTCAACTTCACCTGCAACTAACAACGTTATAAGAGGGGCTGAGCAAAGCGGTAACATAGCCAAGCAATGGTTTGCTAGGAAGGGTGAAAAAGGTTAGAGGCTGACATGGCAATTTGGGAGGCTTAAAGAGCAAATGATAGGTAGGGCAGCATAGCGATAGAACGAAGCAACTAGCATAGCAATGATAGTAGTGAGATCCAAGGTGACGGTCATCTTGCCTGAAATCCCGCTACGAAGAAGAACGAGTCCATGAAGAAGACGAACGGGCGTGGTCGAACGAATCCTCACAACTCCGGAACGAAACCGAAGCTAACGAGAGAAGCAACCCGGAAAGAAGCAAAAAATATAGTAAACAACCATCACATAAACATGGCATGATGCACAATCAAGTATGATGCATGTCCAGTTTAATGAGGTATGGCATGGCAAAGTGCAACAAACAGTACTACAAGTTAAGTGGAGCTCAATATGCAACGAGTTGCATATTGACAAAACACCACATTGACATATTTAGTTTAATCTCGTTTAGGCTACCAAACAATGTCAAATGTTGTTAAACATGGCAAGAGGTGAAGCATAATAAAACTACCTATCTAGGCAAGTTTAAATGAGGTCAGAACAACAAACAACAATTCCGGAAAATCCTCATGTCCAAATTTCAAATTTGCTCCTATTCTGCCTAAACCATATTTTAGTGTTGTTAAACAGCAAAAGAAAGTGCACCAAGTTAAACTAGGCATTTTCCACCCCATTTACATATAAAGTTTATTGAAATCGGAGCTACGGTTAATTAGTTATGAAATAAGTCATTTTAACATGGCATTATGCAAAACAAATGCAAACAACAGTTTAAACATATTTAACATGGATGAAAGTGGCATATTATGAAACTAGATGAAATTTTAAGCATTTTACATATATAAAACATTTTAATATGATGCACGGTTCATGAGTTATTATATGCATGAAGTTCAAGGGTTTTTCTGCAAAACTGTAACCTCTGGAATAATAGACAAAATTGCAGCGCAGGAAAAAAACAACACGGGCCGAATCTGACTGGCTGCTGGGCTGGGGTTCTCACCATGGGCCAAAGCCCACGCAGGCAGGAAGCAGGAGCGGTCGGGCCTGGCGCTGGCTGCGGGCCACGCAGGCGGATCAAGGCGAGGCAGGGCGCTGTCGAGCGACGCACTCGCTGCTACTGCTGCTGTTCGTCTCTGAAGAACAGAAACAGGGCGAGGCGGCGCTGCTTGATGGGAGGATCGACGAGATGGGGCCTGCAGGCAGCGGACGACGGTGGGTATCCACCGGATCTGACGAGGGGAGCCGGTTCCCGATGGTAGGAGTCGAACAGGACGACGACGCTCGGCTCCTGCGAAGAAATTCAAAGAGCAAGTGAGTTCAGAGAGGAGAGACGGGGAGAAGAAACAGGAAAGAAAGGAGAGAAGAACGGGCGTGGCTTGGCTGACCGGAGCTTCGCCAGAGGCGTGCGGGCACGGCGGCGCTGCCGGAGGAGATGCAGACAACAGGGAGGGTTCATGGCGATGGCAGCGATGGCGATGCAGCACGAGGACGGCGACATCGAAGTCGTATCCATGGCGGCAGAGAGGGAGCAGAGAGATTAGGGAGGTGGAAGAAGGACGGAGGAAGAGGAGAAGGGCGGCGAGGACTGGCCTTGTCACGGTGGTCTCCATGGCTGACGGCTCTCCGGCGAGTCGAGCGGGGTCGAGGGCGACGAGGTCGAGGTCCGGAGCAGGGCGCCGGGGTGCGCTGCTGATGGCCAGCGCAGAGGAGCATGGCCGGCGCGACGGGGCTGCTGGCTGGTGGGGATCGAGCAAAGGAGGCATGGCCTCGGGCTCGAGGAGGAGCAGTTGGCGCGAATCCATGGCGTTCGACGGCCGCGTCCAGTTCCTGCGATAAGAAGCAGAGGAGGAGCATGGCACAGGGGCTCGGGTGCTGCTGCATGGAGGCTCCGCGAGGGGTAGATTGGGTGCTCGGGGTCGGAGAGAAGGAGCTCGGGCTCCTGTTGGTGGGTGGAGGAAAATGAGGAGAAGGGGATCCCGAGGTGGAGAGGACAAGGGGGGTGGCGGCGCGATGGAATGGGAAGGATGGGACAGGATCCCTAGATCCTAGGGTTGGACCCATATATATAGCAAGTGGTTTAGATTAGGGGTATTTAGTCCCTCCGATCGAAATCAAACGACCGAGAATAAATAGATTAGGGAGTTATAAATAAGAAACGGAGATGTTTTAGAGATGCTAGGAGATGATCTGAATGCAACGGTGATGACTGAGCGGTTCGGGTTCGGAGCCGTTTTCAGATGCGCGCAAGAGGGGTCTGAGAGAGGTCAATGAGGACAAGGGCCTGACAAAATGACAACGGAGGCAAAGAGAGAAAGGGCAACTGCAAACGGCTACGAGTTTTATGAAAACATGCAGTTGCAATGCGCATGATGCTATGAGATGAGATGCATGACATGAACACAACTCAAAACAAAAGACAAAACCCAACCACAGAGGAAATAACATATCGCATCTCCGGAAAAGGCAAAAGTTGGAGTTACGAATATGGAAAGTTGTATCCGGGGCTTTACAACACTCCACCACTACAAGAGGATCTCGTCCCGAGATCTAGGATGGCACCGTAGGGAAACGGAAGAGGAAGAGAAGAGGTAAAACTAAGTTGCTTGTTTGACGAACGAGTGAAACCATGAACCTTGAGAGGTTGAGCAATTTAAAAGAAAGTGTACAACAGAGATGAACGAGATTGCAACAATCCGTTAAAAAAGAGGAACAAGGAACATCACGAGAACTTGAAGGTTGCAAAGACATGAATCAAGAGTTTAATGGACAAGATAGAATTCGAAACCACTCCGGTTAAAACAAGATGAGAGAGGAAGAATTCGGGCAGCACTCCGGTTGAACATGGAAGGAATAGAACATGAACTTGAGAAGATGGGATGATACTTGATGAAATCAACAACACACTGCCTCCGGAACTATTGAAAGAATGGCACAATGGGTAAGTAGGATTTGAGACAGCACTCAGGTTGAAAAGAGACGCATGACTTGATAAGCTGAAAAGAACTTGAGCAGAGGACATAACACTCCTGTTAAACGGATAAGCAAGGAAAAGAACACGATCCTCACAATTCGAGATGATGAGTGAAAAGAGCAACATCACAATGCCTCCGGAAGAAAGAATAGAAGATAGATCATTGGAATAACAAAATGTAGGAGAAAAAAATGCCAACTTCTGCCACAAATGAGCTTGGAAAGCACCCTTCCAAGAAGGTTATAACGGAGTTGTTGCAAAACCAACAACAAAAAGAATAAGCTTGTAGTGGGCTTATGGAAAACATCTCAAGACTATGAGGTGACATTTTGCCACTAACGAAAACAATTGCTTGCTTTGAGATCAACGAAGAGATGAAAACTTCTTCCACCAAGAGGATAAAGAGCAAGCTTGGGTCATGCATAATCACCACAAATAGCACCAACCCTTAAGGAAATGCTTTAGGTGAAATCTGACACAAGATAACTCCAACGAAGAAGTTGATTGGTCGAAAAGATCTCTTGAACAAAGAGAAAATGATGGATTTAAATATCTCATTCCTGACAACCTGTGACTCATGAAACACGAGGAGAAATTGCCAAGAGTGACATAACACCATCTCAAGAGATAAGGTAGAAAGAATCGCACTTCAGAATGCAAGAAGAAGAATACTTGAGCTCCTCAAAACAAAACGCGTGTTGAACGCCATGTTTATTTTAGAGTATAGCTTGGCGGGTCATAACTTCAAGAGAAATCTTGAAGAACAATTGAAGAATGAAAAGAATCCTTGACGAACCATCATGTTGAGCCTTCGTGAAGAACTCCGGTAATAAAAGGATGATAAAAAGAAAGAGAAGTTGAAAACACAAGGTGAAGCCTTGCGATGATTTAGATGGAGCTTCGCGACGAGATAATGCGGAAAACTTGGAACTCTGGAAAAAGAATAGATGAAACACTAGAACCGAGAATTACTTCATCATGAACAATCTCCGGAAGAAAAGAATTCAATTACCTCAAGGAAATAAGAATAAGATTTATTGTATGCTTATCCTTCATCAAATTAAATTGATGACTAGCAATGGATTTGGCATACTACTTATTCCCGTAGAAAGGATTAAGAGAGATATAGCGCAAAGGTATTGATGGAACCACCAGTGGGATTTGGAAACAACGAATGGATTGATATGATAACAAAGGAAGTGAAATCTTGAACGAACCACCGTAAAAATTGGAAAAGAGAGTAGCAAGGGCACAATTCACCGGAAAGAATTGGAAAATGAATGAAGATACTTGAGGGGATTTAGATACATGAGAACAAAGAGGCCACGAACTGATTAGAGGTTATTTGAACAATGCACCTGTAGGATTTGGAGAACGATAGCTACACACTGAGAATGAAGAATTATGACATGATGGCCTTCGGAGGAAAGAAATTGAAACAACTCATGAAATGCTCCGGATGGTGAAAAGAATTCTCACAATCGAAAACAATTATGAGAGGATGGCATCAAACTTGAACTACGCATCTTTGGAAGAACGGGTAAGGATTTAAGAGGAACTCTTCTTCGGTCTTCAAAATCCGAGAATGACGGGGAGAAACAACACCAAAATTGCTGAGATACTCCAGGAGAATGAAAAAAACCCGAAAATGTTGAGCCAACAATGAAAAGAATTTGAACGAGATCTTGGAGAAGGCATGTGACTGATGGGATCCATTCTTACGTCACACTTAAAAATAATTTGAGAATAACTCGGGGAGAATTAGAAGAGTCAGGTAAGATCCTGGGAAAAGACCTGTGGGTTAGGGCCCACTCAAAAGAAAACACCGTTGAACAATTTTGAAGAGAGATTGCACCGGTTCAATTAAATGGCTTGAATGAGATAACAACCTTAAAATAACTTGAACGGATTGAGAATGGAAACACGAATCTTCCGAGATATCTTCAACACTCTGGAACAAATGAATAGCAAGAGGTGAGTGATTGAGAGGTGCACCGGCATGAGAAAGCATTTGACACGAGGAAAGGAATATGATCAACACTGAAAGCTTGAATTGGATCCACCGGAGAAGAAAAAAGAACGAAGGATGATGAACTTGAAGCTCGTGAGCATCTTCACGAGGGATCACCAGATCAGAACATTGATTGAAAAGAGTGAAGTGACTTCACATGAATAAATGGATACTTGATTAAAATAAATGAGTCCTTGAAGAAAAGGGTGGGAGGGTGGGGAAAAACAAAGACAACTTGGGATGAACAAAACAAACACCGTTGAGAAAGCTTAGAATTGATCTTGCGGATGGGGAGAATGATGGGATCATCTCGAAGAGAAGCGCACCGGTTGGAAAAGAATTAACACGACAACCTCAATGATCAAAAGGATTAGTATTCACACAGCAATATGAGAACACCGTTTAGGAAAGGTATGGATTCAACATTTGACTTCGAAGCAACTCGAATACCACAAATAAAACAAAACAAAGGATTTGGCTTGCAGAATAAGCCAGAACAAATACATATGATAGAGATTTACCCAATCCCATATCATGCATCTGTCGGAAAGATATTCTAGGAGCTACTTGAATTCCCACCTATAAACTCCCGAAACTTTCTGGTTATGCAATCTGGTGTTGGGGATACAGGGGAAGCAATATATCTCACCCAAACTAACGATCCCTACATCCAGCTGTATCCATCCGTCAACACATAACCAAGAAAACTCCGCAAATCGTGTAGCTCAACCTTCGAAAAGCATCCGTTATCCGAGCTATGGCAAAACTCCGAAACTCCCCAGTACTGGGTGGCGTCGAGGTTATCTCACCAACAACTGCATAAAAGAGATTTTCGATGTCGGCAAAACTCAGGTATTCCAGAACTGCAACGATAAAATTGTGATGACAACACCTCGAAGCTCAACTCCCCGGGACACTACCACAACCCCTAAATGTCAGGAGGCACCAAGAACAATGTTCTCGTCATAAGAATATCGGAACGATCCCAACATACCCGTGTGATCCTAATTTTTTTTAGTGAAATTTGAGGAGAGGAAAGACAAAACATCTACGCCAGGAGACCTCACCAGAGCGACGAAGGGGCTGAGGAGTAAAAAGAATCCTACTCTCCGATATATATAATCCTAAGACTCAAAATAGTTTTTCTTCTAGACTCAACAACGGCCAACAATCAAGGGGGCTCCTATGGTCGGTCGAGGCTCTGATACCAACTTGTCACGCCCAATATGCGACCCTATCCAAGAGGAACTCGAAGGTCCCACCAAGGATAAACCCGCATATTGAAACACTTTTGCAAGGTGGATATCATTACATCAACATTACATAAATAGATGGGGATACATACAAGAGGCATACAATGCCACATGAATACAACATCATCTTACATAAGAGCACTATCCGACTACGGATGAAACACAAACAGAAACTCAAATGACATCCACCCTGCTAGCCCAGGCTGCCGACCTGGAACCTATCCCCTGATCGAAGAAGAAGCAGAAGAAGAACTCCAAATCAAGGAACATCGCTCTCGCGTCAAGATCATCGCATAACATGTACCTGCAACTGTTGTTGTAGTAATCTATGAGCCACGAGGACTCAGCAATCCCATTACCATGGGTATCAAGACTAGCAAAGCTTAATTGGTAAGGAAGGGGTAAAGTGGTGAGGTTGCAGCAGCGGCTAAGCATGATATGGTGGCTAACATATGCAAATAAGAGCGAGAAGAGAACAAATGGAACGGTCGTGAAGCTAGCAATGATCAAGAAGTGATCCTGAACTCCTACTTACGTCAAACATAACCGAAAACCGTGTTCACTTCCCGGACTCCGCCGGAAAGAGACCACCACGGCTACACACGCGGTTGATGCGTTTTAATTCGAATCAGGTGTCAAGTTATCTACAACCGGACATTAACAAATTCCCATCTGCCACATAACCGCGGGCACGGCTCTAGAAAGTTTATACCCTGCAGGGGTGTCCCAACTTAGCCCATGATAAGCTCTCGCGATCAATGAAGGATATAGCTTCTTCCAGGAAGACCCGATCAGTCTCGGAATCTCGGTTTACAAGACATTTCGACAATGGTAAAACAAGACCAGCAAAGCCGCCCGATGTGCCGACAAATCCCGATAGGAGCTGCACATATCTCGTTCTCAGGGCACCCCGGATAGGTCAGCCTACGAGTAAAACCAGACCTCGAGTTACCCCGAGGTGGCCCCGCAGTCTGCCCGTTTTGGACCAACACTCGAAGGAGCACTGGCCCAGGGGGGCTAAAATAAAGATGACCCTCGGGCTCCGAAAACCCAAGGGAAAAAGGGCTAGGTGAGGCAAATGGTAAAACCAAGGCTGGGCCTTGCTGGAGGAGTTTTATTCAAAGCGAACTATCAAGGGGGTCCCATGAATCACCCAACCGCGTAAGGAACGCAAAATCCGGGAACATAACACCAGTATGACGGAAACTAGGGCGGCAAGTGTGGAACAAAACACCAGGCATAAGGCCGAGCCTTCCACCCTTTACCAAGTATATAGATGCATTAATAATATAAGAGATATTGTGATATCCCAACATAATCCTGTCCATCATGGAGCAATCTTCAACTTCACCTGCAACTAACAACGCTATAAGAGGGGCTGAGCAAAGCGGTAACATAGCCAAGCAATGGTTTGCTAGGAAGGGTGAAAAGGGTTAGAGGCTGGCATGGCAATTTGGGAGGCTTAAAGAGCAAATGATAGGTAGTGCAGCATAGCGATAGAACGAGGCAACTAGCATAGCAATGATAGTAGTGAGATCCAAGGTGCCGGTCATCTTGCCTGAAATCCCGCTACGAAGAAGAACGAGTCCATGAAGAAGACGAACGGGCGTGGTCGAATGAATCCTCACAACATCGGAACGAAACCGAAGCTAACGAGAGAAGCAACCCGGAAAGAAGCAACAATATAGTAAACAACCATCACATAAACATGGCATGATGCACAATCAAGTATGATGCATGTCCAGTTTAATGAGGTATGGCATGGCAAAGTGCAACAAACAGTACTACAAGTTAAGTGGAGCTCAATATGCAACGAGTTGCATATTGACAAAACACCACATTGACATATTTAGTTTAATCTCGTTTAAGCTACCAAACAATGTTAAATGTTGTTAAACATGGCAAGAGGTGAAGCATAATAAAACTACCTATCTAGGCAAGTTTAAATGAGGCCAGAACAACAAACAACAATTCCGGAAAATCCTCATGTCCATATTTCAAATTTGCTCCTGTTCTGCCTAAACCATATTTTAGAGTTGTTAAACAGCAAAAGCAAGTGCACCATGTTAAACTAGGCATTTTTCCACCCCATTTACATATAAAGTTTATTGAAATCGGAGCTACGGTTAATTAGTTATGAAATAAATCATTTTAACATGGCATTATGCAAAACAAATGCAAACAGCAGTTTAAACATATTTAACATGGATGGAAGTGGCATATTATGAGACTAGATGAAATTTTAAGCATTTTACATATATAAAACATTTTAATATGATGCACGGTTCATGAGTTATTATATGCATGAAGCTCAAGGTTTTTTCTGCAAAACTGTAACCTCTGGAATAATAGAAAAAATCGCAGCGCAGGAAAAAAAACAACACGGGTCGAATCTGACTGGGTGCTGGGCTGGGGTTCTCACCATGGGCCAAAGCCCACGCAGGTAGGAAGCAGGAGCGGTCGGGCCTGGCGCTAGTTGCAGGCCACGCAGGCGGATCAAGGCGAGGCAGGGCGCGGTCGAGCGACGCGCTCGCTGCTGCTGCTGTTCGTCTCTGAAGAACAGAAACAGGGCGAGGCGGCACTGCTTGATGGGAGGATGGACGAGATGGGGCCTGCAGGCGGCGGACGGCGGCGGGTATCCACCGGATCTGACGAGGGGAGCCGGTTCCCGATGGTAGGAGTCGAACAGGACGACGACGGCTCGGCTCCTGCGAAGAAATTCAGAGAGCAAGTGAGTTCAGAGAGGAGAGACGGGGAGGAGAAATGGGAAAGAAAGGAGGGAAGAATGGGCGTGGCTTGGCTGACTGGAGCTTCGGCAGAGGCATGCGGGCACGGCAGCGCTGCCGGAGGAGATGCAGACAACAGGGAGGGTTCGTGGCGACGGCAGCGATGGCGATGCAGCACGAGGACGGCGACATCGAAGTCCTGTCCATGGCGGCAGAGAGGGAGCAGAGAGATTAGGGAGGTGGAAGAAGGATGGAGGAAGAGGAGAAGGGCGGCGAGGACTGGCCTTGTCATGGTGGTCTGCATGGCTGACGGCTCTCCGACGAGTCGAGCGGGGTCGAGAGCGACGAGGTCGAGGTCCGAAGCAGGGCGCCAGGGTGCGCTGCTGATGGCCAGCGCGGAGGAGCATGGCCGGTGCGACGGGGCTGCTGGCTGGTGGGGATCGAGCAAAGGAGGCATGGCCTCGGGCTCGAGGAGGAGCACTTGGCGCGAATCCATGGCGTTCGACGGCTGCGTCCAGTTCCTGCAATAAGAAGCAGAGGAGGAGCATGGCACAGGGGCTCGGGTGCTGCTGCACGGAGGCTCGGCGAGGGGTGGATTGGGTGCTCGGGGTCAGAGAGAAGGAGCTCGGGCTCCTGTTGGTGGGTGGAGGAAAACGAGGAGAAGGGGATCCCGAGGTGGAGAGGACAAGGGGGGGTGGCAGCGCGATGGAATGGGAAGGATGGGACAGGATCCCTAGATCCTAGGGTTAGACCTATATATATAGCAAGTGGTTTAGATTAGGGGTATTTAGTCCCTCTGATCGAAATCAAACGGCCGAGAATAAATAGGTTAGGGAGTTATAAATAAGAAACGGAGATGTTTTAGAGATGTTAGGAGATGATCTGAATGCAACGGTGATGACTGAGCGGTTCGGGTTCGGAGCCGTTTTCGGACGCACGCAAGAGGGGTCTGAGAGAGGTCAACGAGGACAAGGGCCTGACAAAATGACAACGAAGGCAAAGAGAGAAAGGGCAACTGCAAACGGCTACGAGTTTTATGAAAACATGCAGATGCAATGCGCATGATGCTATGAGATGAGATGCATGACATGAACACAACGCAAAACAAAAGACAAAACCCAACCACGGAGGAAATAACATATCGCATCTCCGGAAAAGGCAAGGGTTGGAGTTACGAATATGGAAAGTTGTATCCGGGGCGTTACATTAGTTGTACTGAAATTTGCCATGTTATTTGTAATGACTCTGCATCGCATATATTTCCATGTTAATTCGACGTGGTTTAGTCACACATAGTGTGTTGTGTGCAAATGTATGGGAAACAAGTTGAAAAAAGCGTAACGTGCATCAACCGCAGGAAAGGTTACAGCTACATGATCAAACTACCATGCTAGCCGGTGCAGTTAGCGATGAAAAAGAAGAAGCAAAACAGCCAAATGAAAAACGACGATGACTTTCACTAACCATATCTGATGAACTACATTTGCCATGTTTTAAAACATCGTAGACGCATTCGAAGCAGCAAACTGGTGCTACAAACGATGAAACCATAATAATAATGATAAACATAAAACGTATCTGCTGTCACGCCTAAATAGGTTCACATCCACACATATATTACAGAAAATATTCAAATGTCGCTCACACACCACCACTACATACTAGGCTACGTGGGGTTGCAGTCATAACATAGCACACGAACATAGTTTTGACAAGAACAAAGAAGGTACCTTACATTCCTCGGTAACAGAATGTAAGGTATGCGTCCGGTGTGTAACGCCACGTGATCACTTGTACTTCTTGATGAATTTCTTGACTACTTCCTCCATGAACTCGCGTGCTCCGGACCGCTTGTTGAAATCTTCATTCGTCAACCAGTTTCATGTGTAAATTTTCCGGAGCTCAACGACCGTTGCAGTTGTGACAGCGGGAACGAGTCTACCTTCCCACTTTGCAAAGTATCCCAACCTGTGAAAGCCACAGTCCGTCCTGCACAAGAAAAAGAGTCAGGTGAACTCGCAAAAAGGACAGACATAGCAATGATAAACTTCAATTCATATGTAACAACAAAGAGGGGTGGGATTGATGTAAATGGCACATGAAGGAGGGGGTAGGAAATTACGTGTTCCCTTGATTCGTAGTCGCCACGTACTCAGTCGGGAAATGTTTGATCTAGACCTTTGAGTTTTCGTAGTGACGGTTCCATGTCTCTTTGACGTTGTTGATGAAGAATTCAACATGCAAAGTAAGGTCTGCATCAGCTGCCGAACACATTGAATCAAGCACCTCAAAGCGTTGGTTCTTCAGGTCAAGATAGATCACATAGTGGTGACCACACTTGTCGTGTGGGTCGTGTGGTGCAAGCTCCTGGAACATGGGGAAGATGACCTGCATGTAAATGTGAAGGAAAATGAGAAGCAGAGTTCACATGAAGAACATCTGAGGGACAAAAAAGTAGAATCACGTAGAATGTTTAGTTATAGTGGGTAGTTGAAAGAAAGTTGCCGTCCATGTATGAACAAAATTTGCCGTGTATTTTACTTTGAAGTTGCCACATAGTTTGCACGGGATGCAAAAATCAAAAAGTCAGTTTGCACGGCAGCTGATGCCACATGAAACATCTGCCACATAAACAGAGTGCAGATAATGGCAAAAAACCATACCATGTGAAAAAAGTGCAAACAGGGAAGGAGTACTCACATATTTCTTCAGTGTGAGCTTGAATTCACCGTGTTGAGAAAAATTCTTCCTCAGGATTTTGTGGTGGAAGTCACCATCCCATATTTTGCAGGTCACACTGTAATGCATGATTGTTTTGTCGGGAGACACATCCATATGCTTGTTGATGTAGTCAATCCCGCATGCAACTACATTCGTCGACATTTTACCGTTTGGCCTCACGGACTCGGCAAGATCACCCAGGTCGACATACGTCGCTTCGCATTGAATGACCTTGGTTCTGTCCAAACATGGGCTGTATGAAAATGATATAACATGAAAGAATCATGCCTACTAAGTAAAAAAATAAATAACTAAAACGTAAGCGGATCATGTCTAGAAAGTACGAAGAAGATGAATGGTAAAAAAAGAGCAAAGCAAAATGAGAGATTATGTGGTGTGGTCATTTACGCTTTCAGCTCCTTCATGTGCTTGCTCCTGGCCCTCGCATTTCCAAATCGCTTGACAATATCGTACAGCTGGGTCTGTTCCTTTGTGGCCCTGAATTCGGGCTCGTAGTCTTCCGCGGGAGGTGGGTGAACTACCCTCTGCTGCCTCACAGAACTAGGGGTGGCATTCCTAATGGTATCCTCAGATACCGTATCTGCAGGCATGTTGGAACTTGATTGCCCCTGACCTCGTGAGGACCTCCTCTGCAATGCTGCCTCCTCGATCATGCGGTAGGCTTCATCAAGTGACGGTGAAATCTCCTCAGGGGTGCCTGCAAGGATCAAAAAAGTGGATTAGGATACCTGGAAAACAAAAACAAATGGAATGTGAAAAGATAGGGTGCATGATGTAAAATGTAGGTACAAAAAGTAGGGAGTTGCCATGTGGAGGCAAATCCAGTTGCCATGTGTGCTGCACTGTAGTGGCCATGTAACAGCAACTACAGGTGCCATGTTGTGTCAACTCCAGTTGCCATGTGCTTGCCAAATGGAAAATGCAGCATGGAAACAAAAATACAGGTGGCATGGTGCAGCAAATCCAGTTGCCATGTGTACTGCACTGTAGTTGCCATGTTGAATCAACTTCAGTTGCCATGTGATTGCCGAATGTAAAATGTAGCATGGCAACAAAAAAATGTAGGTGACATGGTGCATCAAATCCAGTTGGCACGTCATCACATAACAGTTGCCATCACAAGTGAGAACCCCAAAAAAATGCTTGGGACAAAAGTCAAACTACAAAGATGTATACTAGAAAATGATAAGCACATGAGAAATGTACCTTGGACTATCGGCTCTGCGAACTTGACAGCCTTCCTGCCCTTGACCATTGGCTGCGCCATCATTGCGGGCATGCCTCCCGGGAAAGCAAAGACAACTGGCATAGGATCTGGCACCATTGATTGATCTTGACTGATGCCAAGGCTGAAGCTCGGTGGGGTGAAGGCCATTGGGTGCCTCTTATGCCTACTGGCCGGACCACGAACAACTTGCGGGGCAGAATCCAAGGGTGAAAGATCAACAAACATATCTGAATCGGCCGCTACAGAATGATCGGGCTTATTTGTAGGGCTGGGCGTGTTGTCAGCGGTATCAGCCGCAGCTTTCTTGACAATCTTCTTGTTTGGGCTATAGGGGACACCAACATTGACTGGGAGCCTGGAAGTGCGCAGATTTAAGCTGGGGACTTCCACTGCAGGTAAAGGCGCAGTCTGCTCCGGACGTTCACCTGTGTCACTCGTGCCCGACTTAACACCTGCATCAGTTGTGCTCCGGTCTTCCAGTTTCTCCATCACATTGCTTTTGGCAGGTGGCGGGAACAGTGTGGACGCATGAACATAACCAGACTCGTCTCTGCTGCTCCTAGCTACAGCTGGTGCGTTGGGTATGTCTGTTGATTGCTTGCGGGGGCTACAACGCCTAGGTGGAAGACCAGCACGCGAAACAGTCGCCTTAGCAGTATCTGCACCGACAGGAGCTGGAGCTATTGTGCCAAGACTCTCACCTGTAGATGGCATATCATTATGAACTGCCGCCTCAGCCACTTTTGTCGTGGACACAGGAGTGCCACCATGCATGCGCTTGGAATCAGTGTCAGATGAGCGGGAATTTCCTTGCTTAGGTTGGTCTCGAGAGCGTCCACTTCAACGCTTGCTGATGGGGTGGCATGGCTCACAGCAGCATCCTTCATTGGCAGAAGAGTTGGCAATATTTCAGCTGTCCTGGCAGATACTGATTCGTCAGTCCCTGATGTACGGATGCCTGTTGTTCTAACCTGCACATCTACAACCGGCGGAGATGGTCAGCCACTTGTGTTAGAGTTAGTGGGAACAGTTGACGGTGCAGCAGCAGTTTTGTCGACTGGCGCCTCATGAACATCTGAGTTGCCCCCTATTGACAACTTTGAATGAAGGCGTTCGAGTGGGTCCCTACTGATATGCTTGGCCCCGCGTGTAGTAGTCTTCTTCACCCTGCAAAAAAGAAAGCACATGAAAAAGGTATTAAAAATGAACAAAAAATATTTGCCATGGTAGAAATCTTAAAAAAATGAAAAATAAGTGGAAAAGCTGGTAGTTGCCATGTAAGGGGAATATGAGTTGCCTTGTGGCATAGTTAGCAGTTGCCATGTAAATCCAGCAATAGTTGCCATGTTAGCCAACTTGAAGAATGATAAAAATGTCTGATCTGCCAGTAATGCAATTTCAAAACTAGGTATGGGATGAGCACACAAGCCAATGGAAAAGATGGCAGTTGCCATGTAGGTACAATAAGAGTTACCATTTGGCCTAGATAGCAGTTGCCATGTAAAAATAAGTAGGAGTTGCCATGCACTTAAAAAGGAGGGAAAATCATTTGAAAAACAGCAATTGCCATGTGGGGATGATGACAGAAGCCCATGTGACAAGCTGAACGGATGCATTGAAAAATCAAAAAAATATAGCACTATGTCAATGAAAGCACATGGAAAACCTACTTCTTGACTGGCTTTCTCAGGTCTGGCAACACGACAGGATCCCCGGTGTTGGACGTTGTCGTACGAGGAGATGACTTGGTGGAAGGGGTGTCACCAGCAATGGGGGCACCTTTGTTCAACCGAGCAGAAACACGGGTTGGCGTTGGTGCCTGTTTCTTCGTAACTGCTCGTCCACCAGCTATCGCCTCACTGCACGTATAAGATGGAGGAAAAAAAAGGTGGCAATTGTCAGACAGCAAACTCGTTGCCGCGCTTAGCAAAAACAAATGCAAAAAGGGATCAGTCTGTTCCAAAAATATAGACAAAATAAAAAACTAAAATTAAAGTCGAACCTCCTCCTAGCAGCTACGGGATAGGTCCTAGACCTCTTGCCAGGAGAACCCTGCCCAACATCCTCTGGAGCCCTCACCCTCTTTGATGGCAACACTCCCTCGCCTCTTGCAATCGTATGTTCTTTGACTTTCTCCGGTGGGGGGACATCTGGTGCATCCTTGCACTTCTTACCACCTGCATGAACTTCAACATGTTCATCATCATCGGTGTCCTGTTGCACGTTCTCCATGTCATCGTCGTCATCCTTGCTGAGACCAGCGTCTCCATCTAGTTCATCTTGTGTGTCAGCAAGCTCTTGGGAACTGTTGTAGTCATACCGGCCACGGCAACCAGTTGGCCGATGTGTCCGTTCTGGGACAAATGTAGTGAGCTGCCTCGCAACCGCGTCGCTGTCAGAGCCACTAAGGGACGTCCACCCCTCAACCAACTTCCCGAGCAAGGCGGTCATTCCGGATGCAAACTGCCCAATTAGATGCTCAACAGGTGCCCTTGCCTGTGCACGAAACAAGAAGCAGCAATAACCACCCATATTACAGTCACTTGCGCGACATCAAAAATAATCCAAGGCAACCATAGATATATATCTTTGATTACCTCAGTAGGGCAAGACGGAGCTGAGTGCACGTCCATCCACTTTCCAAAGTTTTGAGGCCCCCCAAACACGCTGTAGTCTATAGCATGCTTGGCCATCAATTGGAAAAAACCAAAAAAATAGCTAGGATGTAAGAGAGAGAGAATGATGAGCACTGACTAGCAGTTCATGTGTTGCAAATGCAACAAAAAAAGAACACGCGAATATAAGTTTCAGCACGAATGACAGAGTTGCCATGTGGAGTGAGACATGGATACCATACACAGACAGCCATGGCTAACAAAGGTAGTCATCTCTTGTGAACCACAGACGGTTGCCACATGACGATTTTTTCATATGTTATGCCGCAAAAATTTGTAAGCATGCCGTGTAGAGAAAGAAACCAGAACTATCCTGCAGTTTTCCATATTTGGTATCAGTTACCCTGTCTGCAGCAAGCACAACCTTGACAAGATCGATAGTCCACGCAGAAACAACAAACTTGTGCGTAGGCGGCGGGCCTCCTGTCCCAGTGAAATCCACGGTGGATAGATCAAGACAGCCGACGTACATGAGCTGATGTACAACAATTTTAAAAAGAAAGAAATATCAGTTGCCATCATGGTATTTTGCGAAAAAACAGGATAATCTATGTTCCTACGATCATCAAGTTGAAGTGCATGAAAAAGAGAAAAAAGAAGAGGTTGCCATCTGTATGTGCTAGTTGCCATCATAGTGTGATGACGGTTGCCATATTGTCATGATGGCAGTTGCCATCATAGTATGATGACAGTTGCCATATTGTCATTATGGCAGCTGCCATCTTGTTATGATCAGGTTGCCATGCATGAATAAAAGTTGTTAAAAAGAGTGTTCACAGAAAGGACTGGTAAAAAAAGCATTAAATGTAGTCGACAACCCTTCTGGTACATCTTGCTTGAGAATGCATCATGCAGGAAGTCGGCAATAAACTTACACCAATTCATGTTCTTCACATCTGTAACACCCACGATGCGGCTATATCTCCCACGTGTCGAAGCACGACTTAGAGGCATAACCGCATGGTGGTTTTGTCGCAAGAAGGGTCATCTTCACACAATCCCATGTAATGAACAAGAAAGGGATAAAGAGTTGGCTTACAATCGCCACTTCACACAAGTACTTAAATAAATCATACATCATTCAGAGTACACACATAGTCCGACTACGGACGAAGCCAAAAGAAAAGAAGATAACCCAACTGCTAGATCCCCGATCGTCCCAACTGGGCTCCACTACTGATCAACATGAAACGAAACATAGCAACGACCAAGATCTTCGTTGAGCTCCCATCTAAGCTCGGTTGCATCACCTGCACTGGTATCATCGGGACCTGCAACTGTTGTGATAGTATCTGGTGAGTCACGAGGACTCAGCAATCTCAAAACCCACGAGATCAAGACTATTTAAGCTTATGGGTAGGAAGTGGTAATGAGGTGGAGCTGCAGCAAGCACTAAGCAAATATGGTGGCTAACATACGCAAATAAGCGCGAGAAGAGAAGCAACAGAATGGTCGTGAAGCTAAAAGTGATCAATAAGTGATCCTGAAACTGCTTACGCACAATCATAACACAAAGACCGTGTTCACTTCCCGGACTCCGCCGAGAAGAGACCATCACGGCTACACACGCGTTGATGCATTTTAATTAAGTCAAGTGTCAAGTTCTCTACAACCGAATATTAACAAATTCCCGTCTGCCACATAATCGCGGGCACGGCTCTCGAAAGTTTATACCCTGCAGGGGTGTCCCAACTTAGCCCATCACAAGCTCTCACGGTCAACGAAGGATATTCCTTCTCCCAGGAAGACCCGATCAGTCTCGGAGTCCCGGTTTACAAGACATTTCGACAATGGTAAAACAAGACCAGCAAAGCCGCCCGAATGTGCCGACAAATCCTGATAGGAGTTGCACATATCTCGTTCTCAGGGCACACCAGATTGTCCAAACTTCCGGTAGGCCAGCCCAGAGTTGCCCCTGGTGACCACCGGCGGCTGACAGGTTGGACCAACACTCACGACGAGCACTGACCCGGGGGGGGGGGGGTAAAATAAAGATGACCCTTGAGTCTGCAGAACCCAAGGGAAAAAGGCTTAGGTGGCAAATGTTAAAACCAAGGTTGGGCCTTGCTGGAGGAGTTTTATTCAAAGCGAACTGTCAAGGGGGTCCCATAAATCACCCAACCGCGTAAGGAACGCAAAATCAAGGCATAAGGCCGAGCCTTCCACCCTTTCCCAAATATAAAGATGGATTAATTAAATAAAAGGTATTGTGATATCCCAACATAATCCTGTCCATCATGGAGCAATCTTCAACTTCACCTGCAACTAACAACGCTATAAGAGGGGCTGAGCAAAGCGGTAACATAGCCAAGCAACGGTTTGCTAGGAAGGGTGAAAATGTTAGAGGCTGACATGGCAATATGGGAGGCATGGTAAACAAGTGATAGGTAGCGCAGCATAGCGATAGAACGAAGCAACTAGCAAGCAAAGATAGAAGTGATATCGAGGGTAATGGTCATCTTGCCTGAGATCCCGCAAGGAAAAGAACAAGTCCATGAGGAAGACAAACGGACGTAGTCGAACGAATCCTCACAACTCCGGAAGGAAACCGAAGCTAACGAGAGAAGCAAATTGGAAAGAAGCAAACAGCATGGTAAACACACAAGCATAACCATGTCATGATGCACAAACAAGTATGATGCACATGTCCGGTTTAAAGAGGCATGGCATGGCAATATGCACAAACAACACTACAAGTTAAGTGGAGCTCAATATGCAACGAGTTGCAAATTAATGAAGCACCACATCAATTATTTAGTTCTCTCTCGTTTAGGAACACAACAATATTACATGTTGTTATAAACATGGCAAGAGGTGAAACATAAGTAAACTAACTATTGAGGCAAGTTTAAATGAGGCCAGGACAACAAGAAACAACAATCCCGGTAAATCCCCACATGTCAATTAGCAATGTAATGCAACAACAATTTTAAGCATTTAAATGTTGTTATCATGATGCGGATGACATATGCAAGGTTTATGCAATTTTTATGAAAATGTTGACATGAGCATATTATGAAGCATTTGTCGCCGTGGCGGAACAAAACGGTTGCCACGGCAACGAATCCGAAAATGATGCCGCGGCAACATATCAGTTCCGGTAGCTCACGGAGATACCGGTGCAAAAGGAAGTGGGCGTGAGTGTGTCATGCAAGGATGGTGGGGTGATCCCGGATTCCGGGTTCCCACGGGACGGCGGCATGGCAAACGAGGAGGGACGTGCATGAAGCAAACGGGCACGGTGCAAACATAGGGTGCATCTCATACAACACATGCATTCGGTCCACGGACGTCATCTCGGGGTTATACCTTTGAAGCGTGCTTTTTCGGAGCGGGTCGAGTTCGGAGCGGTGCAGAGGAAGTAGGCGTTCACGGGACGTCGTGGAAGTAGTGGTACACGTTGTCTTGTCGAATCAACGGCCGCGGTAGCTGTACACTTGACGGTCTTCGGCAACGGTAGTGGTACATCTCGTAGTGGAACTTGGACGTAGTGGTACACAACGACGGTAGTGGTACACGTTTTCGTAGATGTTCGGGGTCGTCGGTAGAGGTACTTGGTGAAATCCACAGGTGTCAGCAGTTGTACATGGTCTTCGCGTTGTAGTCTGACTTGGCGATTCCAAAATGTTCATCGGTAGTGGAACTTGGCGGTCTCGACGGTCATCGTGGTACTTGTTGAAAGGAATCCACCGAGGCGGTCTTGGCGTTCCGGGTCCCAGGGTCTTGGCAACCGTCAAAACGGGCAGCGGCATACCGCGGCCAAGGTGGAGCAACAAGGCACCGATGAAGGGGAGAACGGGCGCGGGGCGATGGAGTTGCTCCCGACTTGCTGGGTGCTCGAGGACACGGACGCTCGGGGCAATGGTGTGCAGGACGCAGGTGGAGGGCCTGTAGGCGACAGACAGCGAGGTGGTGAAGGTGCGGCAGCAGCGGAGGATCTGCAAGGCGGGAGAAGGCGGAGGATGGAGCAGGTCCGGCGAGGTGGAGGCGCAGGGCGGCGGAGCACACGGTGTGGCGACCATGGACGGGCGACAGTGTGGGCACGCAGGAGATGAAGGAGGTGGGAGGCAAGCCGCGCGTGAGGGAGTGGAGGAGAGAGGAGGAAGGGCACGGGAGGAGCAGCAAGGCGGCGCCATGGCCGGAGATGGTCGTTGCGATGGCGAGGGGATCGGGACAAAGGGTGCAGCGCAAGGAGGGAGAGATGAGGATCCAGCGATGCGGGTGTGCGTGCGATGGGGATCGAGTGCGGCGCCGGAGGAGGAAGGAAGAGATGGGATCGGGCAGGGGAGAGGGTTAGGGTTAGATAGGGCACCGGCTGGGCTGCGGATGGGCCTTGGAGGCTGGGCCTAGGAGGCTAGATGGGCTGGGCGCTCTCTCTCTCCCTCTAAAGAAAAAATAACACAGAACAGAGATAAGAAATAAAAGAAAGAGAGGTCAGGGGAAGAAGTTGGACATGCGGATAATTTTCCCGGACTCACAAAAATGTGCTTGTTCCGAGAAAATAGAAAAGGCCATGATTGAAAGATTTAAATTCAAACTCATTTGATTTAAATTCAAATAATTTGAATAGGAAGTGAGGGTTTGGAAGGTCCAAAAATGTTGAGAATTTTGGTGGGGCTTCGATAGATGAAGAAAGAATTATAGACAAGGTTAGAGAGTCAAAACATGAAGAAGAAAAGGCCAAGGGATTTAACATGCACATGGGTTGTGGTAAATTCCAAACTAATGGAATATTTATAATAGCTCCATAAATATTAGGAGGATATGTTATAAAGAGAAGTCACCCTTCCCTCGATTTAAATGGATCAAAGATCCATACAGTTTATTAAAAGAGTTATAAAATTAATGATATGATGGCATGATCACATGATGCAATGCAAAAATAAAAGAGCAAGCACAAAAGAAACACACGGCGAAACTCGGAATAGCTGGAAATCTTCTGGAGCGTCGGTCTTGGGCCGTTACAACATCTTTCAGTTTCGCCTGCACCGCACAAATTTTCAGGACATCGAGTTGCCGCATCAGAAATCAAATGGAAAAAAACATCAAAAAACACTAGCAGTGACTAGCTTTGCACATGACATCGGAGCCAAAAGATTGAAGGAAAATAATGTAGTAAAGATAGATCATTCATCAGGATGGGGAAGCATTTGTTGCTTGGGCGAAGAGAAGTGGTCGGCGCGAAAACAGCTGAGATGAGGTACATGAGTAGTTTCATCTTAAAAACCTCGCCATGGGTTGTCATGGCCTGCAGCGAATCTGCCAGTACAGACGTGTTCGACATGGATTCCAACCCAGGAAACAAATGGGGGAACAACGCTTCCTCGATCTTGTTATTGACCTCATACGGGACTTTGATTTGTCCACGAGGCACACCCAAAGTGCAGAACACGGATTCCTCGTTCAACGGCAGTCTTCCACGTCCCGGAATCACAAATTCCCTGGAGGCGGGGTCGTAAATCTCACCAAGCCAGTCGCATACATGGTTGACTAGATTCGTGCACCGGACATTCATCAGAGCGTGCATACCCATCTCAGCAGCAGCTCCCTTCTGATCGTCGGTAAATCTGTCAGTCAATGTAGTCAGTTGTTCCTAGGAGGCCCTGTTGCGAATACGTTTCTTCTTCTCCAAAAACCAGACAAAATGTTCAGTTGTTGCCATGTTTTCACTGTCATGAAATTTTAGTTCATGACAGACGACTGCAAGCTCGAGGTGGCAACCAATAACATATGCAGGAGGAGGAGGGTGTGTGGATAGTTACCTCGTCGCTCTCTTTTCTTCGTCCAGTTGCCCGATTCTGCTGTGGTGGATCCATGAAATCATCATCATCATCGTTTTGATGATCACCACGAGCCATTCTGCTGAGGTAAGAACAGACCAAATTGTCACGGTGGAAATAAAAATGCAGGAAGTAAGCAGTTGCCACCTAACAGAATGTCCTTGCCGTATGGGCTTGAGTGAGAATGTCAACTAGTGAATGCAAAATATCACATGAACACGCACGCACCCCCCTATGATTGTCGAAAACATAAATGTGGCAATTAAGCACATTGGTTACATTTGAAAAAAAGTGTACAGATCGTAAATGCACTTAAAAACAAAATGTTGAAGTTGCCATGTTAGCACAAGATAGTACGAAAGAAAGTCACAAATTCCTCCACTGCACAAACCTAAGATGTGGCAGCTCACACCCTGTCCTCATACAACAATGACTTGCCATGTGTTCAATGGAAAAAATGTGCTAGGTTGAAATTGCCATGTTAAAATGCAACACATAATTCAAAAAAGCGATGAAAAACATCTAATGAACAACCTGAAATTGCCACAGTGTGTTCAAATATCACATGTCATCATGGCAAAACACGAAAATTGCGTCTGCCGTACAATGAATTTGCCACATTATACTGACTGTAACATGGCAACAGACATGCTGTGTTCAGACAAATACTTGCCACATGGAAAGCATATATATGGCATCTGACACAATTGATGTGCAAATTAGTTGACATGTTATGCAGCCAATTTGCCACATTATCCTGTCTACAACATGGCAACAGCCACAGTGTGTTCACAGTCTATTTGCCACAAGAATATACTATCCATGTGGCAACTGACACAGTTGATGTGCAGATTAGTTGCCATCCAGTGCAGTTGGTTGCTGAAACTGCAGTGACTACCGATTTACTATACTTTACCATTCCTACAGTGTGTCAACTATCACAATCATTCAGGAAAATTAGTTGCCACATGGAAAAGCATGTTTGTGGCAACTATCACAGTCATTCAGGAAATTAGTTGCCACATGGAAAAACATGTTTGTGGCAACTATCATAGTCATTCAATAAATTAGTTGCCGCATGGAAAAGCATGTTTGTGGCAACTATCACAGTCATTCAGGAAATTAGTTGCCATACAGTCATGATAGTTACTCAAACTACCACGTTTGCCTTCATACTGCAGTTTGAAAAACAACTAACTAGATCTAGGGTTCAATGGCAACTATAATGACTTGAAATTCAACCCCAAAATTCTCCCTGAACTGATCGCAAATACCAATTCGAAGAAATGCGCAACTATCAGACCGGAAAACAACGGCCCAATCCCAATGCACAATCAGTGTGTGTCTCCGGACAGGCAGAACCACACCGGCGAGACCGCCACCGCGGCGGCGATGAAACTGCCCAGTGCCACCGAAAACGGCAAGCACAGGACTCCGTCGCCGGCGGGAACGCCGGCGCATCGCCAAATCGCCTGAATCTCTACGAATCTCGAGCGAAGCATCGAACACGAAAGGAAGGGGGGAAAATGCAGGCAAGGATTGTGAGAGTGGGAGCGAGCATTACCTTCAATCTGTAGGCGCTCCGGCGAAGCCGCTCCGGTCCGGCGAGCACCACCGACGGCCGCGAACACCGTCGACTCTTCTGCCTCCGCCGTCGCCTTCTCCCCTCGTCTTCTCCTCCAATGGTCTGAAATGCGAAGTGGGTTGTGCGAGTAACTGTGGGGATGAGTAAATGGAACCGTGAGGGGGAGGGGCACGAAGTGCGCGATGTGTTTGACGTGAACCACGGTTGGCGCGTGGCGCGCGGGCGCATAGCAGTTCCACCGCACGCCCCCGAGTGGCAACCGCTGACCGTGGGGGGCAACCAACGTGCGGGCGAACTATGTCACACACCACACACGCGCCTTGTCCTACGTGGCACAAAAAATCGGCTAGATTGTGCCAAGATTCGTGCATATAGTATTGGATGGTGATGGATGCGTGTGGTCGAGATGGTCAACGCCCACACGTGTGGACATTAACATCACTTCATAGGAAGCAAACATCACTTCATCCGAATCATCTCCACCAGAAACATGAACAAAATCCATTGGCTAATATGGGGTGCCTTCAAAAATATCTGCAACGCCTCCTCTTAACATAAACTGAACTTGTTGCATGGTACTCCCTCCATCCCAAAATTCCTGTTCAAATCTAGAACAAGAATTTTGGGACGAAGGGAGTAGTTGATTGGTAGATGTAGAGAAAGCAAGCTTGCTGCAGGGTGCCATTGAAGGAGATGCGGACCAGTTGGTTCTGTTCCGCTCCATACAACGCAGAGTCTTGTGATATGTAGTACTAGAACATGCTCCCTCCGTTTTAAAATAGATGACCCAATTTTATACTAACTTTGTATTAAAGTTAATATAAAGTTGAGTCATCTATATTGGAACGAAGGGAGTAGAAAACACTTTTTTCTTGAATCTGACATTGTACATCAAGCCAAATCAGTGGGGCATCTGTGATAAATCCAACAGGCTGGAGTACACAGGCTCGCCGTCGCCATCGTCTTCCTCTCCGCATCAATCTTCTCCACCCTCTGGACACAGATTTCTCCAACACGCTCGTAGGCACAACACCAAACAGGTGATGCGCGTGGTTCGCGGCTAGTAAAAGCAGAGGTGCGCACCAGAGGCTGTCCGGGTGGTGCGAAGATGCGTGCAACGGTACAAGGATGGCTCAGCAGCAGGGCGGACGGGGCACAGGTGACTTGGGGCAGTGACGCACAAAGGTGGTTGACGGGCGGCCACACATCAAGTGTCTGGGGGCGGCGACAGGCCCAAGTGGTCGACGACGCCGGAATGGCTTCGTGTGGGGACTGGAGCGAAGGTTCATGCTGGAGGATCCGGCCAGCATGATCAGGGGGCGCCGGCATCAGCAGCGGGACGAGCACCAGCAACGCGAACAACGGGGCAGCGATGGAGTTCCCACATGAGCAACGGAGCCGGGGTGTCGATGGATTCATAGTGACGTCCGGGATCGATTTTGGCAGCGGCTCCGGCGATGCGGTGAGGGCAGAGGGCGGCGGCGCGTGCGAGGCGTGAATTTATCGGATGCCCCCAGGTAGCCGTGTCTGGACTCAGGTCGAGTAGTTGGTGTCGCGCCCCTGATCTAGATGAATGAGAAGTTGGCGGAGTTACTGGCTGGCGGAAAGCGAGTGGCCTGAGGTGCAGCCTCCATGGCCGCCGCCCATGGCGTGCAAAAGGTTGAGGCCGGTCGTGGCGGTGGTCAGCCATCGACCTCGCAGCTTGGCAGAAGGCGGCCGTGAGGTCTTGGGAGGCGCGGGTGGGCAGTGCAGGCGGGGCGGCACGAAAAGATGAGCTTGAGGAGGAGGCACGGCGCTCGCCCCATGGACACCGGCGACGGACCCAAACTGGGCGGAAGGAGAGGGCCATGGATCGGGGCGAACATGGGTGGTCGCTGCTGAAAAGAGGGCGGAGAAAGAAGGAGGGGAGCGGAGTGGAAAGAGGAGGAAGGCGAGCCGAACGGGATCGCCGACGTTGCCGGCATCGGCGTCGGCCGGTCTCCGGCGAGAGGCGCAGAGGCCGGGGGTCGGGCCGTCTCTCGCGTGTGGCGGCGGGGAGGGGAGGTTGGGGGAGGAATATCCCAGTGAATCGTTTTTTACTTGGTGGATGGACTGCGGGTCAAATTAGTAAAAGCCACAAGGACTTGTTTGTAAAATTGCCGTGGACGTGAACCTAACAGAAGCAACGCGTGCTTTATTAGTAAAAAAAAAAAGTTGGTAAAAAGAGGGAGTACGCGTGCTTTACTAGTACTCCCTCTGTCCCATAATGACGTTTTTTGAAACTACACTAGTGTCAAAAAACGTCCTACATTATGGGACGGAGAGAGTAGTAGGTAAAAAGATGAAGATACTTTCTTCGTCTCATAATATAAAAACACTCTTATATTATGGGACGGAGGGGTACTTGATTTGGGTTAAGAAAGGTTATACAAAAAGGTCGCGACTAACATCCGATCGGTCAAAATTTAGTAATAGATCCAAACGAGCCTCCTTCCATGCATATCTGCGTATTTATTTTCTTAATAAAAAATATGCATGCGAGAAACCTGCTCGCCACTCCTCTGGTTGTTTTCTCGTTCAACAGTCTTATCGATTTATTTTGGTAGGATACCGCTCCCCCCGTGAAACCCGCTCTATCAAATCGGGAGGGGACGCCTCCTCTCTTGTTCGTGGAGCCCTCTCCACCTCCCATTCCTCCTTTACAATCGAGGGACCCCGCCCCGCTTATCTCTCCCTGATCTGGTGCAACACCCCATCTCTCCTATCTCTCCCCAAAGTCACGGTGGCGATGGTTGTTAGGGCCCGATT
The DNA here is from genome assembly GCF_002162155.2 of Triticum dicoccoides. Taxonomy (NCBI): domain Eukaryota; kingdom Viridiplantae; phylum Streptophyta; class Magnoliopsida; order Poales; family Poaceae; genus Triticum; species Triticum dicoccoides. Next base: position 183,721,877 of record NC_041389.1, read on the forward strand.
CGGAGAACCGCGGGGCTACGCCTTCCAATGATGATGGCCGAAGACTTCGGCGCAGAGGCGCGCAAGGGTGTGTTGTCCAACGCCGGAAAGGAGAAGCGGATGACAAGAGACCTCAAGTGTGGCGCATCTTTTATTACCCCAACAGTCTCATCTACCTCGGTCTCTACTCTCTGACACATCCCCATCAATCACAGCCTCCAGTAAAGGAAGAGATACATCAACGCCATTGTGCGCTTCACTCTACTCCCTCACCACGGCAAGCAGCCGGAGCCGATGTGTCACAACCCTAGCTCGGCCCCTGTTGCCTTGCTTGATTCCCATGTCATCATGTCTACAATTCAAATGAATTTGAAATGGGGATGACAGAACCCCCAGCACCCCCTTAATCCAACTAGGGTTTACTAAAATCTTTTTCAATGAACCTGAAATGCCTTTCTAAAATGTTCATCATCTTTGCCTTGGTCTAGAACCTCTAACAAAAATGATGCACAATTTTCTAGGACAACATAAGGTCACTGAATTAAATCATATGCTATTTGCATTTGGACATTTAAATGCTATAAAATATTTTAAATGTCCAAATAATATGAAACTAAAATGTTTACTGTTGGTTATACTCTAAACAGTAGGCTTGAGCAAGTTTCATGATTTTTGGAAGGGTCTAGGTATTTTTAGAAAAGCCCTAAATGTTACAGAAAAATAGAAAAACAGAAAGAAAAGGAAAACTTACCTGGGACTTACCTGTGCTGCCCAGCACTGCAGCTGGCCGGCCCAGCTGGGGGCCCAACCAACTGCCTAGCCCACCTAGCGCCTCCGTCGTCTTCCTCCCCTCGCCCCGAAGCAGCTGCGTGCCCGCACGCGAGCGACCGCGGCCACGTCTCCCCGCCACCTCCTGCTTCTCCTCCTCGTCCTGACCCGCGTCCGGAGATGCCCCGTGACCCCTCGCCCCTCTCCCTCACTCACTGCTTCCTCTCCACTCATCTGGCTCTCTCGCACGCGACCATCGAGTGGAGCTCATAGCCGGTGCATGTCGTCGCTTTGGCCAGAGCCACCACCCCGCCTTTCCGTGCTGCCCAGTGGCTCCGCCTCGACGCTACGGGGCTCCAAGACGAAGCACGTGCCCGCGGGACACCTGAAGCGACGCCACCGTCTTCGTTTCCATCGCCGGCCGCTGGAGATCCCTCTCGCTGCTCCGCTCGCCCCGGTGCCTCCCCGAGCTCGTTGAGGCCTCCGTCGTAACCGTTGTGCGCTGCTGCGTCGATTCCCCCTCTTCCCTGGCTCTCTTCCCTCCCGCTAACGCCGTGTCGTCGAGCCCGAGAGCTTGGCTCCGCCAGCCATGTTGCCGCCGTGGCCATCGTCGCCTAGAGCTGCAACCGAGCACATAGCCGTGCTCAGTGCACCCCCAGGAGGACGTAGCACCCCTCCTTGCCTCCTGCCGTGCTCCCTAACGCCGAATCTGAGCTCACCCAAACTCCGGCCGCCGCCTTAGAGTTCACCGCCGTCAACTCCGGCCACCCCAGCTGTTGCCGTCTGTTGCTTTGGATGTGCGAGAATCCGGGCTACGCGTAGGTGCCCTCCGCTGGTCATTTGGTTGCCGGAGGAGTGTTTCCGAGCACCTCCGTCGTCCCTGGCCTCGTCGGCGACGAGCCGTGGACCAGGTCCGGCGTGTTTGACCGTTTTGACCTCCCCAGGGTCGCTGACGTGTGGGCCCATGCCCCTGCTAATCCGGGGTTAAGTGCTAATTAAACTTAATTAGCCCTGCTAATACTGACATGTGGGACCAGGGCCTTAACTAGTCTAGATTAGGATTAGTATTACTGCTAATTAACTTAAGTTAGTTAGTTAGACACTGACATGTGGGTCTGTGACGCCCCCGATTTAATCGTACACTAATCATGCACGCAAATGTGTACGATCAAGATCAGGGACTCACGGGAAGATATCACAACACAACTCTAAAACATAAATAAGTCATACAAGCATCATAATACAAGCCAGGGGCCTCGAGGGCTCGAATACAAGTGCTCGGTCATAGACGAGTCAGCGGAAGTAACAATATCTGAGTACAGACATAAGTTAAACAAGTTTGCCTTAAGAAGGCTAGCACAAACTGGGATACAGATCGAAAGAGGCGCAGGCCTCCTGCCTGGGATCCTCCTAAACTACTCAAGGTCATCGTCAGCGGGCAGCACGTAGTAGTAGGCACCTCCGGTGTAGTAGGGGTCGTCGTCGACGGTGGCGTCTGGCTCCTGGACTCCAGCATCTGGTTGCGACAACCAGAAAGAAAGGAAAGGGGGAAAAAGGGGGGGGGAGAAAGCAACCGTGAGTACTCATCCAAAGTACTCGCAAGCAAGGAACTACACTACATATGCATGGGTATATGTGTAAAGGGCCATATCAGTGGACTGAACTGCAGAATGCCAGAATAAGGGGGGATAGCTAGTCCTATCGAAGACTACGCTTCTGGCAGCCTCCGTCTTGCAGCATGTAGAAGAGAGTAGACTGAAGTCCTCCAAGTAGCATCTCCAAGTAGCATCGCATAGCATAATCCTACCCGGCGATCCCCTCCTCGTATCCCTGAGAGAGAGAGAGACCACCGGTTGTATCTGGCACTTGGAAGGGTGTGTTTTATTAAGTATCCGGTTCTAGTTGTCATAAGGTCAAGGTACAACTGCAAGTCGTCCTGTTACCGAAGATCACGGCTATTCGAATAGATTAACTTCCCTGCAGGGGTGCACCACATAACCCAACACGCTTGATCCCATTTGGCCGGACACACTTTCCTGGGTCATGCCCGGCCGCGGAAGATCAACACGTCGCAGCCCCACCTAGGCAAAACAGAGAGGCCAGCACGCCGGTCTAAACCTAAGCGCGCAGGGGTCTGGGCCCATCGCCCTGAGCACACCTGCACGTTGCGTGGGCGGCCGAAAGCAGACCTAGCCTAGTGGCGTTCCAGTCCAATTCGGCGCGCGCCGCTCCGTCGCTGACGTCTGAAGTGCTTCGGCTGATACCACGACGTCGGGATACCCATAACTACTCCCACGTAGATGGTTAGTGCGTATAGGCTCGTAGCCGACTCAGATCAAATACCAAGATCTCGTTAAGCGTGTTAAGTATCCGCGAACGCCGAACAGGGCCAGGCCCACCTGTCTCCTAGGTGGTCTCAACCTGCCCTGCCGCTCCGCCACAAAGTAACAGTCGAGGGCCGTCGGGAACCCAGGCCCACCTCTACCGGGATGGAGCCACCTGTCCTTTCAGCCCCCAACTTCGAACAGTATCACAGGTAATGTAACAGTGTAAAGTATATAGTATATGCCCGTGATCACCTCCCGAAGTGATCACAGCCCAGTAGTACAGCATGGCAGACGGACAAGAGTGTAGGGCCACTGATGGAACACTAGCATCCTATACTAAGCATTTAGGATTGCGGGTAAGGTATCAATGACTGTAGCAGCAATGACAGGCTATGCATCAGAATAGGATTAACAGAAAGCAGTAACATGCTACACTACTCTAATGCAAGCAGTATAGAGAAGAGTAGGCGATATCTGGTGATCAAAGGGGGGGCTTGCCTGGTTGCTCTGGCAAGAGAGAGGGGTCGTCAACTCCGTAGTCGAACTAGGCAGCAGCAGCGTCGGTCTCGTAGTCTACCGGAGAGAAGAGGGGGAAGAAACAATGAATACAATGCAAACAAATGCATAACGATGCATGACATGACAAGTAACGATGCTAGGTGTGCCCAATCGCGGTAGTAGGTGATACCGACGAAAGGGGGAAACATCCGGGAAAGTATTCCCGGTGTTTCGCGTTTTCGGACAGATGAACCGGAGGGGAAAAGTTGCGAGTTCGATAGGTTAGGGGTGTGTGGCGGACGAACGGACTGCGTATCCGGAATCGTCTCGTCGTTCTGAGCAACTTTCATGTTGAAAATATTTTAATCCGAGTTACTGATTAAAAGATATGATTTTCTAAAGATTTTATTAATTTCTGAAATTTAATTAATTATTTAATTTAATTCGAAAAATGGATTAATGACATCAGCATGATGTCATGCTGATGTCAGCAGTCAACAGGGTTGACTGGTCAACCTGACCAGTGGGTCCAGGGGGACCCACCTGTCATTCACTATGATTAACTAAAACAGATTAATTAGTTTAATTAGTGATTAGATTAATCTAATCAGGATTAATTAACTTAATTAATTACTTAATTACTTAATTAATATTTTAATTATTATTATCTATTTATTTTATTATTATTATTATTATTTTTCTTTTCTTTTTTTTTATCGTCCTGGGGGCGGGCCCCTCTGGTCAGTGGCACAGGGGGTTAGTGGGTTTGGGCATTCGGGTGCGGGTGTGCGCCCGAGGGGCGTAGCGGGCAACGGGCGCCGTGTGCAGGGGGGCAGGCGCCACTCGGGCGGGCGTATGCCCAAGGGCATTGGGCGCGCGTGGCGCACGCCGGCGCCGGCGATCAGGCAAAGGGAGGCGGTGGAGGGCCGACTGCGGTGGCGGCGGGTGCGCGCCTGGGCACGTCCAGGGAGCAGCATGCACGACCGGGGTGCGTCCGATGCGCGAGCATGGCCGCCGGGCGCGTGCGGGGCGGTGACCGCAAGAGGTGGCCGGAGCGGGGGGGTGCGGGAAGCGACCTACGTCGACCGGATCATAGGGGAACGGAGCAAAGACAGACGAGGCCTCACCGGGGCCTGTAGTTGTGCAAAAGTCGGCTCGGGGAGGGGCCGGGGATGCGTTTCTGGCGACGAGGACGTTGGTCGGCGACGGCGAGGCAGAGGCCTCAGGCGGGCGTCGCGCGACGTAGAAGAAGGGGCAAGGAGGCGACGCAGATGGGCACCAGCGTCGGGGGCGCGACGGTGACGAGGCACTCGAGTGGCAGCGTCATGGCGAGGGC
>NC_041389.1:183728322-183735202 GCF_002162155.2 Triticum dicoccoides
TCCCGAGATTTAAGAGGGGAGTAAGGGGGAAAGTTCTGGTTACGATATTCTAACGGATCTTCTCGAAGAAGTTAATCCCTTTCTTTGATGTCTTCCATTCTTTATTCCAATGCATCCTGATAAACTTGTCATCATTTCTTCGGGAACTCCATCGTACTTACGAAAGGATAAGGGGCAGCTCACTACGACATAATGCTTCTGAGGGAAACAATCTGGGGTTAACCCAGGAATGAGTATAAGATTATCTCTCGAGTTGAACATATGAAATACCTCGAGAGTAAGGTACGAAGGTACCATAAGAGGCTCCAAGCGGATAGCTAGTTGCTCGAAGCCTGAACCAGAGTGAGAAAGGGGTTCAGAGTAGCGAGAGTAAGTATTGCGTCTGATACCAGAATAGATCACTAGGACGGTGGCCCGTGAATTACATACGAGGCCACGCACGAGGAATAACTTAGGGAATAGGGGGTGTACAGGACAGTCAGGTTTCGATCCTGTGGAACTGTGGGTTATGGGCCCGCCATGTGTTTTTTTGTTAAATAGGAGCAGTGACGTCTTGCACGGTCATGATAGCAAGGCACGTCAGAGAGTACCATGTCAGTTATGTCGGCAACAACATCGATACCAAGGGCGAGGGACGAAGAGAACCATTTTCCTGCTCATTGAACGAGGCGGGCCAATAGGCAAGGTTCTCGTCCATTGGTGGCTACCGAAATGTCATCAACAATAGTAACAGGGTCTTGCTGACAGAATTGTACACCGAGGTATATACATAAGCAGGAGAATATTACTGCTTAGATCATATAGATCACAAGAAAGGTTAAACCAAATAATGGAAAGGAAAATGTGTTTAAACACATATATCAGGGGTATATCCTTCCCAAGGACAAGCAGAGCATGATATCCATGAAAGGATATAAAGTAGAAAACCATTTAGGTAAGGGGGGAGGAATCTCATGATATTAATCATACAACGGTGTTAGGATAATTGATAATTAAAATATAGCATCGTGCTTCAAACGTGCCTGTTGAAAATCGGAGTACCATTGACATGCTTTGAGATAGCAGTGACATGGTCTTCAGGTGAAGATCAGACTTTGGAAACACGAAGGATCCATCAAGAATAACTTGTAGAATAAGTCTTACAATTTCCTCATGGATGAATGGATAACCTTGCTGAAAAGGAATCTATAATGATAGGTCCTCCAGCCGGGGGGGGGGGGTGCTAGGCATGACATCATGTTACCGGGTCATCAAAGGATCAACGTCATAACTCTTGGAAAGTTGTCCCAACCATCATATCTGACCGAGATTCAGATCCGATTGGTGTCAGGATACCTGAGACTCAGGATGTCCGAGAAGAAAAGGCGCAACACAAATCGTTGAAATGGCACTGTAAGCTTCTCGGGAAATGAACTATGGGAGCGGGTTTCTGAAGCAATAGTTCACCATTAAACCAGGGAGAGGACAAGGAGGTGTCTGGTGAACTCAACGGCAATTCACCAAGATTCCCAAAAGATGGATTTCCACCATTAAGTGTACAAGGAGATAACATTTGTCAGATCAACTGATATAAGGAAGTATGCTCGAGGAAAACATACACAATTAAACATTGGTTGAAGGGTGCGCCCGAAGTACGGGTTGGGTTGCACGACCAATGTTAGAATGGTGATTCAATTAGCGAAGGACTTAGAATGAACTATCGCCCATTCACTTCAAAGCAATAGGGTTGCTAGAAGTTTTGAATTCACACGTCATAGCTCCATTGTCGGTATTCCGGTTGAAAACAATACGGGGACCAAGGAATGAACGAAGATGGCAAGAAGTATTAAGATATCAAGAATTATTAAGAGGTGGTGAAATTCTCACCACATTCTTGACAAAAAGTGATGGTAATACTTCCGAGGTAAGGAAGATCAACTGCTGGGTAGCAGTGATCTCAAGGTTTACACAAAACGCGAACAAGTTGTGTTGAACGGAAGGCAATAAAGTGGTCGATGAGAACAGGAATCATCGAGGGGCAAGGATGGTATTACCCATCATGAATTCAATTGAATTCCTGGAAGAGCTCATAAGGTTGATGGTGATCACGACACAATTGTCGAGAGATTTCATGCAGATGTAGTCAATCAGCGACGACATCAAGTCAAGGGAATGATGAAGCAAGAGGTTATTGGAACCACAGTTACGACACAAACTCGAACTCAAGCTTGTTGTTTAAGGTGAAAGGGTATGACGAGGAAAAAAAAATCGACGTAAGGTTAGTTCATCGTCGAAAATTGGTGCTCCGAGAATAAGGACCAGGTAGCACAGTTAAAATTTGGCACGGTAATGATATAGTCGAGTAGGCTCGGAGTGACGTGATTGAGTTCAAACTCGTACTTAAAGAAGATTACTAAGAGTTGTTGAACCGTAGTGTGGACTTGGTTCAGTTATCGGTGTCTTTGAGTGTTTAATAACTTAGAGCCCATGACAAATTGGAATCAATGAGAATGTAGCACTTGATGACGAACTCATAAGAAGTTATGCAGTTCCGTGATAATCTTGAGATACCAGGGGGTAATACTCGACGGCAAATCAAAGTAGAGGTTGGACTGGGGTATTACCCCGTAGAAGACAAGTGCTTAAACTTGCACGAGAAATGTTATTTAAAGGAGAACATGGTCGGAACCACGATTGCAAAAGGCCAGATCCCAGATATAAGATGAACTTATACCAAAGGAATAATTATTTTTACGAGCAGCTTCCATGATAAGTTATACATCGTGTCCTGGGCATGAACGCAAGGTTCAAGGTCGACTCCCACTTCTTCAATGTATAACCTTCCATTCACTATTCGCGCTCAATGAAGTTGTAGTTTTGAAATTTTATCTGGCAAAATACCAGAAGAGTACGACTCGTGAAAACTTTCGAGTTCACACCTATTAAGGAAGGCATAGGTTCAACCCATCGGGGCATCTTAGAATCATATACCAAATCTTCAGAAGTAATTAACTCAAGCTCAAAGGCAGAGCATGGTTGAGAAAGCAGACGATACAATTTACCAAAGGCATTATGTATCCGAGAAAAAGGCTCACAAGTTTATTGAATATGAAGGGCGTTGTCAGATAAAATCCAACAAAGGAGCTGGTGGTCCACAAGGGATCTGACGTGAGCATCGGTACTCAACTAGAGGAAGCAGATTATAGAAACAACTGACTAACTCAATTGTCAAATGCAAAGGAATTATGATTTCCAAATCAAGGGATCAGAAGCAATGCTCTGATTAGGGGTGGATAAGTTGAATAGCTGTAGGGTACAATCAAAGACAATTGGATTGGTTGAGAACCAATTCCAGTAAAAAGAATGGCAGCTCAGCCGGAAAAGTAATTTATAAGGATCAATGATGATTGCGTGTATTCGCAAACATATTGAGTCAACAGACTCAAATGATAATGACAAGGAATGTCAATATGACTACGAGACTTATGGGATTATCCATAATGCAAGCAAGCAAGAATTTCAAGAGCCAAAGGCCCCAAAGGATTTTCGGAAGATCGAATATTATTTCGAAGACTTTTGTGAAACACATGAACAACTGGGGATGAGCGGATACTCGACAAGTGCGAGGATTTATTCGAAGGGGTATTCATGTGGCAAAGAACTGCTAGGCAGTAGGCACAAAGTATTCTCGGAACAATAGAGAAGACTTCGGGGTATCTTGTAATAACAAGATCAATGGGGGATGATCGTATGAATGGCAAGTGTAAGTAGTTATCCATACGGATTTATCGGTGGTCAGGAATAGCAAAAGTGATGGGCACAAAGTCTCGAGAGAACATCAGAGAGTATCTTCGGAATCTTCTGATGTAGCAGGCGATCCTCTGCAGTAAGGGGCTCTCCGGGGGGATGCGATCACGAGATCCTAATCTTAGAGTTAGCAAATTCATTTAACCCAAATAGTAGAGAGATCAGAGTCCCAGAGTATAGGTCGAGGAGTAAAAGATCCTAGTACCACCCAATGGCGACGTGGGCCCGTAAGGCACACAGCCATGTTAGTAAAAGTTTTGTAATGTCTAGACTCAACTTCGGCCAAAGAGTTGGGAAGGGGATTCCTACAGGCAGTCGGCTCTGATACCAACTTGTGACGCCCCCGATTTAATCGTACACTAATCATGCACGCAAATGTGTACGATCAAGATCAGGGACTCACGGGAAGATATCACAACACAACTCTAAAACATAAATAAGTCATACAAGCATCATAATACAAGCCAGGGGCCTCGAGGGCTCGAATACAAGTGCTCGATCATAGACGAGTCAGCGGAAGTAACAATATCTGAGTACAGACATAAGTTAAACAAGTTTGCCTTAAGAAGGCTAGCACAAACTGGGATACAGATCGAAAGAGGCGCATGCCTCCTGCCTGGGATCCTCCTAAACTACTCCAGGTCGTCGTCAGCGGGCAGCACGTAGTAGTAGGCACCTCCGGTGTAGTAGGGGTCGTCGTCGACGGTGGCGTCTGGCTCCTGGACTCCAGCATCTGGTTGCGACAACCAGAAAGAAAGGAAAGGGGGAAAAAAGGGGGGGAGAAAGCAATCGTGAGTACTCATCCAAAGTACTCGCAAGTAAGGAACTACACTACATATGCATGGGTATATGTGTAAAGGGCCATATCAGTGGACTGAACTGCAGAATGCCAGAATAAGGGGGGATAGCTAGTCCTATCGAAGACTACGCTTCTGGCAGCCTCCGTCTTGCAGCATGTAGAAGAGAGTAGACTGAAGTCCTCCAAGTAGCATCTCCAAGTAGCATCGCATAGCATAATCCTACCCGGCGATCCCCTCCTCGTATCCCTGAGAGAGAGCGACCACCGGTTGTATCTGGCACTTGGAAGGGTGTGTTTTATTAAGTATCCGGTTCTAGTTGTCATAAGGTCAAGGTACAACTCCAAGTCGTCCTATTACCGAAGATCACGGCTATTCGAATAGATTAACTTCCCTGCAGGGGTGCACCACATAACCCAACACGCTTGATCCCATTTGGCCGGACACACTTTCCTGGGTCATGCCTGGCCGCAGAAGATCAACACGTCGCAGCCCCACCTAGGCAAAACAGAGAGGCCAGCACGCCAGTCTAAACCTAAGCGCGCAGGGGTCTGGGCCCATCGCCCTGAGCACACCTGCACGTTGCGTGGGCGGCCGAAAGCAGACCTAGCCTAGTGGCATTCCAGTCCAATTCGGCGCGCGCCGCTCCGTCGCTGACGTCTGAAGTGCTTCGGCTGATACCACGACGTCGGGATACCCATAACTACTCCCATGTAGATGGTTAGTGCGTATAGGCTCGTAGCCGACTCAGATCAAATACCAAGATCTCGTTAAGCGTGTTAAGTATCCGCGAACGCCGAACAGGGCCAGGCCCACCTGTCTCCTAGGTGGTCTCAACCTGCCCTGCCGCTCCGCCACAAAGTAACAGTCGAGGGCCGTCGGGAACCCAGGCCCACCTCTACCGGGATGGAGCCACCTGTCCTTTCAGCCCCCAACTTCGAACAGTATCACAGGTAATGTAACAGTGTAAAGTATATAGTATATGCCCGTGATCACCTCCCGAAGTGATCACAGCCCAGTAGTACAGCATGGCAGACGGACAAGAGTGTAGGGCCACTGATGGAACACTAGCATCCTATACTAAGCATTTAGGATTGCGGGTAAGGTATCAATGACTGTAGCAGCAATGACAGGCTATGCATCAGAATAGGATTAACGGAAAGCAGTAACATGCTACACTACTCTAATGCAAGCAGTATAGAGAAGAGTAGGCGATATCTGGTGATCAAAGGGGGGGCTTGCCTGGTTGCTCTGGCAAGAGAGAGGGGTCGTCAACTCCGTAGTCGAACTAGGCAGCACCAGCGTCGGTCTCGTAGTCTACCGGAGAGAAGAGGGGGAAGAAACAATGAATACAATGCAAACAAATGCATAACGATGCATGACATGACAAGTAACGATGCTAGGTGTGCCCAATCGCGGTAGTAGGTGATACCGACGAAAGGGGGAAACATCCGGAAAAGTATTCCCGGTGTTTCGCGTTTTCGGACAGATGAACCGGAGGGGAAAAGTTGCGAGTTCGATAGGTTAGGGGTGTGTGGCGGACGAACGGACTGCGTATCCGGAATCGTCTCGTCGTTCTGAGCAACTTTCATGTTGAAAATATTTTAATCCGAGTTACTGATTAAAAGATATGATTTTCTAAAGATTTTATTAATTTCTGAAATTTAATTAATTATTTAATTTAATTCGAAAAATGGATTAATGACATCAGCATGATGTCATGCTGATGTCAGCAGTCAACAGGGTTGACTGGTCAACCTGACCAGTGGGTCCAGGGGGACCCACCTGTCATTCACTATGATTAACTAAAACAGATTAATTAGTTTAATTAGTGATTAGATTAATCTAATTAGGATTAATTAACTTAATTAATTACTTAATTAATTAATTAATATTTTAATTATTATTATCTATTTATTTTATTTTTATTATTATTTTTCTTTTCTTTTTTTTATCGTCCTGGGGGCGGGCCCCTCTGGTCAGTGGCACAGGGGGTTAGTGGGTTTGGGCATTCGGGTGCGGGCGTGCGCCCGAGGGGCGTAGCGGGCAACGGGCGCCGTGTGCAGGGGGGCAGGCGCCACTCGGGCGGGCGTATGCCCGAGGGCACTGGGCGCGCGTGGCGCACGCCGGCGCCGGCGATCAGGCAAAGGGAGGCGGTGGAGGGCCGACTGCGGTGGCGGCGGGTGCGCGCCTGGGCACGTCCAGGGAGCGGCGTGCACGACCGGGGTGCGTCCGATGCGCGAGCATGGCCGCCGGGCGCGTGCGGGGCGGTGACCGCAAGAGGTGGCCGGAGCGGG
>NC_041389.1:183735306-183793883 GCF_002162155.2 Triticum dicoccoides
GTCGCGCGCGGGGCTCTCCCCTGGCGGCGCTGGAGGAGAGGGTGGAGATCGTGGGGAGTGGGGGTGAAGTGGGGAATGGGTTAGGGTTTGGGGGAGTGGGGGGTTAAGCAGGGGTAGGGTGGGCCGGTCGGGTAGCCTGGTTCGGCGGCCAATTGGGCCGTTCGGCCCAGTTGGCCAGGGGGGTTTCCTCCTTCTTTTGTTATTTATTTTTTTTTATTTTTTTTTGCTTTACCTTTTATCCATTTCTCTTTTATTTTAGTTGCACTATATTTTTGGTTTAGTAAAATATGAAAACAGCTCCAAAAATAGTGTGCCAAATTAATCCACTGTTCTAAGAAGTTTTACCTCAGAATAAAAATAGTTTAGTATTTGGTAAAATATATTAGGAGTATAACTAATTGTTTTGATGTTGTTTTAATCACTTAAGGGTATTTAAATATTTTATAATGACTGTTGTTACTCCACCAATAATATCCATGATTTATTTGTCACATTAATAACATTTTAGTTTTGACTTTTGAAAACTTTAATCGTTTGACTTGATTTTAAATTTGAATTCGAACCGTTTTTGAACCATCGCGAGATTAATAACAGTAACCGAGGTGACGTGGCATCATTAGCGTGGAATTACTGTAGCATGATTACCCGGGCGTCACAGGGTCCCAGCCATCAGGTTTGACCTTTGGTTCAAAATGACTCAAACTCATCTGGTTGTAGTTGCATTAGGCCAACACACTCGTAGTGCCATGTCATGATCATGCATCATATTGTGCATTGCATTGATTGTGTCTTTTCCTGTTTGCCGGTATTTGTCCCCTCTCAATAGACGTGGTTCCGACGATGAGGTCGATGATACCGATGAAGAACTATACTATCTTCAGAAGTGCCAGGCAAGCAAAACCCCATTGTTCATTCCGATACAATCCCACTCTCTCGCTCCTGCTCTCTTTTACTACATTAGGACAACAACGATTCATCTGTTACTTGCTGCGGTAGTTGAACCCCTTTTTCCTCTGCATGACCTGTCATTGACACAATAAATAGATGAAACCGACTAGCATGAGTAGGAGTTGTTTGAGCCTTGATGTGCCTACTCATTCATGCTTGTTTGTCATGCCTCCTACTGCTTAGAGTTGAGTCAGGTCTGATTCATCGGGGATGAATTGGAACAGTGTTAAACATGTCCTACTGTGTGTGAGCTAAGTGTGTGAACATGATTTGGTAAAGGTACCGGTGAGAGGCCATGTAGGAGTACATGGTGGGTTGTCTCATTGAAGCCGTCCTCAAGAACTGAGTTATGTGTTTGTGATCCATGAACATCTACTACCACACGTTGGGCCCGAAACCATTGGACCCTCTTGACTTATTAACCGCCCATGTTCTCTGTCCGGGAGTTGCAAGTAGTTTCTGGTGTTTGTAGTATGCTAGAGGCCGTGCGCAGCGCTGACCCGAGGGGTGGGCTGTGATGCAGTAGGCACATGTCACGGTGTACCGAGCGCCCGTTTGGTGTCTCGGGAACCCTGCACACATTATTCGGGGCCGTATGTGGAAACCTCGGCCGGACTCCCCGCGGATGGAACCTGAATAGGCGATAAACCTGGACTAGGGACTTGTGTGGTTAGTCAGGTCGTGGCCGACACCCTCGTTGGGCTTCTGCTTGAAGGTTGCCGAGTACATGTCGTGTAAATCACGATAAGTGGTGAGAGCGTGTGTGAAGAAGTACACCCCTGCAGGGTTAACATCATCTATTCGAATAGCCGCGTCCGCGGTAAAGGACCTCTGGGTTGCCTATACAGTTCATAGACAAGTGAAAGTGGATTGTCTAAAATGCACAAGATAAGCGTGAGTGCTATGGATGGCCTTCTCGTAGGGAGACGGGAGCGGATCCATAGTGGTGTATTGATATGGTGAATATGTGGACTCGTGTGCGCCACCTCAAAAGAGTTACTTACAGTCGTAGTTCAGGATAGCCACCGAGTCAGAGCTGGCTTGCTGCAGTTAAACTCCACCATCCCTTTATTGATAATGATGCATATGTAGTTAGTTCTGATGTAAGTCTTGCTTAATTTATGTTTTGCAGAGAGACTTCAGTCTCGCTAGTAGTTCCGCGTGGACTTCGATGTTTAGCTTGTTACCTCAGCTACGATCTTGTGCCCTCGGCAGGATCTTGTAGATAGTCAGGCTTCTCAGCCCTTTTCATTTGTAGTTGTCTGTACTCAGACATGTTGTGCTTCCGTTGTTTGTATGCTCTGAATGCTGGGTCATCAGACCCATGTTTGTAATACTTGGCTCCTCGGAGCCTACTGAATGTATACTTTGAGTTGTAGAGTCATGTTGTGATTCCATGTTGTATTTGCACATATTGAGCATATTGTGTGTATGATTATTGAAATGCTTGGTATGTGTGGGATCCGACAATCTAGTTGTTTATTCTTGGTAGCCTCTCTTACTTGGAAATGTCTCCTAGTGCTTCCACTGAGCCTTGGTAGCTTGCTACTGCTCCGGAACACTTAGGTTGGCCGGCATGTGTCCTTCTTCGTTCCTGTGTCTGTCCCTTCGGGGAAATGTCACCCGTTGTTCCTTTAAGTCCCTGTAGATTGCTACGACTTGGGTTCATACGTTGTTGATCGACACGTTCGTTGATGGGTCATGTATGCCCGTCCCTGTAATTTAGCGCCACCTTGGGTTTACGACTAGTCATGTCGGCCCGGGTTCTTTCTCATATGGATGCTAGCGGCACTATTATATACGTGAGCCAAAAGGCGCAAACGGTCCCGGGCCAGGTAAGGTGGCACCCGTGGGAATACCGTGCGTGAGGTCGTAAAGTGATATGATGTGTTACATGCTAGATCAGTGTGACTTAGAATCGGGGTCCTGACACGATGGAGGCGTCGAGGCTCCACATCGACAGCGAGCGAAGCATCAAGTTGTTCATCAGAAAGGACAGCTGCTTCGCTGGCCCCGTGTGAAACTGATGTCATTAGCGCATGGGCAGCGAGAGACCAGGTGTAGTAGACGTGGTTGAGATGAAAGAGGTGATGGCCGATGGAGTTGGTGTGGAGATCACGTGCCAGCTATTGCGAGGACGCTGAGGGCCTACATGAGTGCCATGATGCATCGGGTTGGATGGCAATGGAGACTGGTGGTGCCAGCGATGCAAATGTATATAGAACAACAAGCAGCGTCAGCGTGGCCTTTGGCTGATCTTCATTGAGTAAGCCTCCGTTAGTTCCATGGTAGACTGTAACCTGTTTATTCAGTTAACCTGAAGCATCTGAGTTTAGCCTTGCTGTGTAGTTTGCAGCTTTTGTATAGTAGATTAAATTACATGTGCGATGAGGACATGACTACCTTGGAGACGACCAAAAATATTGCATACATGCATAATTGTGAGGTGATTTCTAATGCAAATTATGCATTAATTTATTTATGTTATCCAGGACAAAAATACTTCACAAACTTCTGTGCCATGTCTAATTGCAGGTGTATGGGATATTTGTACAATCCACATATGAAGATAAGGGAAAAAGAGAAGTTTAGGTGCTATTCAAAATGTCCTCTCACGTCACTTTTAGGCCAAAAGAAAATAGAGTCCAAGTCCCACACGTTCTGGACTCAGATTCGGACTACACAGACATACCTGACTCAAAACGCCAAAAACCTTTTCATCCGGACTCCGAATTGGGTGATTCTGCTTTTGTTGGAAAGTAGATTTTGTGCTCTTTCCAACCCAATTGGATTCACCTTCAAATTTGTCCGGAGCGTTGAGATGTTGACGAAACAATCTGACGCTGCAGCAGAATACTAGTCAAACTACAAGTCCAAAAGTGTTGCATCACCTCCACTTGGGCCCATGGGCCTTGTACGACCTAGGGTTAGTTTTAGTCTGCCTTGGGACATCCTCCCACCTCCTTGGCCGCCACCCATTGCTCCTATATAAGTAGATCCATTTGGTAGCTTTTTGCTTGGGTTTTGTTTAGATTAAAAGTTTTCCATAGCTGCAACTTTGTGTACTTTGTTTGTGTTCAACGACCAGACCAAGACGTCACAGAACCCCACCTTCATTAATAAAGCTTTCCTCTTATATTCGCAGTATCCAGATTGCAATTTTAGTTTCTTGCTTGTTCTTCGTTTGAGTGAGGAAATAGACCCTCGTGGTCAGGTTGATTGCGCTCCACCATGGTCAATAACCCCTCAGAGTTGGTTTAGCGATTGCTAAGGCGCGACGTCCTCGCACATTCGTAGTCGGATCGCCAAAGTCTACTCCACCAAAAACGATAACCACCATCTCGTTGAAAGACGGGACACTTTTGCCTTTATCAAGTGTTATCAGTTTTCAGGTTGCTTAGTGAGAATTTATAGTTTTCCCTATATTAGATTTATTTTCTTACCTATTATCCAAGAAAAAGCCCAAAAAAGCTCGATCTGTTTATCCTTTGTCTGAGCCAGTGCTACGTCTTGAGCTTGCGTTGGTTTTTCCCATGAAGAGGAAAGGGTGATGCAGCAAAGTAGCGTAAGTATTTCCCTCAGTTTTTGAGAACCAAGGTATCAATCCAGTAGGAGGCTCCTCAAAAGTCCCACGCACGTACACAAACAAACAAGAACCTCGCAACCAACACGATAAAGGGGTTGTCAATCCCTTCACGGTAACTTGCGAAAGTGAGATCTGATAGAGATAATAAGATAAGATAAATATTTTCAGTATTTTTATGATATAGATTGGAAAGTAAAAGATGCAAATAAAAGTAGATGGAAAACTTATATGATAAAAGATAGACCCGGGGGCCATAGGTTTCACTAGTGGTTTCTCTCTAGATAGCATAAGTATTACAGTGGGTGAACAAATTACTGTCGAGCAATTGATAGAAAAGCGCATAGTTATGAGATTATCTAGGCATGATTATGTATATAGGCATCACGTCCGTGACAATTAGATCGAAACAATTCTGCATCTACTACTATTACTCCACACATCGACCGACTCCTGCGTGCATCTAGAGTATTAAGTTCATGAAAAACAGAGTAACGCATTAAGAAAGATGACATGATGTAGAGGGATAAACTCATGCAATATGATATAAACCCCATCTTTTTATCCTCGATGGCAAATATACAATACGTGCCTTGCTGCCCCTGCTGTCACTGGGAAAGGACACCGCAAGATTGAACCCAAAGCTAAGCACTTCTCCCATTGCAAGAAAGATCAATCTAGTAGGCCAAACCAAACTGATAATTCAAAGAGACTTGCAAAGATAACTTAATCACACATAAAAGAATTCAGAGGAGATTCAAATATTTTTCATAGATAAACTTGATCATAAACCCACAATTCATCGGATCTCGACAAACACACCGCAAAAAGAGTTACATCGAATAGATCTCCAAGAAGATCGAGGAAAACTTTGTATTGAGATTCAAGGAGAGAGAAGAAGCCATCTACCTAATAACTACAGACCCGAAGGTCTGTGGTAAACTACTCACAACTCATCGGAGTGGCCTTGGAGATGATGTAGAGTCCCTCCATGGTCGATTCCCTCTCCGACGGAGCGCCGACGAAGGCTCCAAGATGGGATCTCGCGGATACAGAAGGTTGCGGCGGTGGAAATAATTTTTCGTGGTGCTCCTGGATGTTTTTGGGGTACGTGGATATATATAGGAGGAAGAAGTAGGTCGGTTGACGCTCGAGGGGCCCATGAGGGTGGGGGGCGTGCCCACCCCCAGGGGGCGCGCTGGGCACCCTCGTGGCCACCTTGTTTGTTGCTTGACGTCCACTCCAAGTCCACTGGATTGCGTTTGTTACAAAAATGTCGCTCCTAAAGGTTTCATTCAGTTTGGACTCCGTTTGATATTCCTTTCCTTCGAAACACTGAAATAGGCAAAAAAAAAAGCAATTCGGGCCGGGCCTCCGGTTAGTAGGTTAGTTCCAAAAATGATATAGAAGTGTAGAGTAAAGCCCATAAACATCCAAAACGGGTAATATAATAGCCTGGAACAATCAAATAATATAGATACGTTGGAGACGTATCAAGCATCCCCAAGCTTAATTCCTACTCGTCCTCGAGTAGGTAAATGATAAAAACAGAATATTTGATGTGGAATGCTACCTAGCATAATTCTCAATGTAATTTTCTTTATTGTGGCATGATTGTTCAGATCCAAATGATTCAAGATAAAAGCTTATAAAACATAAAAATAGTAATACTTGAAGCATACTAACAAATAATCATGTCTTATCAAAATAGCATAACCAAAGAAAGCTCATCCCTACAAAATTATATAGTTAGGCCATGCTTCATTTTCATCACACAAAATACTCCCATCATGCACAACCCCGGTTTCAGCCAAGCAATTGGTTCATACTTTTTAACGCGCTTCAGCTTTTTCAACTTTTACGCAATACATGAGCGCAAGCCATGGACATAACACTATATGTGGTATATGGTGGTGGTTGTGAAGACAAAAAGGGAGAAGATACTCTCACATCAACTAGGCGTATCAACGGGCTATGGAGATGCCCATTAATAGATATCAATGTGAGTGAGTAGGGATTGCCATGCAACGGATGCACTAGAGCTATAAATATATGAAAGCTCAACAAAATAAACTAAGTGGGTGTGCATCCAACTTGCTTGCTCATGAAGACCTAGGGCATTTTGAGGAAGCACATCATTGGAATATACAAGCCAAGTTCTATAATGAAAAATTCCCACTAGTATATGAAAGTGACAACATAGGAGACTCTCTATCATGAAGATCATGGTGCTATTTTGAAGCACAAGTGTGGAAAAGAGATAGTAGCATTGTCCCTTCTCTCTTTTCTCTCATCATTTTTTTATTTGGTGGGCTTCTTTGGCCTCTTTTTTATATATGGGATTCTTTGGCCTCTTTTTTTATAAAGTCCAAAGTCTCATTCCGATTTGTGGGGGAATCATAGTCTTCATCATTCTTTCCTCACTTGGGACAATGCTCTAATAATGAAGATCATGATACTTTTATTGATTTACAACTCAAGAATTACAACTCAATACTTAGGACAAAATATGACTCTATGTGAATGCCTCCGGCGGTGTACCGGGATATGCAATGAATTAAGAGTGACATGTATGAAAAATTATGAAGGTGGCCTTGCCACAAATACGTTGTCAACTACATGATCATGCAAAGAGTAATATGACAATTATGGAGCGTGTCATAATAAACGGAATGGTGGAAAGTTGCAGGGCAATATATCTCGGAATGGCTATGAAATGCCATAATAGGTAGGCATGGTGGCTGTTTTGAGGAAGGTAAGTAATGGGTGCATGATACCGGCGAAGGTTGCGCGGCATAATAAAGGCTAGCAAAGTGGAAGGGTGAGTGTGCATTTATCCATGGACTCACATTAGTCATAAAGAACTCATATACTTATTGCAAAAGTCTACTTGCCCTCGAAGCAAAGTACTACTACGCATGCTCCTAGGGTAAGGGTTGGTAGGAGTTAACCATCGCGCGATCATGATCTCCACTCATAAGGAAGACAATTAAAAGAGCACCCCATGCAACAAATTTGTCACACAACTTTTACCATACATGCATGCTACGGGACTTGCCAACTTCAACACAAGTATTTCTAAATTTCATAATTACCCAACTAGCATGACTCTAACATTACCACATTTATATCTCAAAACAATTATCAAGCATCAAATTGATCATAGTGTTTAATGCACTTTCTATGATAGTTTTTATTATACCCAACTTGGATGCTCATCATTCTAGGACCAAATTTATAACCATAGCAAATACCATGCTGTTCTAAA
The DNA here is from genome assembly GCF_002162155.2 of Triticum dicoccoides. Taxonomy (NCBI): domain Eukaryota; kingdom Viridiplantae; phylum Streptophyta; class Magnoliopsida; order Poales; family Poaceae; genus Triticum; species Triticum dicoccoides. Next base: position 183,743,106 of record NC_041389.1, read on the forward strand.
AGACTCTCAAAATAATATAAGTGAAGCACGAGAGATCAAGAATTTCTTCAAAATAAAGCCACCGCCGTGCTCTAAAAGGTATAAGTGAAGCACATAGAGCAAAACTATCTAGCTCAAAAGATATAAGTGAAGCACATAGAGTATTCTAATAAATTCTAAATCATCTAGGTTTCTCCCAAAAGGTGTGTACAGAAAGGATGATTGTGGTAAACTAAAAAGCAAAGACTCATGTCATACAAGACGCTCCAAGCAAAACACATATCATGTGGCGAATAAAAATATAGCTCCAAGTAAAGTTACCGATAAACGAAGACGAAAGAGGGGATGCCTTCCGGGGCATCCCCAAGATTAGGATTTTGGTTGTCCTTGAATATCTTGGGGTGCCATGGGCATCCCCAATCTTAGGCTCTTGCCACTCCTTGTTCCATAGTCCATCAAATCTTTACCCAAAACTTGAAAACTTCACAACACAAAACTCAACAGGAAATCTCATAAGCTCCATTAGTGCAAGAAAGAAAAACCACCACATAAGGTACTGTAATGAACTCATTCTTTATTTATATTGGTGTTAAACCTACTGTATTACAACTTCTCTATGGTTCATACCCCCCGATACTAGCCATAGATGCATCAAAATAAGCAAACAACACACAAAAAACAGAATCTATCAAAAACAGAATAGTCTGTAGCAATCTGTAACTCTCGAATACTTATGGAACTCTAAAACTCCTACAAAAATAGGAAGTCCTGGGAAATTTGTCTGTTAATCTACAGCAAGAATAATCAACACAAAAGCACGTTTCTGTGAATTACTAAAATTATTTTCGTGCGCGCAAAGTTTCTGTTTTTCAGCAGAATCAAATTAACTATCACCGTAGGTTATCCTATAGGTTCTACTTGGCACAATCACTAATTAAAACATGAAAACACATCTAAACAGAAGCTAGATGAAAAATTTATTACTAAACAGAAGGAAAAAGCAATAAACAAAAATAAAATTAGGTTGCCTCCCAACTAGCGCTATCGTTTAACGCCCTAGCTAGGCATAAAAGCGAGGATAGATCTAAGTAGTGCCATCTTTGGCATTTAATTCATTAGTAGCTTGCATGATAGATTCATAAGGTAATTTAACTTTATTTCTTGTAAAGTGCTCCATGCCTTTCCTTAATGGAAATTGGAATCTAATATTCCCTTCCTTCATATCAATAATTGCACCAATCGTTCTAAGGAAAGGTCTACCAAGAATAGTAGGACATGAAAGATTGCAATCTATATCAAGAACGATAACATCTACGGGCACATAATTCCTATTTGCAATAATAAGAACATCATTTATCCTTCCCATAGGTTTATTAATGGTAGAATCCGCAAGGTGCAAGTTTAAAGAACAATCATCAAATTCGTGGAAACCTAGCACATCACATAAAGTTTTCGGAATCGTGGAAACACTAGCACCCAAATCACACAAAGCATAGCATTCATGATCTTTAATTTTAATATTTATAGTAGGTTCCCATCCATCATAAAGTTTTCTAGGTATAGAAACTTCCAAATTAAGTTTTTCCTCATGAGATTGCATCAAAGCATTAACGATATGTTTGGTAAACGCTTTATTTTGACTATAAGCATGAGGAGAATTCAACATAGATTGCAACAAGGAAATACAATATATTAAAGAACAATTATCATAATTAAATTCCTTGAAATCCATAATAGTGGGTTCAATGCTATTTAAAGTCTTGGCCTCTCCAATCCCACTTTTACCAAATTTAGCATCAAGATCTAAAAACTCTGGATTATTGGGACGCCTTTTAACTAAAGTTGACTCATCTCCAGTCCCATCATTATCAAGATTCATATTGCAAAACACGGATTTAATAGGGGATACATCAATAACTTTTAGATCTTCATCATTATTTTCATGGAAACTAGAAGAACACGCTTTTACAAAGCAATCTTTCTTAGCACGCAACCTAGCGGTTCTTTCTTTGCACTCATCAATGGAAATTCTCATGGCTTTGAGAGACTCATTGATATCATTCTTAGGTGGAATAGATCTAAGTTTCAAAGAATTAACATCAAGCGAAAGCCTATCGATGTTCCTAGCCAAATCATCAACTTTAAGCAATTTTTCTTCAAGCAAAGCATTAAAATTCTTTTGAGAGATCATAAATTCTTTAACAGTATTCTCAAAATCAGGGGGCATATTATTAAAATTTCCATAAGAATTATTGTAGGAATTTCCTTAATTATTAGAGGAATTACTAGGGAACGGTCTAGGACTAAAGTTTCCTCTATAAGCATTGTTACCAAAATTGTTCGTACCAACAAAATTCACATCCATAGATTCATTATTATTCTCAATCAAATTAGACAAATGCATATCATTAGGATCAATAGGAGCACTCTTAGTAGCAAACAATTTCATAAGTTCATCCATCTTTCCACTCAAAACATTAATTTCTTCTATATCATGCACTTTTTTACTAGTAGATCTTTCGGTGTGCCATTGAGAATAATTAGCCATAATGTTGTCAAGGAGTTTAGTAGCTTCTCCTAAGGTGATTTCCATAAAAGTTCCTCCCGCGGCTGAATCTAAAAGATTTCTAGAAGCAAAGTTCAATCCGGCAATTTTTTTTGTATGATCATCCATAAGTTCAAACCATGAGTAGGGCAATTGCGAATCATTAATTTCATTCTTTCCCAAGATTGGGAAACATGATCATGATCAAGTTGTTTAAAATTCATAATATCATTCCTAAGAGAGATGATCTTAGTAGGAGGAAAATACTTGGAGATAAAAGCATCTTTGCACTTATTCCATGAATCAATACTATTCTTAGGCAAAGACGAAAACCAAGTTTTAGCACGATCTCTAAGTGAAAACGGAAATAACTTCAATTTAACAATATCATATTCGTATCTTTCTTCTTTTGCATATCACACAAATCAACAAAGTTGTTTATATGAGTAGCGACATCTTCACTAGGAAGGCCAGAGAATTGATCTTTCATAACAAGATTCAACAAAGCAGCATTGATTTCACAAGATTCAACATCATTAAGAGCAGCAATCAGAGTGCTAAGGAAATCATTATTATTGGTATTGGAAAAGTCACACAATTTGGTATTATCTTGAGCCATCGTGACAAGCAATCCAACACTCAAGCACACAAAAGGCAAGCGAAAGAGAGAGACGAACAGGAAAGAGAGGGAAAATGAAACGGCAAGGGTGAAGTGGGGAAGAGGAAAACAAGAGGCAAATGGCAAATAATGTAATGCGAGGGAGATGAGTTTGTGATGGGTACTTGGTATATCTTGACTTGAGCGAAGACCTCCCCGGCAACAGTGCCAGAAATCCTTCTTGCTACGTCTTGAGCTTGCGTTGGTTTTTCCCTTTAAGAGGAAAGGGTGATGAAGCAAAGTAGCGTAAATATTTACCTTAGTTTTTGAGAACCAAGGTATCAATCCAGTAGGAGGCTCCTCAAAAGTCCCACGCACCTACACAAACAAACAAGAACCTCGCAACCAACGCGATAAAGGGGTTGTCAGTCCCTTCACGGTAACTTGCGAGAGTGAGATCTGATAGAGATAATAAGATAAGATAAATATTTTTGGTATTTTTATGATATAGATTGGAAAGTAAAAGATGCAAATAAAAGTAGATGGAAAACTTATATGATAAAAGATCGACCCGGGGGCCATAGGTTTCACTAGTGGCTTCTCTCTAGATAGCATAAGTATTACGATGGGTGAACAAATTACTGTCGAGCAATTGATAGAAAAGCGCATAGTTATGAGATTATCTAGGCATGATTATGTGTATAGGCATCACGTCCGTGACAAGTAGATCGAAACAATTCTGCATCTACTACTATTACTCCACACATCGACCGACTCCTGCCCGCATCTAGAGTATTAAGTTCATGAAGAACAGAGTAACACATTAAGAAAGATGACATGATGTAGAGGGATAAACTCATGCAATATGATATAAACCCCATCTTTTTATCCTCGATGGCAACAATACAATACGTGCCTTGCTGCCCTTGCTGTCACTTGGAAAGGACACCGCAAGATTGAACCCAAAGCTAAGCACTTCTCCCATTGCAAGAAAGATCAATCTAGTAGGCCAAACCAAACTGATAATTCGAAGAGACTTGCAAAGATAACTTAATCACACATAAAAGAACTCAAAGGAGATTCAAATATTTTTCACAACTCATCGGAGACTTGCAAAGATAAACTACTCACAACTCATCGGAGAGGCCTTGGAGATGATGTAGAGGCCCTCCATGGTCGATTCCCCCTCCGACGGAGCGCCGACGAAGGCTCCAAGATGGTATCTCGCGGATACAGAAGGTTGCGGCGGTGGAAATAGTTTTTCGCGGTGCCCCTGGATGTTTTCGGGGTACGTGGATATATATAGGAGGAAGAAGTAGGTCGGTTGACACTCGAGGGGCCCACAAGGGTGGGGGGCGCGCCCACCCCAAAGGGGCGCGCCGGGCACCCTCGTGGCCGCCTCGTTTGTTGCTTGACGTCCACTCCAAGTCCTCTGGATTGCGTTTGTTCCAAAAAGACCGCTCCCAAAGGTTTCATTCCGTTTGGACGCTGTTTGATATTCCTTTCCTTCGAAACACTGAAATAGGCCAAAAAACCAGCAATTCGGGTTGGGCCTCCGGTTAGTAGGTTAGTCCCAAAAATGATATAAAAGTGTAGAGTAATGCCCATAAACATCCAAAACGGGTAATATAATAGCATGGAACAATAAAAAATTATAGATACATTGGAGACGTATCAGCCAGTCTGAGCCTTTACAATTTTCTTTTCATTGTTTGCATTATGAATTATTGTCGCCGTGTCAAGTTGCTAGTCTTAGTGTCTAGTTGGTTTAGAGTTTCGAGTCACACCACCACTGTATCGTTATTCCTTCGGCCGTCCACCATCGCATCCATCAATTTCCACCATGTGCTACCCACCGTTCATTGTCATAATCATAGTTGAGGTCGTTCACATCTGCTTGATCCAATCTGCATCTTATCTAGTTTGTTTTGGAAAGAGGGAGAGAGAGAAAAAAGACAGAGGAAAAAAGTTAAAAAATGTCAGAGAAAAAAAAGGAGAGAAAGAAAAAGAAAAAATGCAAGAAAAAAGAGAGAATAGAAAAAACACAAAATTCAGATCTATCTAGACTCAATTCGTAGCTGAATTCGGATTGGAATCTGTTTTATGCATTGTTTAGTAAAACAGGCATATCTTCCTCATACAAAGTCTGTTTTGGCTCCGTGGGCACTGAAATTAAATCTAGCGACGAACTGCATCTAAATAGTGGAAGAAGCTAGTTCAACATTTAACACCTCAAAACTGGTTTCTAAATAGGTCTTTTTACACTCCGAAGTTCGTGAACATAGCTTGTTCTAGTTTTAGAATTTTTTTGACTCATATCAACTCGGAATTGAGTATTTTTTTGCGTTTGAAAGCTTTGAGTCAGTGCCATTCTTGAGAAAAATTATCAGAAAATTGGCACAAACATTTCCAGAGGAAAGTTGGAGAGAAAGTTGTTGGTATATCCTGCTTGGCAGTTGTCTCACATCATTATCTTTACTGCTATTGTGATCTTCACTTTTATCTTGCTGTCCAGAGCTACTTCACATCCTTTATTGATGCTAGTTGTGCTACGCCGTGACCTCATTAGTGTTCTAGGCTCGCGTCTCTAGTTCGGTCTAGCCTAGGACCAGCATAGTACCGTTGTCGGTGTCAAAACCGGCGGATCTCGGGTAGGGGGTCCCGAACTGTGCGTCTAGGCGGATGGTAACAGGAGACAAGGGACACGATGTTTTTACCCAGGTTCGGGCCCTCTCGATGGAGGTAAAACCCTACTCCTGCTTGATTGATATTGATGATATAGGTAGTACACGAGTAGATCTACCACGAGATCAAGGAGGCTAAACCCTAGAAGCTAGCGTATGGTATGATTGCTGTTCGTCCTACGGACTAAAACGCTCCGGTTTATATAGACACTGGAGAGGGCTAGGGTTACACAGAGTTGGTTACAATGGTAGGAGATCTACATATCCGTATTGCCAAGCTTGCCTTCCACGCCAAGGAAAGTCCCATCCGGACACGGGATGAAGTCTTCAATCTTGTATCTTCATAGTCTTGGAGTCCGGCCAATGATGATAGTTTGGCTATCCGGACACCCCCTAGTCCAGGACTCCCTCAGTAGCCCCTGAACCAGGCTTCAACGACGACGAGTCCGGCGCGCATATTGTCTTCGGCATTGCAAGGCGAGTTCCTCCAACGAATAATTCATAGAAGATTGTGAACACCAGGATAGTGTCCGTCTCTGCAAAATAAATTCCACATACCTCCGTAGAGAGAATAATATTTACACAAGTTTAATCTGCTGACCTATTTCGTGGCCTGACGTCACACCACGGCCAAGCATTTACTCGAATCGTTTTTATTATTCCACCTCAGCGCATTTAGCGAAGCAGTTTCCTTGGCACGTCTTGTCGAAGCAGAGATCGTGTCCCCTTATTCCGGGATTCCCATCAATATGGACGTGGGTAACCCAACCGCGCCTGTTGCCACACCCCTCCATCGAAGGCGAGTTCCAAACGATCACGAGGACGACTCTTGGTATTCTACCCCTTTATAATGAGACCAAGGCCTGTTCCTTTTCTTTGATCCTTAATCGAACCCGCCCCTCGCCCCGAGTTCCAACACCCAAGGCTCCAGATTCAGGCGCTTCGGACCTTCGACAATGTCCGGCTCCGACCTACAGGGCCGGTGGATGCCCTCTTCCGTCACGGAAGAAGATGTGCTAAAGCTGAGAGACGGCAGGTACCTAACCTACGAGATTTCGCATAGGTTGCCTGCCCAAGGGCAAGTCATTCCCACTCCCGAGCCTAGTGAGAGCGTCGTGTTCGTTTCTCACTTCCGTCGGGGTTTAGGCTTCCCGATGGACCCCTTCGTGAGGGGGCTCATGTTTTATTACGGGCTGGAATTCCATGACTTGGCTCCGGAGTCCATCCTCCACATCTCATCATTCATTGTCATCTGCGAAGCCTTCCTCCGCACTACCCCTCACTTTGGTTTGTGGCTCAAGACCTTCAACGTGGAGCCGAAGATGATCGAGGGGCGACAGGCAGAGTGTGGAGGGGCAGTTATAAGTAAGAGGGCCGATGCTCCATGGCCCGAGGGCTCTTTTCAAGAGGAGCTCGGCTTGTGGCAACAGGTGTGGTTCTATATCACCACTCCCAGGGGCAGCAGGCAGGTGCCGCCACTCGCCTTTCGCTCGGGCCCTCCACAACGGCTGGCGTCATGGGTCAACAAAGGGCTTGACTGGGGGCCGTCCAAGGACGTACCAATATTGCAGGGCCGGATTCGAGACCTCCAAGAGAGGGAGATCAATCTGGTCGTGGTGGCGCAGGTTATGCTGATTCGGCGCCTTCTGCCCTGCAAACGTCGCCCCCTCCGCCTGTGGGAATTCAATCCGGAGGGACCGCGAGCTCTTCAACACTTCATGGGTACGACACCCGTGGAGATGTATAAACTGTTCTTCGGATCACAAGAGATGTGTCCGGACTTGACCGAGGACGCCGGCCTAAGCTGCAATCGCCCGGATACTCAAGTAAGTAGTCTTGTGTCCGGACATACCGTCCGTTTATTTATCATAGATTTGCCTTTTAACCAGCTATCCCTTGAACAGGAGTGGATAGCGAAAGCAAAACTGATACGGTGTCCGGCCCCCCTCCCTGAGACCACGCCGGATCCCGTGTTAGTCAAGATGCTGGAGGTTGCGCCTTCAGAAGAGGGCGAAGGGGAAAACAGGAAAACTACCGCCTCTGCTAAGGAGGCTCTCAAGAAAGGGGGAATCGAGAATCCCTCCCTCCAAGGGGAGAAGAGGACCGCTTCCGGAGATCCGGAGGCCAAGGCCTCAAAGCAGGGGAAGAAATCTTCACAGGAGGGTCCTGCGCCAGGAAAAACCCCGGCCACACTATTTCCCCAAGGGAATCAGCCCTCCAGCGAGCCGTAAGTAGAAAAGGGGAGTTTTGTAATAAGGGACATCCCTGTTTTTATTTCTGAGGATAACCGAAGTTCTTACCTTGTAGTTCGGATCTCAGCCCTTCTCAGCAGAGCTCATCTTTGGGGGATCTTCGTCCGGAGATGATGGAGAGCGAGATGCCTCCATCTGCCGCACCGTCAGGTGGGGCGGACGACCCTGAGGTGTCGTCGCGGAGGGTCTCCCCGAGTTCGGCGGGGCCGGAGAGTTCGGCACCAACTGGTGTATGGCTGGAGGAGCTGAAGGATCTGCTCGAGAGGGCGTCTATCTTAGAAGATCACCGTACATTAATGAGTACGGTGATTGAAAGGATTTCATCCGCTGAGAGTGGGTTGCATGAGGCCGTCAGAAGTTTACTGACGGGGTTTGAGGTACGTAAAAATGACATACCTTTTGACAGTTTTGCACATAGAGTGCGCCCTGTATAGATAGTAGCCCCTGAGACTCGGTATGTTGTCGAAAGCGACAACGTGCCGAGGATCATAATCTCAGTTATAAGATGTCGCCCTTCCTATTCAGGTGGCGAAACGTTCGGTGTCCATCCGGACTGATAGAGTTGCCGAACTGAAGCGGCAACTCGACGTTGCGGATGCGGACATCGCGCTGGTCAATAAACGACTTGACGAGTCACAAGGTAGGTGGTTTCTCCACGGTCACCTGGTAAGTGAGCTGATGCCCACGCCTTACAACATGTATGCTTGATGCAGATGGCGCCGCTGCTATGGAGGACCTTCGGGCAGAGCTTGCTCGAGCCAAGGAGCAAGCCAGAAAGAGTGATGCGGCTGCCTCGAAGGCAGCCGAAGAGCTAAAAGCCGAAAAGGCTGCTCACTGCCGAAGCAGGGAGGAGATGGCCGGAATGGCCGTGAAGCTGAAGGATGCTACCGACCGCTATGAGGTTCTTGAAAGAGAATGCCGAGCGGGGAAAGAGGACCTGAAGAAGGCCACCGCCGAAGCCAAGGATGCCCGCTCTGCGATGAGGGCTATAAAGGAGGAGCTGCATCAGGCCGGAGACATTGCGGCTGGAAAGCCCTTTTTGCTGCGTAAGAAGTTCACGGATCCGAAGTATGCTCAGTTGGGCCAGTTGTGGGGTGCGGAGGATGCTTATCTGAATTTGGCGGCGAGTGTGGCGGACGCAGTCGTGCACTTCCGAAGCCAAAAGGATCACGAAATGGAAGAGCTTTTTTGGTCTCAATTCCATAGTCCGGAGCATCCACTTCCGTTGACCGATCGGTTGGCTGAGTGGGCTGAGCTGAATAGGTTGTCTGGACTTGCCATGAAGGATGTCGTGGCTCATCTGTGGCCGGAAAGGCCCAAACCGAAGAGTTATTTTGGCTTAGTGCAGCAATTCCTTGATGCCGTGCCGCATATCAAGGCGATGAAGCGGTCGGCATGCATAGAGGGTGCATGGATGGCTCTCGCCCGTGTCAAAACATACTGGGCAGAGATGGATGCCACCGACGTTGCATCCCGGGATTCGGACAAAAGCCGATTACCCGCCGAGCACTATTTTGAGGAAGTCCTGCAGGGCGCTCGTTTAATAGAGTCGCAGTGCTCGAAAAACGTTATGTTCAAATGAAATGTATGATTTGTAAAACCATATTTATAATATAAGGGCTTTTTATACTTGTGCGTTCAAGTATTGAAATATCTCCTGTGCGGCCGTTAATGTATATGTATATATAACCTAAAAGATGGCAGTCTTCGGCTTCAGCCCCCACGCACATGGTGCGGGGGTGTTTGCAAAAAGGCGCATTTTCACACTTAATCCAACGTCTTGGTCCTTTGAAGGAGGTGGTAGCGTAGCAAACTAGGCAACCGGACTATAATGCTTTATCACTTTCACTTAGCCATAGGAGCTCGATGGTGGGGCTACTATATAGCCCCTAGGGGCACCACGCTCTCCGAACTCGGGGCGCGTGTGTGCCTGACCGGGAAACGGTCCTTCGTCAAAGCGGAGGAATTCTAAACATTCCGGTAGTCGATTGAGTGGTTGACCAGTCTCTCGCTATATCATGACAGTCAGTTTTCGGCTTTCTCTACTGAGGTGCTCGCCCGACCGAACCGGGGCACAATCGCAGTAGTTCTCCTGGTGCTGCGTTAGCCGATAGAGCGGAACGTAAGGCAGCAAAACACAGGAGCCGGGCAAACCCAACATTTGACCAAAGACATGATTCGGAGCTGATGCATATAAGGCCTAACTCAAGACGCCGAACACTCCCTGAGGTATTCGGTCTTTATGATAATGGGCAGAACAATGCCCTAAGCCCCTAGTGTCTAGGTACGCGCGAAAACTTCTGGCGCGGCCGATGCCAAAACGCCAGCCTCCTCCTTGGTTATGGTAAGAAACCGGGGGATGTGTATCAACAAGAGACAGTAAAAAGGTTTACGCAGGGTCTTAATCTAAAAAGAATCCTTGTAACGGGTACCTGCTGCACGTCTGTGCCTGTGTCTCCGTTGTGCTATATCCTGGACGGGTGTAGCACATTGTTCATCTGTAAAAAGAGAGGAACTTAGTTTGGAAAAATATCGTGCGAAAAATGTATTTTAAAACAGAGTATGATTTAAAAGATGAATAAAATTGAGCTTTATTGGCTCTCATTGTTCATGCTGCAGCCCCTTGTAAAGGGGTATGCGGCTAGTAAGCCCCTTGTTTATTTATACCGGACTCGCTCAACCGTGTCCGGGGTCTGAATGACCTGTTTTAGGGGCTTTGATCAGCAAATCCGGATTAGTGTGTGGCTGTCAAGGCAGTCTCACGTTCTTCCGCGGTCGAGGAACACTCGAAGTTTCCCTTCAATGAGATGATACCGCGTGGACATGGCATTTTAAGTGTAAGAGACGCGTAATGAGGTATTGCGTTAAAGCGGGCAAAAGCTTCGCGTCCCAATAGTGCTTGATGGCTACTTTTGAATGGGGCGATATGGAAGATTAGCTTTTCGCGACGGAAGTTATCGGATGAACCGAACACGACTTCTAGTAGTAAGTAGCCCGTACAATTGGCATAAGGGCCTGGCGTCACTCCTTTAAAGGAAGTGCTGCTATGGCGAATTTTGGTAGGGTCTATCCCCATTCTGCGGATGGTGTCCTGGTATAGCAGGTTTATACCACTGCCGCCATTAGTTAGGACTTGTGTAAATTGTAGTCCGTCGATTATAGGATCCACTATCAAAGCAGTCCATCCTGCGTTTCGAATACTTCTGGAGTAATCCTGATGGTCGAAAGTAATTGGTTTTGACATCCAGTTTCGGGACTCCGCTGGGGTGGACCGTGCGGCACATACTTTAGTAGGTGCCGCCCTATTTTTCCTTGTTATCACTTGAAGTGAATTTACTGTTTTGACTTCTTGTGGGAAATTCTTTTGTTTTCCGGCGCTCTGCTTGTGGGGTTCGTCATCGTCCTCGCTTTGTGTGTCGAGCCCCTTGTGTTCGGCGTTAAGTCGGCCGGACTGCTTGAAGACCCAACAATCTCTGTGGGTATGGTTTGCAGGCTTCCTGGGGGTACTGTGGATTTGACATATCCTGTCCAAGATTTTGTTTAGGTTGGATAGTTCGTCACTTTTGTCCTTAAGAGGCAGTGTTTTGCTGTTCGGCTGAGAGCTTTTGAACCCGGCGTTGACTGCCGTGCTCTTTGGGCCATTTTCCTTAGTCCAACGCTGATTTTTTCTGCGTCGTGGTTTCCCATTTCCATCCCTGACCTCGGATGTACTCGGGTCGCTGGTGTTGCATCTTGCCAGCCAGCTATCTTCTCCCGCGCAGAAGCGGGTCATGAGGCTTGTTAGTGCGGTCATTGTCCTTGGCTTTTCTTGGCCGAGGTGTCTGGCGAGCCATTCGTCTCGGACGTTATGTTTGAAGGCTGCTAAGGCTTCGGCGTCCGGACAGTCGACTATTTGGTTCTTTTTGGTGAGGAACCTGTTCCAGAGTTTGCGGGCTGACTCTCCGGGCTGTTGAGTTATGTGACTTAAATCGTCTGCATCCGGAGGGCGGACATAAGTCCCCTGAAAATTTGCTCGAAACGCATCCTCGAGCTCTTACCAACTTCCAATGGTATTTTCTGGGAGGCTTTTGAGCCAATGCCGAGCTGGCCCTTTGAGCTTGAGGGGCAGGTATTTTATGGCATGGAGATCATCTCCTCTAGCCATATCTATGTGTAGGATATAATCCTCAATCCAGACTCCGGGGTCTGTTGTTCCGTCGTATGCCTCTATGTTTACGGGCTTGAATCCCGCTGGAAATTCATGATCCAGTACCTCATCGGTGAAACATATGGGGTGTGCGGCGCCCCTGTATTTAGGGGTACCATTATTTTCGAACACTCGACGTGTTGTGTTGCTCCCTGGAGCCTTCTTTCTTGGCCCATAGATGGACCTGACTGGGCCATCCTTTTTGCGAGGATCCTTATGTGGGTCGTGTGCCGGCTTGTGTGCGGCGCCGCCTGCCACTCTTTGCTTGTCATGTGGTCGTCTATCCGACCAGGCGGCCTCTTTGTTTTTTGACTGTGGGGGCTCTACGGCCTCCTCGTCAAATTCGGGCAACAGCTTGCGCTTCGGGTAGCTCTTTGCTTGGTGACTATCACCGTATTTATCTGCGGTCTTGAGTACTTTGCTCCATCTCATTCTGAGTACGTCTTCTGCTGTTTTGAGCTTCCACTTCTGCTTCTTCAAACTTCTTGCCGTGGCGACGAGCCTTTTGTGGAGGTTCTTATGCTCCGGTGATGTGTCCGGCGTGAGATCATCTGGACTGTTGTTTTCGCCGGGGACGGGTTGCTCGTCCAATTCATCCTGTTCGGACGGTTGCTTGGTGGCATGTTCGTCGTCCACTGGTTCGCCCTGCTCTACGGCTGGGTCGGTATGGGTGCTGTTGTTATCGAGGCGGGACTTCGGGCGGCGCTTGCGTCGCCGTTTTGGCTGTTTTTCGGGGGAATTATCCTTCGCCGCGTCCCGTTGTTTCTCGTTATCGCTTCCTTTTGGTGTATCCACCATGTACACATCATGAGTTGAGGTGGCTTTCCAGTGCCCTGTGGGCGCTGGTTCTTGGTCGTCTCCGGCATCGTCGTCCATACTGTCGATGTCTTCGGAGTCGAAGTCTAGCATGTCGGTTAAGTCATCGACAGTGGCTACGAAGTGGGTGCTGGGTGGGCTTTGAATTTCTTTGTCGTCCGCATCCCAACCGTCCTGACCGCAGTCCGGCCAGGGCTCTCCTGATAACGAGAGATACTTTAGCGAATCCAGGATGTCGCCAAAAGGCGAGTGCTGAAAGATGTCCGCAGCGGTGAACTCCATGATCGGCGCCCAATAGGATTCGATTGGTAGTGGGAGGTTCGGAGTCCGGCGAGGAGTCCGGCACCTCAGAGTCACGAGCTTCACAAGGGACAGGGTCGGTATTCGGCTCCATCGCCGTAGAGGTAGCAGCCCCCGAGGCGGTGTCTAGCCACCCATCCTCGATCGGTGCAGTCGGCTCCGAGTTAAGGGTCAGAGCGGACTCTTGTGCGGCCTCTAGGGCACTGTCCGACGGCAGAGCTAGATCATGCCCATCGTGACAGTGCGGTGCGCTCGGCTGTGGCTCGAATCCGTCGAAGATCAAGTCTCCGCGGATGTCGGCCGTGTAGTTCAAACTTCCAAATCTGACCTGATGGCCAGGGGTGTAGCTTTCGATGTGCTCCAGATGGCCAGGCGAATTGGCCCGCAGTACAAAGCCGCTGAATATGAAGATCTGCCCGGGGAGAAAAGTCTCACCCTGGACCGTGTCATTGTTGATGATCGAAGGAGCCATCGGGCCAATGAGCGACGACACAGAGGAACTCTCAATGAAAGCACCAATGTCAGTGTCAAAACCGGCGGATCTCGGGTAGGGGGTCCCGAACTGTGCGTCTAGGCGGATGGTAACAGGAGACAAGGGACACGATGTTTTTACCCAGGTTCGGGCCCTCTCGATGGAGGTAAACCCTACTCCTGCTTGATTGATATTGATGATATGGGTAGTACAAGAGTAGATCTACCACGAGATCAAGGAGGCTAAACCCTAGAAGCTAGCCTATGGTATGATTTCTGTTCGTCCTACGGACTAAAACCCTCCGGTTTATATAGACACCGGAGAGGGCTAGGGTTACACAGAGTCGGTTACAATGGTAGGAGATCTACATATCCGTATTGCCAAGCTTGCCTTCCACGCCAAGGAAAGTCCCATCCGGACACGGGACGAAGTCTTCAATCTTGTATCTTCATAGTCTTGGAGTCCGGCCAATGATGATAGTTCGGCTATCCGGACACCCCCTAGTCCAGGACTCCCTCAACCGTCGTTGAGTGTTTATTCAACATTGCATCTTTGAATTGATTATTGCTAATCTTTTGCTACCAAATATTTAAGCCTTCCAAGCTCCATATATTTCTATACCATGTATACATATGTTCCCCTGGCAATCACTTTACTCAATCTTCAGAGTTATTTGACACCGCTGGTTGCCTGTCACCACTTGCTGCATGGTAAGAATGTAGCGACTCGACGTCCAACGGTCAAGCCTCTGTACATCAGTGTCATCCTTGGATCGGTAATGCTGACACACATATTACTTGAGGAATTATAATAGAGTTCAATCACATGCTTATTTCATCGAGTCCTCATAAAGAGTATGATTTCACAAAAATATCATGGCTGAAGGCCATCTAAACTAGATAACTGCGGAAGCTTCGAAGGTAAATGAGTCCATCAACTCCAACGGCATAGCTGAGTGCAAAACAACGACCTATCGCACCTTATTCGTCGTTTGAGTAGTCTGCAATATGAGAAGTTGCAGCCATGTGGGTCAGCACATTGAATATGCTGGCAGAGTTACACTATAAAGCAATGAAATGCAAGAACTATATCTACATGCCATATTTGGCTGGTGGAGGCTCTAAGTTTATGATTTTGCTTAAAGCTAGTTTTTCCCTACAATAAAGGAATAAATTTATTTAACTACTCCCAAGTTGCCCAATATTTGAGAAGGTAACCCCAACTCAAATCCCAATGAAAAGTATCATCATTAACCCAATAAAATCATTGAGTAAAGTGATGAGATCACATCAATAGATTCAAGTACCAGATACTCAAGATGTCCATAAACGGGGACACGACTAACCATGATTATTTTATACACTCTGCAAAGGTTTGCGCACTTTTCCCCACAAGACTCGACCGCATCCGTGATCGGATGATCGAGACATAGTCTTTCCGAAGCATTAACTCTCTACTCCAGGCGGACCGGTACACCTACTTTCCCCTACATATGCTACTACACCTCTTCAAGAGCTCACGCAACTTCCTCAACTATGCCAGAGCCCATAATGTCTTGTGGCTACACACGGAAGTTTCTAGGAAGAATCACACGGGTACTCTGGAATTTCCTTAAACAAGCAACACTGGGTTCCCTAGGTGCCTCAACCAATCCACCTAGATGTATATTAAAGTTGCCACCTTAATGTTATCCATGATTAAATAACTCTGAAACTTCCATGTGTGAATCACGATCCGATCCCCGTCTATGAGCATGGCTAAGCAATAATAAGCATAACATATATTCCCGGGGTGATCAAAAAGGTATTAGGTTCCTACCTCAAGTACTACAACCAAACCACATGTTCCCAATCCTACTCATGCAAATATTTGAGGGGTAATACTAATGCATAGTAAAAACTGGGTATAGAAGAGTATGATCAAAGTGTAACTTGCCTTGCTGACGATCTGCAAACTGTAGAGATTCGTAGTAACAAGCTTCGCACTCCAGGTAATCTAGCATAGACAAACAATATCATACTGTAAGTGCATCTATAGCCACCCCTAGTTGGTTTTGGAGTATTGACAACAAACTTGGTTGAGGGACTAATGTGTTTGTGAGAATTGCAGGATAACACATGTAGTAGTCCCATATTGATTCGGTTTACCTACCAGAGCTGACCCCTAAAAATGTGTGAAGACATTGAGGACAATGGTGGTCTGTGAAGACATTCACATTGAAGACTATGACAGGAGAAGACATTGCATGAAGACTATGGCATGCGAAGACATAGTTGTTTCGTAGCTTCCTTTTCTTCTTTGTTGAGTCATAGGAACCACCGCACTATTAAGTGGGGTCGAAGTGAACAAAGTCAGAGTGACTGATGTGATGCTCAACCAAATCCTATGTCTTCGAGCGAAGACAATGAGAGCGAATCTTATCCAGAGATGGATGAGTCAGCTTGGCTTGTAGCCCAAGCTAAGCTGCCGCGTGTGTTTGAAATTTGACCATTGGACACGCGTCAGTTCCTTAGTGACCCAGGGTCATTTTGGACAAATCAGGTCGGGTTGCCTCCTGGTTATAAATAGACCACCCCCTACACCATAAATTGGTGGCTGCTCAGAGTTAGTGCACGACTTTTGTCGTTTGAGTGCAACCCACCTCCGAAGCCTTTGAGAGAGAATCCTTGTGAGGACAAAGCCCAAAACACCCAGAGCTAAAGAGTGTTAGGCATCACTGAAGTCTTTCTGTCTGCATGATCTGAAGACTTATTATACTTGAGGACTGTGAATCCTCCAGCCGGTTAGGCGTCGCGTTCTGAGCATCCAAGAGTCATTGTGGATTGCCAGTGAACGAAGTCTATGAAGGTTTGGAAGTCTCCCTTGAAGACTTACCAAAGTGATTGGGTGAGGACTAAGTGTTCTTAACTCAAGGGGAATAAGGTGAAGACACAGTCTTCCGAGTTGAATATCAGCCTCCCTAACCAGACGTACAGTTGTCACAGCAACTGGAACTAGTCCAACAAATCCCTTGTCCTCTTCGAGCAACTGGTTCTATCCTACCTCTCTCGCCTTACTTACAGTTTGTCTTTGTGAAGTCTTTACCCACTTGCCTGATCTGATTGACTTCACTGTGTGAAGTCTGTTGTTTGTTTGGCTTCACACTATCTTCCATCCTGATCCATACTACCTAGCTGCTGATAGTCTTCGTGCTTTCACTACATTGCTTACTTGACTATGGCTTGTCTAGTGTAGTTTACCTTCTGCTACATATCAATAGTTTCATTTCTATTGTTTGTCTTCAAAACGCCCCTGTTTTGAAGACTTCCATAAAAATCGCCTATTCACCCCACTCTAGTCGAATACTAGCACTTTCAATTGGTATCAGAGAGAGGTGCTCCCTTGTTCTGTGTGATTCGGTTTAATCACCTGGAGTTTAGCTATGTTGACTGCAGGGAAAATCAAAGTCTCCGCTGCATGCCCTGTCTTTGATGGCACTGATTACCCCTACTGGAAGAATAAGATGCATATGCATCTTGATGCCATTGATGTCGATCTTTGGTATGTCATCAAGAACGGCGTTCCCAAGGCCGGTGAAGGTGTTACTCCTGCTGATGTCAAGAAGTTCATTCAACTGGACTCAACTGCCAAGAACATCATCTGTGGTCATCTGACCAAAGGGTAGTATGGTCATGTGAGTGCTCTGGACTGTGTGAAGCTAGTCTGGGACTGGCTCTCCAAGGTCAACAAAGGCGTCTCAACATAGAGAGATTCAAGGATTAGTGTTCTTCGCAATCTCTTCAATCGCTTCAAGAGAAATGACAATGAGAATGTCCAGCTCACATTTGATCGCCTCACTGATATCACAAATGAGCTTCATGCACTCGGCGCCACTGAGATCACCAAGCACGAAATCGTCAAGACATTTCTGAGATCTCTCGACAGCTCATTTGACACACTGGCCCTGATGATTCAAGAGCGCCCTGACTTCAAGACTCTCGATCCGTCTGACATACTTGAGAGGCTCAACACACATGAGTTCCAACTATTTGAGAAAAGAGATATCTATGGTCCCAACTATGGCCGTACTCATGCTTTGAAGGCAAAGGCTGTCTCCTCATCCGAAGAAGAATCTGACTGCAGTTCTGGGGATCCTGAAGACACTGGAAAGGAGCTTGCTATGCTTGTGAAAATGTTCCAGAAGTTTGCCAAGAAGAAAGACTTCAGAAAGTCTTCAAGATCTAGCTCAAGAAATGATGAAGCTTCCTCTCGTGATCACAAGAAGAGAACCTGTCACAAGTGCAAGAAACCTGGTCACTACATATCTCAGTGTCTACAGTGGGACAATGAGACAAAGAAGAAGAAGAAGAGCAAGGAATATGATTCTGATGACAACAACAAGAAGAAATCCTCAAAGTCTTCTTCCAAGTCTTCATCAAAGTCTTCATCACACAAGAAGAGCTCATCAAGCAAGGCTCGCGCTTTTGTTGGCAAGGATATGGATTCAGAGGAGGAACCTGCATCTGAGGAGGCAGAGGTGGAGTCTGAAGAGGAATCTGATTCTGGAGTAGCAAGCCTGGCTCTAGCTTCTGCATACGTCGTCAAGTCCATCTTCAACACTGAAGACAATGGCCTCGTCACCAACGCTGACGCCAAGGATGAGGATGACTCTGCTCCCACCTACTGCTTCATGGCACGTGGTGCCAAGGTAAACTCACGCGATGCTTACTTTCAAACATCAAGTGAAGATGACTCTTAATGTGAATCTAAACCTAGCTACAAAACACTTGCTAAAATTGCAACTAAACAACAGAATGCCATGGAACATATTCAAAAGTTGTTAGACAAAACCGATGACCTGTTGGACGTGGAAATGACCCGAACTCAGTCCTTAATTGAAGACATTAAAAATCTTCATGTTAAGTACGAGGAACTTGAAAGTCATCATGAATCACTCTCAACTTCTCATGAAAAGCTTTTCTATGATTATCTTCAAAGAAAGCAAGAGCTTGAGAAATTGAGATCGGATCATGAAGATCTTCAAAAGGAGAATGAGTCACTTCGTGCTCAACAGATCAGTTCCGCTCAGGAAGGATTTGAACCAGCATGCCTAAAATGTATTGAGCGTGATAACGCTGTCTTTGTTGCTGAATGTTCAACTGCTGCTACTGTTGCAATATCTTCAACTGCTAATGTGGTAACTAACCCCTCAGCTGAGGATACCACTACTATTGCTGATGAGAATGCCAGGTTGAAGTCACTACATGAGACATGAATGTACAAAAGTCTCAAAGGGCATCAGACACTATGAGATGTCCTTAAAAAGAAGATTCTGAACCGAAACCCTAGGAAAGAGGGTGTTGGGT
This sequence comes from Triticum dicoccoides, assembly GCF_002162155.2. Taxonomy (NCBI): domain Eukaryota; kingdom Viridiplantae; phylum Streptophyta; class Magnoliopsida; order Poales; family Poaceae; genus Triticum; species Triticum dicoccoides. The sequence continues at coordinate 183,762,283 of NC_041389.1, forward strand.
TCGAGAGGAAAATGAATGTTGATGGTTCTTACTGGATGCCTGAGCAGTACCCCAGAACCACATGGGTTGCTGCTAAGGGACCTTCAGTGGATCCATCTACCTTGTCTGGCTTCACTAGTGCTAACCCAATTATCATTGATGAAACCTTTGATGCAAACTATAAACTATTCAGGAATCAAAATGGTGAAGTGTTTGCTAGGTATATTGGTACTAACTGCAAGAATGGACCACCTCTTAAGAAGATCTGGGTACCCAAGCGTTGTCTTGAAAGTCTTCCCGTGAATGTCGTCATGACAACACTAGGGAAGAAGACAAACCCCAGACCAAAGGCTTCATATGGTCCAAAGGCTTCATACAGACAGAGGACTCCCGGAGTCACCCTAATGCCAATGTTTTACAGGGAAATCATACCCAGACCTTTGAATATGAGCGTGTTTCATCAAACCGCTATGTCCATCAGTCTAAGATCTTTTCTGCTTATTCTTATGAGTATTATTCTCCTTCTACAAGGATATTTGCTAGGGCTCCAAAGACGAAGTTCTCAGATGCTGCACTTAGATTCATTGCTTCTAAGCCACCCCCGAAGATGTGGATGGTTAAGAAAACTTAACTCTCTTTTGGATGGAAAGGTCTCCAGCCGCAAATCAAAGGCGTTTGATGCTTATGCTGGGGACCTTAAACATCTTGTGGGACACAAGATAAAAGGTCCAAATGGTCTTACTATGTATTTTGTCCCAATATTCCTTGACACTCATCCTATCTATCCTAACCAAGATTTGAACTTCTATGTTCCGCTTGTTCATCAAATGTTTCTGCTTCACAACTCTCTTGGTGAAGCCTATCCCCCAAACTGTCCTGTAGGCTATGACCCCTCAAGCTTCAGAATGGATTATGGATAGTGGCTGCACCAACCACATGACTGGTGATCGAAGTATTCTGATGGATTCAACCCTTCGCCCGTCTGATAGAAGTCATATCACATTTGCTGACAGTGGTAAAAGTAAGGTATTGGGTCTTGGTAGAGTTGCAATCTCAAAGGATCAGCACATGGATAAAGTGATGCTTGTTGAATCCCTTAGTTTCAACTTAATGTCTGTATCGATGCTATGTGAGTTGAACATGATTGTGATATTTGGAAAATATCATTGCCTTGTCCTTATGGAATATGACAAATCTCTAGTCTTTGAAGGGTATCAAAAACATGATTTGTATATGGTAGATTTCTCAGCAGGACGACAGCTTGCCGTATGTCTTCTAGCAAAAGCTTCAGAGTGCTGGCTTTGGCATCAGAGGCTAGGACATGTGAGCACGAGGAACTTGTACACTCTCGCAAAGAAGAAGCATGTCGTGGACATCAAAGGCGTCAAGGTCAAGAAGGACCATCTGTGTGGTGCCTGTGAAGCTGGGAAGATGACCAGGGCCAAGCATCCCTCGAAGACAATCATGACGACATCTCAACCCTTCGAGCTGCTTCACAATTACTTATTCGGCCCTACTCACTACTCTACTCTTACTACCACCGCTTGTCTCTATGGTTTCGTTATTGTTGATGATTACTCAAGATATACATGGGTGCATATAATTCTATATAAGACTGAAGTGCATGTTGTCTTCGGACGTTTCGTCAATCGTGCCATGACGAACTATGGCGTCAAGATCAAGCACGTCAGAAGTGACAATGGCACAGAATTCAAGAACACCAGCCTCGACACTTATCTTGATACACTAGGCATCACTCATGAGTTTTCTGCTCCCTACATACCTCAGCAGAATGGCATCGTGGAGCGCAAGAACAGAACCATCATCGAGATGGCTCGGACGATGCTTGATGAGTACAAGACTCCAAGAAAGTTTTGGCCTGAAGCCATTGATACTGCATGCCATGTCATCAACCGTGTTTATCTTCACAAGCTTCTAAAGAAGACATCATATGAGCTGCTAACTGGTAAGAAGCCAAATGTCAGTTACTTTAGAGTATTTGGTGCTAGGTGCTGGATCAAGGATCCACATCACACTTCAAAATTTGCACCGAAAGCACATGAAGGTTTTATGCTTGGATACGGAAAGGATTCGCACTCCTGCAGAGTCTTCAACTTCTTTCACTATAAAGTGGTTGAAACTGTGGATGCGCAGTTCAATGAGACTAATGGCTCACAAAGAGAGCACCCGCTAAATGTGCTAGATGAAGTCCCTCCTAGTGAATCTATCAAGCTCATGGGTACTGGAGAAATCATACCTTCTAAAGATCAGGCTGAAGACAAACTCATCATTGCACCAAGTCAACCTGAAGACAATGCTCAGCCTGAAGTCAATGCTGAAGCTGAAGACAATGATCTGCAAGGGCAAAATCTTCGTCCAGTACATCCCCGTGTTGCAAATGAAGTATAGATTGAGAAGATAATTGAGAACATCAACGCACCTGGTCCGCTCACTCATTCAAGAGCAACACAACTAGCAAATTTCTGTGGGCACTTTGCATTTGTCTCTATATCTGAACCCAAGAAAGTTGCTGAAGACTTTATGGAACCTGAATGGATTCAAGCTATGCAAGAAGAGCTTCATCAGTTTGAGCTGAATAATGTCTGGGAACTGGTCAAGCGTTCTGATCCTCACAAGCACAATATAATTGGCACCAAATGGATGTGAAGAGTGCCTTTCTCAATGGCAAGATTGAAGAAGAAGTGTATGTTGCACAACCACCTGGCTTTGAAGATCCAAAACATCCTGATATGGTGTACAAGCTCAACAAGGCACTGTATGGCCTCAAACAAGCTCCTCGCGCTTGGTATGACACGCTCAAAGACTTCCTGAAGAGCAAAGGCTTCAAACCTGGTTCTCTAGACCCAACACTCTTCACGAAGTCATATGACGGTGAACTGTTTGTGTGCCAAATCTATGTGGATGGCATTATCTTTGGCTGCACCGACAAGAGATACAGTGATGAGTTTGGGCACATGATGCAAGAGACATATCAGATGTCCATGATGGGTGAGCTGAAGTTCTTCCTTGGTCTTCAAATCCATCAGCAGAGGAATGTCATCTTCATATCACAAGAGAAATACCTCAAAGATTGCCTGAAGAAGTTTGGAATGCAAGACTGCAAAGGATACACGACGCCAATGCCAACCAAAAGTCATCTGGGTCCTGACGACAATGGTAAAGAGTTCGGTCAAAAGGTATACCACTCCATGATTGGTTCCTTACTTTACTTATGTGCATCTAGGCCAGATATAATGCTTAGCGTTTGCATGTGTGCCTGATTCCAAGCGGCACAAAAGGATTCACATCACCAAGCAGTGAAGCGAATACTTTGATATTTGACTTACACCCAAACAACAGGATTATGGTATCCAAAGGGCTCAACATTTGATCTGATTGGGTATTCTGATGCTGATTATGCTGGTGACAAGGTTGATCGCAAATCCACCTCAGGAACATGTCACTTTCTCGATCACTTGTCTATTGGTCTTCAAAGAAGCAGAATTGTGTGTCACTCTCCACTACTGAATCTGAATACATTGCTGCTGGATCGTGTTGTGCTCAGCTTCTATGGATGAAGCAAACTCTCAAGGACTATGGCATCAACACGAAGAATGTACCACTCTTCTGTGACAATGAAAGCGCCATCAAGCTTTCCAAGAATCCAATTCAGCACTCGAAGACAAAGCACATTCAGATCCATCATCACTTTCTCAGAGATCATGTCAACAAGGAAGACATTGATATCATTCACGTCAACACTGAAGAGCAATTGGCAGATATCTTCACTAAGCCCTTGGATGAGAAAAGGTTTTGCAAGTTGCGGTGTGAGCTAAATATCTTAGAATCCTCAAATGTCCTGTGAATGGACACATATCCTAACGCTTATGCATGTTGACGACTTAGATGTGCAACACACGAAGTAACGTATATCTTCAATCAATGAAGATTTACATTCTGAGTGTGAATACATTAATGTGGAATTTAACTTTGAAGCGCCATGATAAATGTGCATCGTGTCTGGGTCTAATACTTCCTATACAGTGGGTAATGCCACCACCAAATTCTTATTGAAGTGTTTCTCTTGGCGTTATAATTGAAAAGTCTTCGCATTTGGATTGTCTTCAACATTGATTTGTATTTGTGTCCTGTCTTCTACAACATTCACTTATTGCTATGTCTTCACTCTTGAATCTTTTGATCTAAGTGAATGTGATCGGACCCTAACCTATTCTGTGCTTCTACCTCAACTCTATCTGTCCAAATCATATGCATTCTATTGAAACCTGTCGATTGTCTTCTCTGAGTCCTTGTCAGCAGAGGACAATCTGACAAACATTTAATCTGTTTTAATGATGCATCCTTATTGCCTGAAAACCGGAGAAGCCGGAACGACCACCCGACAATCTAGGCATGCGTGGGAACATGGAACAACTCTCAATGAATTGCATGCATGCCACATGTCTCTCAGATGTGAACCGACAGGGGCACCTGCGTAATTGCACTGCGCCGCCCTCCTCCTTCTTATAAAGACACACTCGTGCGGTCATTATTCTTTATTCCACCTCGCCATCTCACACAAACCCTAGCGCCTCCGCTAGCTCGCGTCGACACCGGAGACGAAGCGCTTAGCTGCCACGACCTCTTCGGCGCCATCCTCACGCCGGCCGCGGACCTTGTCCTCTCCGCCGCCGCCGTAGGTGTCTTCCGCCGCCAAGTTAGGGCGTGGGAGATTGAACTGCTTGGCTTCTCTTCCAACCCGTCTAGCAGTTCATCTGGGGTAAATAAATCTTACTTTTTATTGCCTTTTAGATCTGTCAAATCTGTCCATTTTATCCAAAAGTGGTTTCTGAACTTCCAAATCTGGATTTTTTCTCGTTTGCATCTCATACCATGCTAAGTATATTCACTTATGCTTCATAACTAGTTAGATTCCTCACTTGTACTTATTCATGGATTCGTACAAATCTGGAACCAACTCTCTCAAAATAAGTGAATGTCTTCGCACTATGAGGTCAATGTCTTCTAAACTGATTTATCTTCAAAATCTTCTAAGAATGCATACGACCTCTTCCCCTTCCCTCGCATCTCTAATGCTGTCACAGGTACATGTCCGTGGGAGAATCTCTTGGTCTCATAGTCTGCATTCATTTGCAGAATACTTACAACATCACATTGAATCACATGAAGCCAGTTCTTGTCTGGAGCCAATCAGACGGAAGCCATTCACTGTACTGAAGCCAATCAGCCTGAATATTATGGCTTCGGAAAAGTCTGCTCGGAAGGGTGGCAGGCAATACCGAGGCAACACAGCACTTGATCTGCCTCCTGCCTTGTATGAGCAATACAAGTCAGACCCTGACGAAAACTACAATCAGCGCAAGAACCGGATTCAGTGGATCCGAAGATATTGGCTTGAGGAATGGTTCAAGTACAGATTCATCACGCCTGAATACGCCGAGAAGAATGCCATCAAGCACCCATGGGGAGACTGTCTGTATCGCGGCTTGGTGCCGAAAAACAAGACTGAAGCCATTGCGCAAAAATTCTATCCTTGCATGGTCAAAGGACCGCAGCCTGAAAATGCCGACCCATCTTCCTTATTATGGTGTTGTGAAGACAATCTCTTCAAGTGCAACTATCAGTTTGCCAAAGATTTAGCTGTCCAGAACGCAAAGGACTATGGCCTCAACTTCAACCCTGGCCCCTCTGCTCCCAGATCTGATGGGACACATGAAGCCAATGAAAACAGAATTGGCCCCTTTGCTAATTTTGATGGGCTTCTGTCTCACATTGCTGCTCAAAGAGCAGCAGTGGAGCAATCTGATGGTGATGCTGACACTGAAGCTGCTCCCTCACCTCCCAAGGAAAAGAAGAAGAAGAAGGCAAAAGCCTCAAAGTCATCTTCTTCACCAAAAGCTTCAACAAGGAAGCCACTGAAGATTGCACCGCCTGAATCCAGTGTGCAGTCTGAAGACTTATCTCGCGTATCCAAGAGGACCAAGAATCCATTGCCCAAGAAGGCCACTGGGCAACCACTGACACCATTTGCTGTGGTACACAATGAAGATGAAGTCATTGATCTATTCAGTGATGAAGATCTTGCTGATGATGCTTGGAAATGCTTATCAAGAGCAAGCAAGAAGCTGAAATTTTCAATGATCTGCCACTCTTTGATGTTGATATTCTGAATAACTTCATCGATGAATGGTTCGACAACCAGGACATCAATATTGATGATCTTCAGCTCCTTGTGGACATTACCGTCACCTTCCATGGTGCCATCTCTGGTGAACTGGCCTTGGCTCAGAAGATTGTCGAGCTGAAGAACAAGATTGATTATGAGAAGGCTCACTTCAAGAAGAACATGGACAAGCTCAGCGTGGCAGATGTTCAAATCTTCAAGATGCTGCATGACCTCAAGGCGGAGTTCCACAAGAAACGCACTGAAGCTAAAGGCTCAAGGCAGCGCATGAAGTATCTTGCTGAGAAATGTGTTCAAGCCCACAATGAAGCTGAGAAGTGAAAAGCTCTTGGGCGGCCTGGCATTGATCCCAGGATGGCTACCAAGAAGAAGAAATCTGCTGAGACCCACACTGCACCAAGGCAGGAAGAACCTCACATTGTCTTCCCTGCCAGTGTGACAGGCTCGAAGCCTAAGGTCCCCTCAGTAGCTTCTGAACTGAAGAAGACAAGAGCGGTTGAAGCTGAAGCCAAGAAGCGCAAGCACAAGGATGTATCTGACGATGCTCCTTCTAAGAAGAAGATGAAGACTAAGGGAACTAAGTCTTCAAAGAAAGAGCGTGCTGCAGCCTCTGAGCCACTCATTGTTGAACCCATCTCAGTTGCTCCCCCTGCTGCCACAAACCAGGAACTTCGAGTTGTACTCCACCAGCCTGCTTCCATAGAGGCTCATGAAGAAGAGCAAGTTCCAGCTGTTGACCCCAACGCAGCTGAAGACAGTGGTCATGAAGACAATGTTGTTGATGATGAAGTCCTTCCTCAGCTAGAGCATTAGTTGGTATCATCGCCTGCTCCAAAAAGCAGCGAATACATCAGCATTGGTCGTCCATTGACGCCAATTGCTCAGGATGATTCATGAGCTGAGCGCCCGCAAGAAGAAACCCCAGGTAATGGTGCAACACCCCACACTCCACCAGCGCAAGTCACCAACCCAATGGTGAATGACAACGACTACATGGAGACCACTCCATCGCCAAAGGAGCCGCCCGTGTTCCAACGGCTTTGCAAAGGCCTCAGGCCATCAGTCTCCATGTCAACCATCCCAGAAGAAGATTCACAGCAATCCAGCTCAGTGGCACGTCAAGTGTTCCCTGAAGAGAATCCTTCTACGACGGTTCCTGCGTCTGAAGCCAAAACTGCTGAAGACATTCGGGCTGCATTAGCCGATGAAGAAGAAAGAGAAAGAAGAGAGAGAGAGTTGCTACACCCCCTGCCCCAGATCAAGTCATTCTCAAGGAGAATGTGACTGTGCAAGACCCTCAGGTCGTTGACCATATGGAGGTTGAGAATGTTGAGGCTTCCACAAATACTGCTGAAGCCAATGACCATGTCTTGGCTGAAGATCATGTGGAGCCTGAAGCCAATGAGAATCTTGAAGCTTCTGTCACGCCGATCCCCACAGACGGTGTTGTTCCTCCCCCAAGGCCTCACACAATGGAGTTGGCTTACAACCATGATATGGAGCTGTTGCTTCTTATTAGCCAGATCCCGCACCAGGTTTTCCAGGCGGAACAGTTCTGGGAGGTCACTATTCACTGGCATGTACTGGTACCTCCCACTGGTCCCGGACCGCAATATGACTATCATGTGCAGCAGCGACCACAAGTGCAGAAGCCTAAGCCAAGACTGCCAAGACTTCCAGGTGCTACTACGTCTCCTGGATCTTCCAGTGTCAACAGCTTCAGAGCACACAACACCTTCTTTGACAGTGATAAGAATCCCTACTCGAAGCCAAAGATCTCCTCAGATCGCTTCTGGAGCCATCAACAGCGCAGCTACTACTCTTGTGTTCTCTACAACCAAGAGAGAATCTTCCCTCACATGCGCTTTGATTGTGAAGCTATAGCTGGGCTCCCCAGTCTTGAAGAAGCTATGGATTGCTTTCATGATGCTGACCTTCTGGAATTCGTCACAGCCAAAGAGCACTGGAATGAAGAGCTTCTATTACAGTTCTATGCTACTCTTCACATACGTGGATACAACAGGGATCTGAAGACATGGATCCTTGAGTGGATGTCAGGTGATGTGCACCATGAAGCCAAAGCTCAGGACATCATTGAGCTTACCTCCATGACCACTTCGGGTGAATTGTACGAGCCTGGTTGTCAGCGCCACACAGAAGGACTGCTGAGCATTTTTCAGCGGCCTAAACCCAATATGAGTCAGATGCTCAGCATGATGAAGCCATTGCCTCAAGATGTAGAATATTCAAAGGAATTCTTTGTCCAGGACCTCGAGTACTTGCCCCACACAATTTATCATATCCTAAGGCGTACTCTATGGCCAATCAAGGGACATTCTTCTGAAGCCAAACTTGAAGGCGCCATGAAGACTTTGGTTTTCTATATTGTCAATGGCATCAAGTTCAACTCCTAGGATTTCTTCATCAGACAACCTGCTGCATCTGGGGTTGATCTGTTTGGCCTGAAGTTCTATGCTCCATGGGTGATGCGCCTAATCAAGCTCCATTCAACTGTCAACTATCAGCCTTCAGCATGCAACCATCTAGTCTTCTTGCCCGAGGTTGATCTATCTGTTGAAGCCATCTACCCCGAGCCTGTCAAAGATCCAATATATCTTCACAATGCTGATCATCAAAGTTTCACGTAGCCCATCGAAGGTGTTAATGTTCCAAATGCTGCTGTTCCTGCTTATCCTCTTGCTGGCAATGTGCATCTGCCTCACCGTGCAAATATCGAAGCCACTGCCAGTACTATTTCTCAAAGGCATCGGAAGCGTTCTCGGGTCCTTAATGACCGAGAGCTGCTTGTGGCCTTACATCAGAAGCAGGACAAGCACCAGGACTGGCCGAAGCGTCAGATGCATAGTCTCTTGGTGGATGTAAATCGCATACCCAATCTGGCTACCAAGAACTCCTTTGTTTCCCATGAGAATGCACGGCGGTCCTGGAAGAGCCTAACTCTGCTATATTCTGAAGATGATCTTCGAGTAGATGGCTTCACCGAAAGCTTCAAGTTTGACTCCGGCCTCCACCTAATGCAAGCTAGCGTCGTACTCCCTCCCTTGAAGACTCTGCGTGTTCATCTTCGGCTACAACTATTGTTGCGAATGTCATTGATGAAGAAGACGACGCCACTTCACCAACAATGTCTGCACTGCATATCAACTCTGCACCAGGCCCCTTTGCACCACCAAACTCCAACAATGACCCCGCTCCATCATCTGCTCCTTCCGGGAACGAGTAGATGCTCTATGTCTTCAAACCTTTTTGGTCATTACTGACAAAAGGGCGAGACACATATGATTTGATAGTCTTCAAGCGGGTCCTTATGGGTGGCTGCATTATTTCGCCAAGTACTTACAACTCTCGTCTTTTGAAACATTTGGTTCTCTGAGTTGTAACACTTAAACTTGATGGTCGTCTGCTACTTTTTCTGCTATTCTGTGATGCGATGATAAATTCCACATGAAGTCATTCTGCAGACGTCCATTTTCCATTATGCATATCATTATCTTCTTTACTTACTTATATGCATAAAGCATTGTCTTCACAATTTGATGATGGCCTCCACAAAGCAAAACCTGCCATGTGCATTTGCATTCAAACGCAAATCATCTATATGCACATCTTCACGGGGAGCCTCGTCATATGTATGAAGACAATACTCACAACACTAAACTTTCACATACTTTTATCCCCGTTGAAAACTTCAACCAGTTTGTCATCAATCACCAAAAAGGGGGAGATTGTAAGTGCATCTAGTGCCACCCCTAGTTGGTTTTGGAGTATGGATGACAAACTTGGTTGAGGGACTAATGTGTTTGTGAGAATTGCAGGATAACACAGGTAGTAGTCCCATATTGATTCGGTTTACCTACCAGAGATGACCCCTAAAAATGTGTGAAGACATTGAAGACAATGGTGGTCTGTGAAGACATTCACATTGAATACTATGACAGGAGAAGACATTGCATGAAGACTATGGAGTGCGAAGACATAGTTGTTTCGTAGCTTCCTTTTCTTCTCTGTTGAGTTATAGGAACCACCGCATTGTTAAGTGGGGTCGAAGTGAACAAAGTCAGAGTGACTGATGTGATGCTCAACCAAATCCTATGTCTTCGAGCGAAGACGAGGACAACAAATCTTATCCAGAGCTGGATGAGTCAGCTTGGCTTGTAGCCCAAGCTAAGCTGCAGCATGTGTTTGAAATCTGACCATTGGATACATGTCAGTTCCTTAGTGACCCAGGGTCATTTTGGACAAATCAGGTCGGGTTGCCTCCTGGTTATAAATAGCCCACCCCCTACACCATAAATTGGTGGCTGCTGAGAGTTAGTGCACGGCTTTTGTCGTTTGAGAGCAACCTACCTCCGAAGCCTTTGAGAGAGAATCCTTGCGAGGACAAAGCCCAAAACACCCAGAGCCAAAGAGTGTTAGGCATCACTAAGTCTTTCTGTCTGCGTGATCTGAAGGCTTATTACGCTTGAGGACTGTGAATCCTCCAGCAGGTTAGGCATCGCATTCTGAGCATCCAAGAGTCATTGTGGATTGCCAGTGAACGAAGTCTGTGAAGGTTTGGAAGTCTCCCTTGAAGACTTACCAGAGTGATTGGCCAAGGTCTAAGTGTTCTTAGCTCAAGGGGAATAAGGTGAAGACACGTCTCCTGAGTTGAAACTCAGCCTCCCTAACCAGACGTACAGTTGTCACAGCAAGTGGAACTGGTCCAACAAATCCCTTGTCCTCTCCGAGCAACTGGTTCTATCCTACCTCTCTCACCTGACTTACAGTTTGTCTTCATGAAGTCTTTGCCCACTTGCCTGATCTGATTGACTTCACTATGTGAAGACTGTTATTTGTTTGGCTTCACACTATCTTCCATCCTGATCCATACTACCTAGCTGCTGATAGTCTTCGTGCTTTCACTACATTGCTTACTTGACTATGGCTTGTCCAGTGTAGTCTACCTTCTGCTGCATATCAATAGGTTCATTTCTATTGTTTGTCTTCAAAACACCCATGTTTTGAAGACTTTCATAAAAATCGCCTATTCACCCCCCTCTAGTCGAATACTAGCACTTTCACATACATAAGCAATCACTCAAATGAAACAACAAGAAAACCGAGAAAAGATCCAAATCAAACACGAAATAAGCAAATGTCTTAAAATAACAAAAGTAAAACCTAACAGCATTATTATCACGTGGATTAGATCTTAACAGTAGGTACATGTGATTAGCTACGATTTGCAAAAAAAATCAACTCAAACGGATAAACGAAACTCAAAATTCAAACAAAACGAGATCGTTTGCTAATCTGGACTAAACTCAAATTGGACACTACCAAAATCATGTTCAAGTTGGTTAACTGGAAAGAACAGAACGATACAAAGATTTAGGTGCTGGTTTAATCTAATTTGGATAAACGAGTAAAAAGGTACGCTAGTTTTAAGATCAGGGGCTAAATCACGATAAAATTATTTGCGGATAGGTCCCTGGCCGAAAACAAACTAAAAAGAAAAAGACTACGGCGCGAACGTTCGCTAGCAGAACTAATCCGACGAAAACCGTCCGTTAAAACGAACGAACGAACGAACGTTCGTTCGTTAAATTAGTAAACCTAAAAAAACCGATCTAATCTACAGAACCGAAATAAACCTGAGAAACCAAAAATAAACCGAATGGTTTTATACCGTTCTTCAAGCTTGGTTCGACGGCGAAATCCGGCGGCGGTGGTGGCTTTCGGCGACGGCGGCGGCGGGCAGTGGCGTCACGCGGCACGGAGCGACGGCGCAGGCTGTGTGTGCGGCAGCGTGCGGCGGCGTCGTGAGGCAGCGATAGCGCTGCTACTGCTGCGGTGGCGGGGCGAGGCGGGGTGGCGAGAGGCGGCGCGGCTTCTAACGGGCCTGGAGTGGGGGGGGGTGCCTTGGGCGAGGGGGCGGCCACGGGAGTTCGAGCTGGACTCCGTGTAGGCGACAACGATGAGCGGGACTCCTCCCGCTCGGAGAAGGCGGCGGCGCGGCGATTGGGCTGCTGGGCTGGCTGGGCTTTGGCCCAATCGGCCCGAAACTTTTTTGTAAAACAATTTCGCTATGAAGGAAAAATCCTAAATAAATATAAAAAAATTCTAAAACTTCCGGAAACAATTTTCACCGTCCAAACCTAATATTTAGGACAAGATGAACATTTTTCTGGACTAATATGCAATTTTAGAAAATGCAACATTTTTCTAATTCAAATAAAATAGCAATAAAATAAATAATTTGACTTTAAAATTCTTTCTCCAATATTTCTCTTAGGTTGAAGAAGTCATATTATTTTCTCTTATTTATTTTTAATATTGGAAATAATTGGAGAGAAAAATAATAAAATCAAATTGATCCTCTTTTCAAATTTGAAAAAATTCAAATATGAATTTTGTGAAACCTCCAACTCTCAACTTGGGTCCTTGTGTTGCTTAAGATTTCGAGGATCACAACAAAATGCAAGAATAAATATGATATGCATATGATGATCTGTGTATAACATCCAAATTGAAAATTGGGATGTTACAAACCTACCTCCCTTAAGAAGAATCTCGTCCTTGAGTTTTGGGTTGGTCAGCAAATAGGTTTGGGTGGTCCTTGCAGAGGTTGTCTTCCCACTCCGAGGTGGCTTCCTCCTGGGTATGGTGTCTCCACTGAACTTTGCAAAACTTGATAACCTTGCTGCGAGTAACTCGACTGGAAAACTCGAGAATCTTGACCGGCTTCTCTTCATAGGTCAAATCACTATCTAACTGAATTGCTTCCAGTGGCACTGTATATCTTAGAGGAATATCGGCCATCTCTGCGTGGCACTTCTTCAACTGGGAAACGTGAAACACATCATGAACTCCTGACAATCCTTCTGGCAATTCCAACTTGTATGCAACTTCTCCCATGTGTTTCAAAACTCTGTATGGTCCCACAAAACATGATGCTAGCTTTCCCTTGACTCCAAAACGTTTAACTCCTCGAAGTGGGGACACACGAAGATAGGCTCTGTCTCCGACTTCGTAAACTATATCCTTGCGTTTAGTATCTGCATAACTCTTCTACCTGGACTGGGCTACCTTGAGTTTTTCGCGAATCAACTTAACGTTCTCTTCAGAGTCTTTGATTAAGTCTGGTCCGAATAACTGTCAATCTCCAACTTCATCCCACGATAACGGTGTCCTACACCTCCTTCCGTACAAGGCTTCGAAAGGTGCCATCTTCAAACTGGCTTGATAACTGTTGTTATAAGAGAACTCTGCATATGGCAAATTGTCGTCCGAACTTGATCAAGCGCACAAGCTCTTAACATGTCCTCCAGAATCTGATTGACTCCCTTAGTCTGTCCATCTGTCTGTGGGTGAAAGGTTGTATTGAACTCTAGCCTGGCACCCAAAGTTTCATGCAACTGATTCCAAAACTTTGAAGTGAACTGGGTTCCTCTATCAGATACAATGGTCCTCGGAACTCCATGCAGACATACGATCCTGGTCATGTATATCTTTGCCAACTTAGCACTCATATAAGTTGTCTTTACTGGAATGAAATGAGCTAATTTTGTCAAACGATCGACTACAACCCATATAGAGTCATAGCCTGAACGAGTCCTGGATAATCCAGTGATAAAGTGCATGGCAAGTTTATCCCACTTCCATTTGGGTATCGGCAATGGCTGTAGCAATCCGGCTGGCTTCTGATGCTCTGCCTTGAGTCTCTGACATACATCACATTCTGCTACATACTTGGCAATATGCTTCTTCATTCCTGTCCACCAGAAAATTACCTTCAAATCCAGATACATCTTAGTGTTGCCCGGGTGAATTGAATAAGGTGAATCATGGGCCTCCTGTAGAATCAACTTCCTGATCTCAGGGTCACTAGGCACATAAATACGATCCTCAAACCATAAGGTGTCGTGCTCATCCTCACGAAATCCTTTAGCCTTTCCTTTGCTCATCTCTCCTTTATCTCAGCAATCTCCTTGTCAGTCTTCTGGGCTTCTCTGATCTTCCCCAACAAAGTGGACTGAATTTTCAATGCTGCAACATAACCTCTCGGAACTATCTCCAAGCATAGCTCTCGAAGATCATCTGCTAACTCCTTAGCTAATCCTCCGGTTATGAGCGTGTGAACATGACTCTTGCGGCTCATGGCGTCTGCTACGGCATTGGCCTTTCCAGGATGATAGTGCAATTTCATGTCATAATCCGTTATGAGCTCCAACCATCTCCTTTGCCTAAGGTTCAACTCCTTCTGTGTGAATATGTATTTCAAACTCTTATGATCCGTGTATACATCACAATGGTTTCCAATGAGAAAGTGTCTCCATGTCTTCAGCGCATGCACTACGGCTGCTAACTCCAAATCATACGTGGCGTAATTCAACTCATGAGGTCGAAGATGTCGCGAGGCATATGAAACAAATCTTCCTTCCTGCATAAGCACACCTCCAAGTCCTCTACGTGAAGCATCGCAATGCACTTGGAAATTCTTACGTTGGTCTGGGAGAATCAGAACTGGGGCTGTAACCAAACGTTTCTTCAACTCCTGAAAACTGGCCTCGCAATCTTCAGTCCATTTAAACTTGGTGTCCTTCTTCAATAACTCCGTCATGGGCTTTGCTATCTTGGAGAAATTCTTGATAAACCTCCGGTAATAACCTGCGAGTCCAAGAAAACTTCTAATATCTCCAACTGATGTGGGCGCCAACCATTTTGTGATAGAAGCAACCTTGGTAGGGTCTACTGCCGTTCCTTCTCCAGATATAACATGTCCGAGAAATCCAACTTCCTTTAACCAAAACTCACATTTGCTGAACTTGGCATACAACTGATGGTCTCTGAGCTTCTCAAGAACCAAATGCAAATGCTCCTTATGCTCTTCTTCATACTTTGAGTAGACCAATATATCATCAATGAACACCACGACAAACTTATCCAAAAACTCCATAAACACTTTGTTCATCATATTCATGAAATAGGCAGGTGCGTTAGTCAGACCAAATGACATAATGCAATACTCATATAGCCCATACCTTGTGGTAAAAGCTGTCTTAGGTATATCTTCTCTCGGATCTTCAACTGGTGATAACCTGCTCGAAGATCGATCTTGGAGAAAACTTTAGATCCTTGCAACTGGTCAAACAGATCATTGATCATCAGCAGAGGGTATTTGTTCTTGATCGTCACCTCATTCAGGGCACGATAATCAACAACCATCCTTAAAGATCCATCTTTCTTCTCCACTAGAAGCACTGGGCCCCCCCGCGGTGATGAACTTGGTCGAATGTAACCTTTCTCTAGTAACGCCTTAACTGCTTCTTAATTTCCTCCAGATCCTAGGCGGGCATCCGATATGGTCTCTTTGATATTGGTCCGGTGCTTGGCAATAGCTCAACCAAAAACTCAATGTCTCGATCCGGTGGCATGCCTGATAACTCTTCTGGAAATACATCGGGATAATCCTTCACCATTGGTACTTCCTCCTGAACAACTCCTCATACGGAATTAACCTGAGTTCTCCTCGGCGCATGCCAGGATATATACTTGATCCTCTTTCCTTCTGGGGTGGTGAGAAGAATTGATCTACTGGCACAATCGATGTTTCCTTCAAACTTGGATAGCCAATCCATGCCTAGTATCACATCCAATCCTTGTGACTCCAGAACAATCAGGTCGGTGGGAAAACATGTCTACCTATGGTTAGTGGCAATTGATAGCATCCCCTACTAGCCATATACTCTGCTCCTAGGGAACTTACGAACATAGGTGGCTTAAGGGCTATGGTTGGCAGGTAATACTTATCCACAAATCCCCTTGATATGTATGAATGCGATGCACCAGTATTGAAAAGAACAAGTGTGGTAAATGCATTAATCAAAAACTTACCGACAACTGCATCGGGTTGATCCTGAATCTCCTCCACACTGACGTGGTTCACCTGACCTTTGGTGAAGGGGTTGGGCTTCTTTGCAGAACCTCCATTGCCATTTCCATTCTTTCCTCCAGGACATTCAGTGGCATAATGTCTGGTCTTCTGGCACTTGAAACAAGTGATGTGGCTCAGATCCCTCTTGGCTGGCGTTGCAGGGTTGGAACGGTTCTGGCTGCTGCTTCCTCCATTCCCATTGCCATTCTTGGGGCCACTGTGGTTGTGCGAACTTGCTCCATTGTGCGTATGTCCTCCATGGTTATGGCCTCCATGATTGTGGGTATGTCCTCCCGAGTACGGGGAATAGCGAGGCTTCTGCTGAGCTCCAAAGGTGTACCTCCCCTGTCCATACTTCCTCTTGCGATTATCAATCTGTTGCTGCTTGCCTTCAATCATGTGGGCCCTGTCTACCAACTCCAAGTAGTTGCTCAAAGTTGCCACCATCAACTGCATGCTCAGCTCATCGTTGAGTACCTCAAGAAACTTCTCCTGCTTAGCGGCATCTATGGCTATGTCATCTGGGGCATAGCGTGCTAACTTGCTAAACTCATCCGCATACTGGCCCACTGTATGCCCTCCATGGTGCAAGTTGCGAAACTCGCGCTTCTTCATGCTCATAGCTCCTGCTGAAACATGGGCAGTGCGGAAAGCCTGCTGAAACTGATCCCATGTAGCTGTATCAATGGGGTAAGTGGCGGTGAAATTCTCCCACCAAGATGCCGCGGGTCCATCAAGCTGATGTGCGGCAAAGCGCACTCTCTCCGCATCTGTGCATCCTGCAATGGTCAGCTCTCTTCCGATCTTGCAGAGCCAATCATATGCAACAATCGGCTCGGTGCTACTAGAGAACACCGGCGGATTCAACCTTAGGAAACGGGCTAGTTGGTCAACAGGGGTGGTGGTGGTGGGTTGTTGTTGTTGTTACCTTGGTTCTGGTTCTAAACTAGTATCCGCATCAAGGCATTCTGCTGCTGGATCAACTGAGTGAGCTCCGGTGGGTATGCAAATCCATTGTCACGTCTCGGAGGCATCTAATGGGTTAGAAGGGGTGAGAAAACAGAATAGAATTGAGGTATAAGAGAGATTCACTACCCATATGCTCATGAGACAAACACAATCAATTCACTTCATTCAATAGCACACAAGATCCGCACAACGATCTAACCTATGATTACAAACTCGATCATTACTAACTACTTGGAGGAATACTACTAGTTACAATGGTGGTCATCTAGAAATTTTAATCAGAGGAAGACTCCATAATATCTTCTCCAACTTCGTCAATGTAGTCATCATCGCTGTCATCATTTGCATCACTATCCGTGTCGGTGTCGTCCAGGATGATGTAGTCCTCCGAACGGATCTCCTTGGCTGGTTCTCAATTGTGATTCTCCACTGGTAGTCCCTAGCTTCCTCTTTAGGTCTTCATGCTTCTCTAGTAGTATGACAATCTCTTCCTCATATCCATCGCGTGTAGACTTGAGTTCCTCTTCTAGCTCGTTGTTTCTCTTCATCAGCTTCTTGATCTTCTTCATGTGGATAATTTGTTGATTCTCGTGTCGACGAATATGATCTCCCATCTCTTGAATGTAGGCTGCAATTGATACATCCCTCCTAGTACGAATCATCTCCCATTCTTCGTCTCGGCGGCCACATATTTGATAAATGCTGTTCTCCAGCTCCTTGTGATACACTTCACATATGCATCCAAAGGTGATATGGGCTGCCGTGCTCTTTCCTACACTCCAGCTTGGTGCATCCAGGTAGAAATCAATAGGCTCCGTTGTTGGCGCAAATGTCCTCCCAGGTACCCAGACTTTGATCTTCCAGCGGTCCACTTCCGGTACGGATGTAGAGAAAGTCCCCGTGAAGCTTGGTAGTCCGATTTTCAAATACTTAGTGACTTCCTTCAAGTGTCATCCGAAAAGGGTGTCGTCATCTGGCTGAGTGAACTTGTTCCTGGGTTCCGTCATCTGTAGAGTAGAAAGAGAGGAGAATTAGAAATGAGGAGAGAAGAGAAATCCCGTGGCTTATTCTAGTGGTCGCGTCCTATAGTCTGCGTGTGCTATGATACCATCTTGTAGCGATCCGACCTTAAACGGTCAAGCCTCTGTGCATCAGTGTCATCGCTAGATCGGTAATGCCGAGACGCACAGTACTCGAGGAATTATAATAGATTTCAATCACACACTTATTACATCGAGTCCTCATAAAGAGTATGATTTCGCAAAAATATCATGGCTGAAGGCCATCTAAACTAAATAACTGCGGAAGCTTCGAATTTAAATGAGTCCATCAACTCCAACGGCATAGTTGAGTGCAAAACAACGACCTATCGCACCTTATTCGTCGTCTGAGTAGTCTGCCACATGAGACGTTGCAGCCATGTAGGTCAGCACATTGAATATGCTGGCAGAGTTACACTGTATAGCAATGAAATGCAAGAACTATATCTACATGCAATATTTGGCTAGTGGAGGCTCTAAGTTTATCATTTTGCATAAAGCTAGTTTTTCCCTACAACAAAGGAATACATTTTATTTAACTACTCCGAAGTTGCCCAATATTTGAGAAGGTAACCCCAACTCAAATGCCAATTAAAAGTATCATCATTAACCCAATAAATTCATTAAGTAAAGTGATGAGATCACATCAATAGATTCAAGTACCAGATACTCAAGATGTCCATAACCGGAGACATGGCTAACCATGATTAGTTTATACACTCTGCAGAGGTTTGCGCACTTTCCCCACAAGACTTGACCGCATCCATGATCCGATGATCGAGACATAGTCTTTATGAAGCATTAACTCTGTCAGTGGGAAACGACACCTATGGGATCACAAGAATCCCTTCTACGGTTGCGGGGCACGGGGTTGTGAGAAGAGCAGGATTAGTAATCAGCACAAGGATCGATTACCCAGGTTCAGGCCGCGAGGATGCGTAAAACTCTAGTCCTGCTTTCGTGGATGTATTAAGTGTTCGTGAGCTCTTGAACTAGCTATGGTGGCTGCGTGGTTCCAACGAGCCGAATCCCCCTCCAGTATGCCATGGGCCTCCTTTTATAGTCAAAAGGGGCTACCACAGTGGCACGCATGAGGTGGAAAGGCCTACAGTGCTATGAGCTTATCGCTCGTATTATAGGACAAGACGCATTTAATGCGTAGCTTAGGTGTCCCCTCACTTTGTCGAGGGCGGGGGCGAGGCCCGTCCCGTCCATCGTCGCTCCTCCTCGCTTTGACACGCGCCCTGGCCAGCGATGCATGCGGCGCCATGTAGGCAAGCAAGCAGCTAAGGTGGCGCGGTGGTGGAGCCTCCATGAAGGTCTGCATGCCGCCACACAGGTTTGTGCTGAGTTAGCCTGGAAGCTGCATGTTGCCACGTAGGTGCCTGTCCAGCTGGTTGGGCTGGCAGCTGCATGTGAACGGCGGTGAGGATTAGGTTGGTGCGGACCCGGCAGTGGCCCGCTGACGCCCTTGGCAAGGGTCTTGCCGGGTGGCCCGGCAAGGGTCTTGCCGTGGCACGCTGTCGTCCCTGGCAAGGATCTCGCCAGGGGTCTTGTGGGTTTCCTCGGCAAGGATCTTTGTCGAGGATTGTTGCCTTCTAATCCTCATATGATCTTGAATATTCTTTGTCATCACAAAGATCTGCATACCACCATGGAGGTGCTTCCCAAGCCGTGGCCCAACGCGGTTGACGGTGTTGGAGGTCGCGGGTTCGAGGGTGGCTCACTCCACTGGTGTGGGCGAGCTGCCCCGGCAAGGGCCTTGCCATGGCTGCTGAGGCTGCCCTGGCAAGGGTCTTGCCGGAGAAACCTGCTTCGTCCATCTGCACTTTGTGGCCTTGATCCTTGATGTTGCTTTGTTTGTCTTGTGCCTTCGGCTTCTCTCCGGCTTCCCTCCTTTGCCCTGCTATGCGCGGCTATGGCGCGTGGCTCCGACTGCCCGTGCACAAGTAAAGGGGTCAAAAGGAGAGCCCCTACTTTTGTACACCGACAGGAGCCCCCGGGCCTGGGCCACACATAAGCGTGGCACGTTGTTGGGCCAGGCCCAGAAAGGTGCACGGGCAGGCGGGGTGGATTTTACCGCGATAACTGTTTCGTCCGCTGCGCTTCGCCACGACCCGTGTTGAATGCGCGACGTGGGGGCGCGCACGCGTGCGTGACCGAAGCATGCCGATGTCATCTTGTGGTGGACAGTGAAGAGGCGGCTTGCATGTCTCTTCGAGACAGCTGGGCCACTGCTCATTTACTGTCTTTACTTGGGAACCGTTGCTCCACACGTCCCATTGCGCCCATCTCTTGCGCCATGTTTGCTGCATGCATGGCATAGAACGAATGACGGGTGCGCGGGATAAGGGAAGTCACGCGCGCATGGGTCGGTTCCCACACGCCTTCAATTGAGCAGGGACGGCGGTCGACGGCTCCGCCCGTTGTCACTTCAATGGGCCGGATTGGCCGAGAGGGGCGGCCGAGCCTTGCCCCCGCTCCTTTATAAAGGGGGGAGCAGGGGGAATGGCGTCTCTCTATCCTTTGTCATCCGCTTCTCCTCATTCCTGCTTCCTCTTTCCTTCTGCCATGGCGAGGGGGCGTGGCGACGCTTCATTGGTGGCGGTGAGGGTCTCGGCTAGACAAAGCATCACCCCTTCCCAAGAGCTCGTGGCGGTGGAGCCGGCCGTTAGAGGTAGGGGAAGAGGGCGAGGTCAAGGTCGTCGCGGCGCTCGAGGGAGAGGAGGACAGGGCGGCAGATCGGCCTCACCTCCGCCTGCGGCCCCTCCCCGCTGGAGGGCCACTTCGGGGACAACCCTTCCGAGTTCTACATCAAGCTGCGCCGGCCGCCGCGCCGTCGTCTTTGCCTCCCGACTCCATTTGCGCGGGAGATGGAGCTGGATCCACCGCAGGCGTTGCGGCTGCATATGAGGGGCTGTGGGAACAGCGGCACATGGGCCAATGTCGAGTTCCCGCCCCTCACGTGATGTATCTTCGCCGAGGGTGGAAGACTTTTGCCCACATCTACAACCTGACGGAGGGGCTCACTCTCCATTTCAAGTTAATGGAGAGCGGCCTCCTCTCCGTCAAGGTCTTTGGGCACTTCGGAACTCGCAGAAGGTGCTGCGTGGAGAGCTCCTCTGACGATGAAGATTCCTCCTCGAGCGAGAGTGGCGAGGAGGACAGCGGCAACGACGACAAGGGTAGCGGGCGGCAGGATGACGGGTCCGACTAGGCGTCGGGCGCCGCTCCGGGCGACATCGGCGACCCCATCATCCGTGTCGCCAGCTCCTTGAACTTCTCGGGGTCGTCTCCCTGTGCGGCTGGCATTGGGAGGCTGCGGAAGAGGAAGAGGGCGGGCAGAAAGGCCATCAAGTCAGAGTACACGGGCACCGACGCCTTCGTCGCGTATTGACGTCCTGCCGCCTCGTATTTGAGCTCTTCTCCCAGCACCGTCATCACTAGCCAGCCTTCGGATAGCCACCGAGATGTTCTCTTGGTGCTTTCTGCCGCTCGTAGCTCGCCTAGGCGCCCCTTTTGCCCTCTTTTGCTTCCTTGACCTGCCTCCTGAGGAGAGGGACAAGAAAGGGATTACGGGCATCTTATCTTTTTTTAGCCTGTAAGCCTTCGGGCCTTTGTCAAATTTAGAACTTGTAATCCCCTTGCTCATGTTTTTCATTCCATATGAACTGTACATGTACGGGATGTTTTTAATGAAAAGGGATGTTTGCTGGGTTTTCCGTTCGTGGGTGAAACCCGCGACAAGGAGCGAACCCTCGTTACTATTTTAAGATAAACATTTTTTGCCCGGCAACAGGCCCTGCCGTCCCCCCACTTTGCTCGACCTTTCTCACACCCTTGGCGGAGGTAGGGATGAGGTGGGCTTAGGCCCCTCGTTCCACTTCCTTGCTGCCGCGACTACAACCAAATCCGGACCCAGGAGATAATCCTTGGGTACGGAAAAAGGGGAGCACGGTAGCCTAGAAATAAAACGAGGTTTCACATATCCCAGTCCATAACGAAATGCATGATAGAGGATAAAAGACTTATCTAGATCTGCAGCCCCCGACAACCTTGGCTTGCCGTGGGTGGATCCTTATACTTGCAGCCCCCAGCAACTTTGGTTTGCCAGGGTCGGGGACGCCGGTCCATTCCCTTTCTTCCAAACAGCTCGGCAGAAGTGCTTATGTACCCTGCGAACCAAAGAGGACAAAAAAGAATAGAGAGACGCGCACTTGACCTCTAAGCTAGGGGTTAGCCGCCGCCAAGCACTATAAACCCTAACCGAGGAAGAGACTCGACCTAGCATGCATGCTATAACTTAGGGCGCCAGCGCTTCGTTTATTTATGCCCAGGGTCTGAGCCTGGCTTTGTGCAAAGGGTTACATGCCTTGCCGGCAAGGCTTGTACAAAAGGTGGCTTGCCGGGAGGCCCAGCAGCCGCGCCTTATGGGTAAAACTTGCGAAGATGCTCGATGTTCCAGGAGTTACTTACTGGAATGGCATCTTCGGTCTCTAGGCGGACTGCGCCGGGCCTGGTGACTCGCGTTACCCGATAAGGGCCTTCCCACTTCGGCGTCAACTTGTTGGAATTCTTGGCCGACTGAACGTGCTGAAGAACAAGGTCGCCTTCCTCAAAGCTCTGTGCATGAACCTTGCGGCTATGGTAGCAGCGCAAGGCTTGCTGGTAGCGTGCTGCTCTCACAGCCGCCCGGAGACGATCTTCCTCAACGAGCGTCGCGTCATCTTGCCACAATGGCTCTTGCTCAAGCTCATCATAAGCGAGCACTCGAGGTGACCCGTATATGAGTTCCGTGGGGAGAACTGCTTCCGCCCCGTAGATCAGGGCAAAGGGTGTCTGGCCGGTGGCTTGATTTGGCGTCGTTCTGATCGACCAAAGAACCACAGGCAATTCGTCAATCCAGCGCCTTCCGCTCTTGCGCAGCCTATCAAAAGTCTTCATTCTCAAGCCTCGCAGAACTTCAGCATTTGCTCTCTCCGCTTAGCCGTGGCTCCGTGGGTGTGCCACGGAAGCAAAACAGACCTTGCTACCGAGATCCTCAATGTATTGCATGAAGGCATGGCTTGTGAACTGGGTGCCGTTTTCGGTGATGATCCTGTTGGGTACCCCAAAACGACAAACTAGTCCCTTGAAGAACTTGATGGCTGACTGCGTTGTCACCTTCCTCACTACTTCCAGCTCTGGCCACTTTGTGAACTTGTCGATTGCAACGTACAAGTACTCAAAGCCCCCGACGACACGAGGGAAAGGGCCCAATATGTCGAACCCCCAGACCGAGAAGGGCCAGGAGAGAGGGATGGTTTGAAGGGCTTGAGCTGGTTGATGAAGCTTCTTTGAATGGAACTGGCACGCTTCACATTTGGTTATAGTGCCGTCGCATCCTGGAGGGCAGTGGGCCAGAAGAAACCTCGCCGGAAAGCTTTGCCGGCAAGGGCCCTCAACCCTATGTGTGAGCCACATATGCCTGCATGTATCTCTGCCAACAGCTCTAGTCCTTCCTCCCAGGAGATGCACTTTAATTTCATCCCATTCGGTCTTTTTCTGTACAAGACGTTGTCAATGAATTGGTATAGAGCAGACCGACGGGCTACTCTCTCTGCTTCTTCCTGCTCCTCAAGAAGCTCCCCTTTTTGGAGGAATCAGATGGTGTCCTGAGCCCATGCTGGAGCCTATGGCTCGACGACAAGGACCAAAGGCATCTCTTCTGCCATGGGAGCGGCCGTCTCTACGGCCATGGCCTGAGGCCCTACCAGAGTCGGTCGTCCCATGGCAGGATCGGCATCCACGGCAACATCTTCGCCAGTGGCTCCGGGGAGCTCGGTGGGGAAGTAATTGCCGGGGCCAAACTCCGCTTGCTCTGCCCGGTTGATGGTTCGACGGATGGTTGAGTTAACTGAAGCACAAAAGTACCTGGTTCCACAGGTAGCTTGAGGGCAGCGCGCTTTGACAAGTAGTCGACGATGTCGTTTTCCGTCCGAGGGACGTGCTCTGCTTGTATACCGTCAAAGCGCTCCTCTAGTTTCCTCACTTCATCCACGTAAGCTTCCATCAACGGGCTTTGGTAATCTTTATTGATCTGCCTGACGACAAGCTGTGAGCCACCCCTGACGATGAGCTTTTTGACTCCGAGGTCCGCCGCGATCCTGAGACCGGCAAGCAAACCCTCGTACTCGGCGGTGTTGTTGGTTGACATCTCCCGGGGAAAGTTCATTTGGATGACATACTTGAGGTGCTCTCCGGTGGGTGCGACAAGCAACACACCAGCACCGGTGCCTTGCAGCGAAAAAGCCCCATCAAAGTACATGATCCAGTTGCGACTCGTTTCCTTGATGGGGAGAGTGGTCTCCTGTACCTCTTCGTCGGGCGTCCAGGTCCATTCTTCAACAAATTCCGCCAAGACTCTGCTCTGAATCGTCGAGGTACTTTTGAACTTTAAATCGAAACTCGACAGCTCCAGGGCCCATTCCATGATCCTCCCCATTGCATCTGGGTTATGCAGTATCCATTGCAACGGGAGGCGGGTGACTACGGTGATCTCGTGCGCTTGGAAGTAATGAAGCAGCTTCCTCGAGGCCATAAGGAGGCCGAAGAGCAATTTTTGCACACCTGAGTACCTCGACCTAGCCCCCTGCAAGAGGGAGCTGACGAAGTAAACTGGGTGCTGCACCATTTTCTTCTTCTGCGCCACTTCACCTGGTCGCGCGGGCCTTGTCGTATTGGCGTCTACCTCTGTCGGGGACTCAGTCTTGCTGGGACCGGGCCCTGCCGGGGAGGGTTCCGGCTCGCCATCCTTTGACTCTGCCGCTGTCGCTGCCCCTTCGTCGACCTCTCTCTGCGCCACTGGTGTGGCGCTAACCACCTGATTCGTTGCCGCTAGATACAACAGCAACGGTTCTTGTGGTTTGGGTGCAACCAGCACTGGGGTAGAGGAGAGGTACTTCTTCAAATCTTGCAGCACTGCCTCGGCCTACGGGGTCCACTCCATTGGGCCCGTCTTTTTCCAGATCTTGAAAAAGGGAAGGGCATGCTCCGCGGACTTGGAGATGAATCTGCTCATGGCGGCAATGCAGCCTGTGAGCCGACGCACGTCCTTGATCCGTTTGGGTGCCTCAATCTTCTCGATGGCCTTGATCTTATTTGGGTTTGCCTCAATCCCGCGCTGCGACACAAAGAACCCGAGAAGCTTGCCGGACGGGACGCCGAAGACACACTTCTCAGGGTTCAAGTTGAGGTTGATCTTGCGCGGTTTGCAAATGTTTCCTCCAGATCTTGCACAAGTGTTGCTCTGTCCTTGGTTTTGACCACTATGTCATCCATATAAGCTTCCATATTTCTATGTAGCTGGGGCTCAAAACCAATTTGGACTGCTCTTACAAACGTTGAACCAGCACTCTTCAACCCGAAAGGCATCCATAAAAAGGAATACGTACCACATGGGGTGATGAATGCTGTCTTCTCCTCGTCCTCTTTTGTCATGAAGATCTGGTGGTATCCTGAGTAGGCGTCAAGGAATGATAACAGGTCACACCCAACCGTGGAGTCAACAATCTGGTCGATGCGCGGCAACGGGAAGGGATCCTTTGGACAAGCTTTATTGATGTCTGTGTAATCAATACACAGTCTCCACTTCCCGTTTGCCTTGCGCACCACTACCGGGTTGGCCAACCACATCGGATGGAGTACTCCCCTTACCAAACCTGCCGCCTCTAGTTTTCTGATCTCCTCCGTGATGAACTCCTGCCTCTCCAGAGCTTGCTTCCTGACCATCTGCTTGATGGGCCGTGCA
The DNA here is from genome assembly GCF_002162155.2 of Triticum dicoccoides. Lineage (NCBI taxonomy): Eukaryota > Viridiplantae > Streptophyta > Magnoliopsida > Poales > Poaceae > Triticum > Triticum dicoccoides. The sequence continues at coordinate 183,788,202 of NC_041389.1, forward strand.
TGAGGACAGACATCAAGATGGTGCTCAATTACTTCCCTGGGAATGCCGGGGATGTCGGAGGCTTGCCATGCAAACACATCGACATTTGCCCACAGGAAAGTGATGAGCTCGCTTTCCTATTTGCTGTCGAGGGTGGAGCTTATGGTAAAAGCTCCCCCCGTACCGCCCCCCCTGACGGGCACCTTCTTGGTCTCTGGTGGTGTAGCTCTGAACTTCTTGCTCTTGCCGGCGGAGCTCTCTGGCATGTCCTCAACGGGAGCGCAACACCCCGAAGTGGTGCGCTTGCCGAAGTGGGTGCGAGGGGTCTCGCCGGTCTTCTTCCCTCCTGGGGCTCCGTCCGCAGGAGCAGGTGCCTTGGCGGCAGCTGCTGCAACTGCTTCCCGGTAGAGTTGGTCGGCGCAGATCAATGCGTCTTTTTTGTTGGAGGGGACGGTGATGATGTTCATTGGCTCGGGCATCTTCAGCGTGTTGTAGGCGTAATGTGAAGCCGCCATGAATTTCGCTAGTGCCGGGTGGCCGAGGATCCCGTTGTAGGGCAAGGGGATCTCCGCTACATCAAAGACGATCCTCTCCGTCCTGTGGTTCAGCTTGCCTTCGAACGTCATGGGCAGCGTGACCTTTCCCTTCGGCTGGCTCCTCCCCGGGTTGACCCCTTGGAACGTGCCCGTATCCTCGAGGTCTCCATCAGGGATCTGCAGCCTCTTGATCACAACAGGCAAGATCAAGTTCATACTGGCCCCGCATCAACCAGCATCTTTGTCACCTTGAGGTTGCAGATTGTTGGCGAAACCAACAACGGCAAGCACCTGACCACAGTAGTGCGGTCAGGATGGTCCTCGGTGTCGAAGATGATAGGCGTGCTGGACCACTTCAGCAGCTTTCGTGCGTCGAACGACGGCTCCACCGCTGTGATCTCACGCGCCCACTGCTTGAGCTGGCGGTGAGATGCATGCAGCGAGGCGCCCCCATCGATGCACATGGCTTCTGTGGCTTTCTGAAACTCTTGGTCGCCGGACTCATCATCCTCGTCGTGATCATCGTCTTCCTGCTTCTTGTCACGGCCCTGGGTGGGCCTCTCTTGCTGATTGTCCTTGCTGCGGTGGCCTCCTTGGCCGCCACGCTTCTTGCCGGTCCCTCGGCACCCTCTTGCCCTTCTCCTTGTCCCGCCGCTCACTCGGCTTTCTGCTTCTCGGCAAGCAGCTCTACTTGCCGGTAGTTCTGGAGGTTGTGGCCCTTGGTGCGGTGGATCTTGCAATACTGCTTGTCAGAGCCCCCTGGCTTATCGGTGGCCACCAAGGCCCGGCAAGCCTCCTTGCCGGGGTCACTCGCCTTGGGTATCTTGGTGGCGCCGGTGTCATCGGACCCCTCGACGGCAAGCACAGCCTTGCCCTTGCGCTTCCTATTACAGTGCCGGCCCTTCTTCGCTGGGGTGGCGGTATCATCCGTGGAGTCGGTTTCCGCGCCGGCGTCTTCGCCGGGGTACTTCATTCCCTCTTCAGCGCGAGCGCACCGATCGGCCAGAACATAGAGTTTGGCCACATCTTTGACTTTGTTCATCGCCAGCTCTTCACGCATCTTACGATTGCACACATTCTGATGGAATGCACTGATCACAGCGGCAGGATGAACATCGGGTATGTTGTACTGCACTCGGCTGAACCTTTTGATGTACTTGCGCAAGTTTTCTCCTTCCTTCTGTGGAATGATATGTAAATCACTCGCCTGGCCATGAGCTTGGTGGCCTCCGGTAAAGGCGCCAACAAACTCATGACACAGATATGCCCAAGAAGAAATGGAGTCTACTGGCAAGTGCATCAACCATGACATAACATTGGGCTTGAGTGCCAGCAGAAAATAGTTGGCGAGCACCTTATCGTCGCGAGCCCCCGCAACTTGCATCGCGATGGCGTAGATGCTGAGGAACTCTGACGGGTGAGTCTTCCCGTTGTACTTCTCACCAACGTCGGGCTTGAACATGCAGTGGGAGGGCCACTGGAACTGCCGCAGCTCACGGGTGAAGGCCGGACCACCCACCTCATAGGGTAGGCCACCGTGGCCTCCCGGTGCTGGGTGGTCCATAGTGGGCCCTGCCCGCCTGTTCGACTGGTGGCGCGCATCACGCCGGTGCTCAATGGTGGTTCGAGCGTCTTCATGAGCTCGCTCTCGAAGAACTTGGCGTTGGTCGCGGTGGGTTCGCGGGTCGGACGATGCTATGGAGATATCATCATGAGCGTCGTCCGGACGGACCGACACCCGCGGTAGCCAGGATGGATGAGGGGAGTGCACCGTGGCCGCATCGCCTCTGGCCCGACCTCCGTTGACATGCGGTGGCTCGACGGAGCGACAGCCTGCGGGCCCCGCCGGCCGCAACTCTCCGTTGTTTGTGATGCCGACGAGGCTATGGACAGTGGCCCTCCATTCGTTAAGCTTCTCGGTAGCGGGAGGAAAGTCGAGGAGCAGCTGTGCGCGTGCTAGGGCTTCTGCTGGCATGGGCGGCGGCGAAAGCTGTGTGGACCGCGACGCGCTTCGACTTCTAACCGCGTTAGAAGGAGCCCCATCATGGCCCCGCAGCCATCCGCTACCTCCTCCAGCACCTCGGCGCGCATGCTGGCCCTCCTCATCATGTGAAGGGCGCATGGGACTCTTCCCAGGGCGGCGCCCAGGGTCACCAGCAGGGCGATGCTGCTCATCGCGCACGACCTGAGAAGAGCGCACCATGGGCACCGGTGTTGGCATCTTGGAGGTTGCTGCGCCGCTGTTTGGCGGCACGACGACGCACCTGGAGGACCCCGCGCCGCCTGCGGGAGCCCCGACTCCGTCTCTGGAGCCTGTGATGCATGGCTCGTCGCCTGGCGTACGAGCGACACCGCTCATCAGGCTTGGACTGCCAGGGTGATGTGGATGTTCGCGGGTCGCGCCACGGGTTCTCTCCGCGACTGGTCCGCACCGGTACTGGCAGTTTGGTCCCGGACGAACCGATCGCCGTGGTCGTCTTGTTCTTAGGAGCCATGGCGATGAAGAACTGCTAGGCCAACTACTAGACCAGATTCTCACAATTGCGCCCCCTACCTGGCGCGCCAAAGATGTCGGTGGGAAACGACATCTATGGGATCACAAGAATCCCTACTACAGTTGCGGGGCTCGGGGTTGTAAGAAGAGCAGGATTAGTAATCAGCACAAGGATCGATTACCCAGGTTCGGGCCGCGAGGATGCGTAAAATCCTAGTCCTGCTTTGGTAGATGTATTAATTGTTCTTGAGCTCTTGAACTAGCTACGGTGGCTGTGTGGTTCCAAAGAACCGAATCCCCCTCCAGTACGCCATGGGCCTCCTTTTATAGTCGAAAGGGGCTGCCACAGTGGCACACAGGAGGTGGAAAGGCCTACAGTGCTATGAGCTTATCGCTCGTATTACAGGACAAGACACATTTAATGTGTAGCTTAGGTGTCCCCTTGCTTTATCGGGGGCGGGGGCGAGGCCCGTCCCATCCATCGCCGCTCCTCCTTGCTTTGACACGTGCCCTGGCCAGCGATGCATGCGGCGCCATGTAGGAAGGCAAGCAGCTGAGGTGGCGCGGTGGTGGAGCCTCCACGAAGGTCTACATGCCGCCACGCATGTGTGTGCTGAGTTGGCCTAGAAGCTGCATGTTGCCACGCAGGTGCCTGTCCAGCTGGTTGGGCTGGCAGCTGCATGTGAACGGCAGTGGGAATTAGGTTGGTGCGGGCCCGGCAGTGGCCTCGCTGACGCCCTTGGCAAGGGTCTTGCCGGGTGGCCCGGCAAGGGTCTTGCCGTGGCGCGCTGTTGTCCCTGGCAAGGATCTCGCCAGGGGTCTTGTGGGTTTCCTCGGCAAAGATCTTTCTCAAGGATTGTTGCCTTCTAATCCTCATCTGATGTTGAATATTCTTTGTCTTCACGAAGATCTGCATACCACCATGGAGGTGCCTCCCGAGCCGTGGCCCAACGCGGTTGACGGTGTTGGAGGCCGTGGGTTTGAGGATGGCTCACTCCACTGGTGTGGTCGAGCCGCCCCGGTAAGGGCCTTGCCGGGGCTGCTGAGGCTGCCCCGGTAATGGTCTTGCCGGGGAAACCTGCTTCGTCCATCTACACTTTGTGGCCTCGATCCTTGCTGTTTCTTTGTTTGTCTTGTGCCTTCGGGATCTCTCTGGCTTCCCTCATTTGCCCTGCTATGCGCGGCTATGGCGCGTGGCTTCGACTTCCCGTGCACAAGTAAAGGGGTCAAAGGAGAGCCCCTACTTTTGTGCATCGACAAACTCTCTAGTCCGGGCGGACCGGTACACCTACTTGCCCCTACATCTGCTAGTCCACCTCTTTAAGAGCTCACGCAACTTACTCAACTATGCCAGAGCCCATAATGGCTTGTGGCTGGACACGGAAGGTTCTAGCATGAATAATCTTTGATCCCTTTGAGCCTGGGTGGCAATCCATAGGGAAAATCACACGGGTACTCTAGGATTTCCTTACACAGGCAACACTGGGTTGCCCAGGTGCCTCAACCAATCCACCCAGATGTATATTAATGTTGCCACCTTAATGTTATCCATGATTAAATAACTCTTAAACTTCCATGTGTGAATCACGATCCAATCCCCGTCTACGAGCATGGCTAAGCAATAATAAGCATAATGTATATTCCCGGGGTGATCAAACAGGTATTAGGTTCCTACCTCAAGTACTACAAGCAAACCACATGTTCCAATCCTACTCATGCAAATATTTGAGGGGTAATACTAATGCATAGTAAACACTGGGTATAGAAGAGTATGATCAAAGTGTAACTTGCCTTGCTGACGATCTGCAAACTCTAGAGATTCATAAGCTTCGCACTCTGGGTAATCTAGCATAGACGAACAGTAGCATTCATAAATAATCACTCAAACGAAACAACGAGAAAACCGAGAAAAGATCCAAATCAAACATGAAACAAGCAAATGTGTTAAACTAACAAAAGTAAAACCTAACAGCATTATTATCACGTGGATTAGATCTTAACAGTAGGTACATGTGATTAGCTACGATTTGCAAAAAGAATCTACTCAAACGGAGAAACGAAACTCAAAATACGAATGAAACAAGATCGTTTACTAATCTGGACTAAACTCAAATTTTACAGTACCAAAATCATGTTCAAGTGGTTAACTGGAAAGAGCAGAACAATACAAAGATTTAGGCGTTGGTTTCATCTAATTTGGATAACCGAGTAAAAAGTTACGCTAGTTTTAAGATCTGGGGCTAAATCATGATAAAATTATTCGTGAATAGGTCCTTGGCCGAAAATAAACTAAAAAGAAAAATACTACGGCGTGAACGTTCGCTAGCTGAACTAATCCGACGAAAACCGTCCGTTAAAACGCACGGACGAACGAACGTTCGTTAAATAAGTAAACCTAAAAAACGCGATCTAATCTACCGAACCGAAATAAACCAGAGAAACCGAAAATAAATTGAATGATTTTATACCATTAACCGAGGTCGGTTCGACGATGAGATCCGGCGGCGGCGGGGGATTCCAGCGATGGTGGCGGCGGGCAGTGGTGTCGGGCGGCGCGGGCCGGCGGGAGGCGACACGGGCTGCTTCGGAGGCTGCATGCGGCGGTGGCGCTGCTGCTTTTGCTGCTGCGGTGGTGGGGTGAGGCAGGGTTGCGAGAGGCGGCGGGGTGGCGCG
>NC_041389.1:183794377-183811060 GCF_002162155.2 Triticum dicoccoides
GACTCCCTGTCGGCGACAGTGACGAGCGGGACTCCTCCCGCTCGGAGGAGGCGGCGGCGCGGCGGTTGGGCTACTGGGCCGGCTGGGCTTCCGCCCAGTCGGTCCGAAACTTTTTTTAAACAATTTTGCCGCAAAGGAAAAATCATAAATTAATATAAAAAAAATTCTAAAACTTCCAGAAACAATTTTTACCATGCAAACCTAATATTTAGGACAAGATGAACATTTTTCTGGACTAATATGCAATGTTAAAAAATGCAACAATTTTCTAATTCAAATAAAATAGCAAATAAAATACCAATAAAATAAATAATTTGATTTTAAAATTCTTTCTCCAATATTTCTCTTAGGTTTAAGAAGTCATATTACCTTCTCTCATTTATTTTAATATTGGAAATAATTGGAGAGAAAAATATTAAAATCAAATTGATCCTCTTTTCAAATTTGAAAAAAATCAAATATGAATTTTGTGAAACCTCCAACTCTCTCCTTGGGTCTTTGGGTTGCTTAAGATTTCTAAGATCACAACAAAATGCAAGAATAAATATGATATGCATATGATGATTTGTGTATAACATCCAAATTGCAAATTGGGATGTTACAAAGAACTTGTAAGATATTGATATTTGCTTTACTGTGAACGCTTTGCCACCACACCTAGTCGTTCATAGGAACATTAATCATGAATTTTGTTTCTTGTTTCTACTAATCATGACAGGTTCCGGAGATAGAAGTTCCTGGACGACGGATACATCTTTACCATCACGAGAGGTGGGACAACACACACAAGCACATGGTCAGGTTATCTCTTTACCGTCATTTGAGGGCAGATTTAATCCTGCTATTTATCTAGCTTGAGAGCTTGAAGTAGAACAAGTTTTTAGTCACCATGATTTTTCTGTACTTGAGAGAGTACGAGCTGCCACTCGAGCATTTAATAGTTTTGCTTCTGTTTGGTGGAGTGTACGTTGTAAGAAAAACATTGATAACCAACCCACAACTTGGAAAGATTTGAAAGATGTAATGAGACAAAAAAATTTTCCTTCTTACTATCATCGTGAATTGCTTCGCAAATTGGAACAATTAAAACAAGGCAGTAACATTGTTCATGCTTACTACCAAGAGTTCAAATCTTATATGCATCATTGTGACATAGAAGAATCCGAGGATGATACAATGAATAGATTCTTTGGTGGTTTGAACCATAATATTCAAGAAAGATTTTAGTATAACCCTCTTTGCATTACTGGTATGTATGTTCGCGCTTGTACCTTTGAGAGACAGATACATGAGGATGCATTGGGTGACTACAAGTCCAAAGGTATTGCATCACCTCCACTTTGGCCCATGGGCCTTGTACGACCTAGGGTTAGTTTTAGGCTGCCTTGGGACGTCCTCCCACCCCCTTGGCCGCCACCCCTTGCTCCTATATAAGTAGATCCATCTAGTAGCTTTTTTCTTGGGTTTTGTTTAGATTAAAAGTTCGCCATAGCTGTAACTTCACGTACTCCGTTTGTGTTCAACGACCAGACCAAGATGTGACAGAACCCCACCTTCATTAATAAATCTTTCCTCTTGTATACACAATATCCACATTGCAATTTAAGTTTTTTGGTTGTTCTTCATTTGTGTGTAGGAAACAGACCCTCGCGGTCAGGTTGATTGTGCTCCGGCGTGGTCAACAACCGCTCGGGGTTGGTTTAGCGATTGCTAAGGCACGACGTTGTGCATGTTCGTAATCAGATTGTCAAAGTCATCTCCACCAAATCGATAGTTATTGTTGGGGAACGCAGTAATTTCAAAAAATTTCATAAGATCATGCAAGATCTATCTAGGTGATGCATATCAACGAGAGGGGAGAGTGTGTCCACGTACCCTCGTAGACCAAAGTGAAAGCGTTTCAGTAACGCAGTTGATGTAGTCGAACTTCTTCGCGATCCAACCGATCCAAGTACCGAACGTATGGCACCTCCGTGTTCAGCACACATTCAGCTCGATGACATCCCTCGTGCTCTTGATCTAGTTGAGGACGAGGGTGAGTTCCGTCAGCACGACCACATGACGACGATGATGATGATTCTACCGGCGCAGGGCTTCGCCTAAGAACTACGTTCGTATGATCGAGGTGTGTAACTATGGAGGGGGGTCGCGGACATGGTTGGGAGAGAAACTTGTGTATTCTAGGGTGCCCCTACCCCCGTATATAAAGGAGCAAGGGGGAGGCCGGCCGACCCCTAGGGCGCGCCCCAAGAGGGGAGTCCTACTAGGACTACTAGTCCTAGTAGGATTCCACCAAGAGGGAGAGAGGGGGACCCTGGCCGCCCCTCTCTCTCTCCACCAAGGCCCAATGTGGCCCATTAGTTCCCCGGGGGGTTCCGGTAACCCCTCCGGCACTCTGGTTTTATCCGAAACTTTCTGGAACACTTCCGGTGTCCGAATATAGCCGTCCAATATATCAATCTTTATGTCTCGACCATTTTGAGACTCCTCGTCATGTTCGTGATCTCATCTGGAACTCCGAACTTCGGTCATCAAAACACATAACTCATAATACATATCGTCATCAAACGTTAAGCATGCGGACCCTACGGGTCCGAGAACTATGTAGACATGGCCGAGGCTCATCTCCGATCAATAACCAATAGCGGAACCTGGATGCTCATATTGGCTCCCACATTCTCTACGAAGATCTTTATCGGTCAAACCGCATAACAACATATGTTGTTCCCTTTGTCATCGGCATGATACTTGCCCAAGATTCGATCGTCGGTATCATCATACCTAGTTCAATCTCGTTACCGACAAGTCTCTTTACTCGTGCCGTAATACTTCATCCCACAACTAAGTCATTAGTCACATTGCTTGCAAGGCTTATAGTGATGAATATTACCGAGAGGGCCCAGAGATACCTCTCCTAAACACGGAGTGACAAATCCTAATCTCTATCTATGCCAACCCAACAAACACCTTCGGAGACACCTGTAGATCATCTTTGTAATCACCCATTTACGTTGTGATGTTTGATAGCACACAATGTGTTCCTCCGATATTCGGGAGTTGCATAATCTCATAGTCCGAGGAACATGTATAAGTCATGAAGAAAGAGTAGCAATGAAACTATAACGATCATAATACTAAGCTAACGGATGGGTCATGTCCATCACATCATTCTCCTAATGATGCGATCCCATTCATCAAATGACAACACGTGTCTATGGTTAGGAAACATAACCATCTTTGATTAACAAGCTAGTCAAGTAGAGGCATACTAGGGACACTATGTTTTGTCTATGTATTCACACATGTACTGAGTTTTCGGTTAATACAATTCTAGCATGAATAATAAACATTTATCATGAAATAAGGAAATAAATAATAACTTTATTATTGCCTCTAGGGCATATTTCCTTCAGTTATCATCTCATCAAAATATCGGGACCCTTGCCTTTATCAAGTGGTATGAGGACATGACTACCTTGGATACGACCAAAAATATTGCATACATGCATATTTGTGAGGTGATTTCTAATGCAAACTATGCAATAATTTATTTATGTTATCCAGGACAAAAATACATAACAGACTTTTGTGCCATGTCTAATTGCAAGTGTATGGGACATTTGTACAATTCACATACGAAGATAATGGAAAAATAGAAGTTTAGGTGCTGTTCAAAAAGTCCTCTCACGTCACTTTTAGGCCAAGATAAAATAGAGTCCAAGTCCCACACGTTCTGGACTAAGATTCAGACTGCACATACATACCTGACTTAAAACGCCACGAACTCTTTCATACAGACCCCGAATTGGGTGATTCTTTTTTTGTTTAAAAGTAGATTTCGTTCTCTTTCCAACACAATTAGATTCACCTTCAAATTCGTCCGGAGCATTGAGATATCAGCGAAACAATCTGAGACTGCAGCAGAATCTGAGCCAAACTACAAGTCCAAAGGTGTTGCATCACCTTCATTTGGGCCCATGGGCTTTGTACGACCTAGGGTTAGTTTTAGGTAGCCCTGGGACGTCCTCCCACCTCCTTGGCCGCCACCCCTTGCTCCTATATAAGTAGATCCATGTAGTAGCTTTTTGCTTGGGTTTTGTTTAGATTAAAAGTTCGCCATAGCTGCAACTTCGCATACTTCGTTTGTGTTCAGCGACCAAACCAAGATGTCATAGAACCCCACCTTCATTAATAAAGGTTTCCTCTTATATTAGCAATATCTAGATTGCAATTTCAGTTTCTTGCTTGTTTTTAGTTTGCATGCAGGAAACAAACCCTCGTGGTGAGGTTGATTATGCTCTGGCGTGGTCAATAACCTCTCGGAGTTAGTTTAGCGATTGCTAAGGCGTGACGTCCTTGTACGTTCATAGTCGGATCGTCAATGTCTACTCCACCAAAAACGATAACCACCATCTCAACGAAAGACGGGACACCTTTGCCTCTATCAGTGTGCATTCTATGTAGCCAACTAGCATGACACTATACTGAATTCGATATATGCCTTGAGATTCCGTTTCTCTGAAATTTTAGCTGAACTATGCTATGTGGATTGGTTACTTTCGGCTAGAGGGCCTCATTCGTATGAAACGATCTAGATCACAAGTTGCAGATTATTTCATCATATGTTGTGTGTACATGAATAAATCACATATTGCTTCACTTGCATAATGTAACAACTATGCAGTGGGGTGGAAAGGTGAATGCGAGCTAGCTATACTATTGACAAAGGTTGTACACTTAGATTTGTATGACAGTGATTGTGGGTCAAAGAGGAAGAAGAAGAAATGTGATTTAACGATAAGAGATATCGACAATATCGTTTGATTCTAGCGGTAAAAAGAAGACAACAATGTCGTCTAATGTGCACTAGGACCCTACATATATGTTAGACACAATTATTGTTGAGTCAATACAATATATATGTGTCCCATTGCAATGCACAGATACTTACCTAGTAGGAAAAACATATTGATGTCAACAGAGATTCCACCAAAATTTCAAAATTCAAAATGCTATGTAGCTCGAACCGTTGCTTCGATGGAAATACCATTTCACATAAACCATTCGTCTTGACGAGACCCTCGAAACTATTGGTATGTTCCGATGACTTTTTTGGGTAAAAAGTTACCAAGCGTGTGCTATGTAAGTTCTCATGCTAGTGGTGCATAAGTTATCATGTTGTTCACATAGAAATTACTGGGGCATAAAAATGGTTTCTCCAACCTTCTCGCCACATGAACATGCATGCATGCACTAGATGACATAAAATCTGATGTTATCAGAGATTTTTTTATTTTGGAAACTTACCCATAGTATAAGTAAGTTACGATGCATGCGTAGTGTATATTATCATATTGTTAGGAGAGAAGTCGCCGAGTTATGTTTTAGCAATCCCTCTCCCACATTCAAAACTTACCCACGCTGCTCGTACATGCGTTATCATGTTATGGTGTGTGTTTTACCATGCTATTTACAAATAAGTTATCGGAGGTGTGTTTTTCAACAATCTTCCTGTTGTCGCATGTGCAAAACACACGTGAGACACCAAGGACCAAAAATGTTCCTTGCCAATTCGCAGACGGGGCTCAAGGTGTGGATCTATCTCAACGAGAAATACATAAAAAGACAACAATGATCTACCCAGGTACGGGCCGCATGGTTGTGTAACACCCTACTCCTGCTTTGTTTGTGGTTTATTTGGTGGACAAAGAGCTACAAGTCCTCCCAGGAACTGAGAGAGTTGTGTTGCTCCTATCTAGATTCTACCATGTGTCCAACCCTTTTTACAGTAGCCCGGTCCTCTTTTTATAGCACAAGGGGTACCACAGTGGATATGCTACCTAAAATAATGCCTAACCTGACAAGGTAGGTACGTGCATTAAGTGCATGATGAAGTGTCATCGTCTTCTGGCTTTTGGGAACAAACGCCCGCCATTTCACCAGCGCTCAAGCTGTAACTTGGTCTTGTTGCGACACGCATTGGTGCAGGTGTCCGCCTTGCGATAGGTGGGTGGATAACTCGACCTCCGCACCTCTGTAATTCCACCTCCTAGGCTTCCTGCTCGCAACATGTCGCAAAAGGTCTGCAAGAGCAGATCTTACGTGGTACGCGTGAAGCGCCATGGCCTGAGCCCCTTGGGAGCCGGTTGGAATGGTCGTTGATGGATGTGTTCGTTCCCAAGAGTTTTTGTAGCTCTAGGCTTGCTCTTGAAGGATCTTGGATCTAACTTGTATGATGATGTCGAAAGTCTTGACAAGGATCTGCATGCCACCACGGAGCTTCTCGTTGGAACTCCTCCTTGAGTGTTTATATCCTGGAAGGAGGGGCTATTTGCGGCTCATGCACAGTTGGTTCCGTGAACTAGCTACTCACGGTACCGACAAAAGCCCGCCGGCCCGGGTCAGACGGATGGCTCTCACACTGTCAGGGCTAGGACCTTTCCAGCGCATCGGCCACACATGTCAGGCAAGTTACTGATATGTCTCCAACGTATTTATATTTTTTGATTGTTCCATGCTATTATATTATCTGTTTTGGATGTTTTATATGCATTAATATGCTATTTTATATTATTTTTGGGACTAACCTATTAACCTAGAGCCCGGTGTCAGTTTATGTTTTTGCCTATTTTTGAGTTTCACGGGAAAGGAATACCATACAGAGTCCAAACGGAATAAAACTTCCGCGATGATCTTTCTTGGACCAGAAGCAAACCAGGAGACTTGGAGATGAAGTTGGAGGAGCCTCGAGGCGGCCACATGGGTGGAGGGCACGCCCCCCTGTCTTGTGGGCCCCACGTGGGTCTCCTGACCTAATTCTTTCGCCCATATATACTCTTATACCCCAAAACCATCAGGGGGAGCCATGAAAACACTTTTCCACCGCCGCAACCTTTTGTACCCGTGAGATCCCATCTAGGGACCTTTTCCGGCGTCCTGCCGGAGGGGAATTCGATCACGGAGGGCTTATACATCAACACCATTGCCCTTTCGATGAAGCGTGAGTAGTTTACCACAGACCTACGGGTCCATAGCTAGTAGCTAGATGGCTTATTCTCTCTCTTTGATTCTCAATACCGTGTTCTCCTTGATGTTTTTGGAGATCTATTCAATGTAATACTCTTTCTTGGTATGTTTGCCGAGATCTGATGAATTGTGGATTTATGATTAGATTATCTATGAATATTATTTGAATCTTCTCTGAATTCTTATATGCATGATTTGATATCTTTGCAAGTCTCTTTGAATTATCGATTTAGTTTGGCCTACTAGATTTGTTTTTCTTGAAATGGGAGAAGTGCTTAGCTTTGGGTTCAATCTTGTGTAGACCTTTCCTAGTGACAGTAGGGCAACAAGGCACGTATTGTATTGTTTCCATCGAGGATAAAAAGATGGGGTTTTCATCATATTGCTTGAGTAAATTCCTCTACATCATGTCATCTTACTTAGTGCATTACTCCGTTCTTTTTGAACTTAATACTCTAGATGCATGCTAGATAGCGATCAATGTGTGGAGTAATAGTAGTAGATGCAGGAAGGAGTCGGTCTACTTGACACGGACGTGATGCCTATTTTCATGATCATTGCCTTAGATATCGTCATAATTATGCGCTATTGTATCAATTGCTCGACAGTAATTTGTTCACCCACTGTATTATTTGCTATCTTGAGAGAAGCCACTAGTGAAACCTATGGCCCTCGGGTCTTTTGCATCGTCTAAGTTCTCTTTTCCGTCATATTAGTTTATGATCTACCATTTTGCAATATTTTACTTTCTGATCTATAAACCAAAAATACCAAAAATATTTACTTTACCGTTTATCTATCTCTATCAGATCTCACTTTTGCAAGTAACCATGAAGGGATTGACAACCCCTTATCACATTGGGTGCAAGTTTCTTTGATTGTTTGTGCAGGTATTCGGTGACTTGTGCGTTGTCTCCTACTGGATTGATACCTTGGTCCTCAAACTGACGGAAATACTTACTCTACTTTGTTGCATCATGTAACATCCCAAATTTCTAATTTGGAATGTTATACATAGATCATCATGCTTATCATATTTTATTGCATCGTTGGCTCGATCCTAGAAATTCTACGCAACTCAAGGACCCTCGGAGAGAGTTGGGGATTTCGTTATTTTCATATTTGGGGTTTTTCTCAAATGCTGAAAATAGGATCATTGATTATATTTATTTTATCTTCCGTTATTTCTACTACCAAAAATTCAGAGAGGGAATAAAATGACTTTCCCAAAATAAAGAAATAATGAGGATTTAATAAAAAAATCAAATAAGTTTTATTTTGGAGTTTTTCATCTTTTATTTTGAATTTAGGAAAAATGTGCGTTTTTTCAAAATTGGATTTAGGCCCCAAATAAATGTTCATCTAGTCCGGCTTGATTTTAGAAGCCGGGAAAAAATTATTTCGGGATCTTTGGAGTCCGTTTAGTATTTCTTTTGATTTTTCTACCGAGCGTAATATTTAAAAAAAACGGAACCGAATCCGGGCCGTACCCGAGCGGGACTCCGCTCGGGGGCGCTATATAAAGCGCGGGACCCCGGCGCCCCAAGCCCGCAGCCCACCCCGCCGGCTCACCCGCAAACCCTAAACCTAGCCAGCCGCCGCCGCCGCCGACGCCGCCGCGCCGCCCGCCGACGCCGCCCGCCGCCGGAGCCGCCGACCGCACCCCGAGGTCCGCCGCCGCCTCGAACCGTGTGCCACCGGTTTTCTTAAAAAAACCGTGCGGTTTTCTTTACGGTTTTTTTCGGTTTTTTTAGATTCGTTTTATTTTAGTTTTCGGTTTTTTTCCAGTTTAGGTTAATTAGCGGACGTTCGTCCGTTAGTTCGTCTTAGCGAACGCTTTTCGTCAGATTCGTTAGATTAACGAACGTTCGTTCGTTAATCTGTTCGTCGTTTTTCTTTTTCTCGGATTTTCCGCGGTTATTTTCTGATCGTGATTTCTGATCCGATTTTCGATTTAGTATAACTTTTCGCTCGTTTATTGAAATCAGGCGATTCAAGCGCCTGGACTTTCGTCTCGAAACCCTCTTTCCGAATAATCTACTTAAACAAGTTTTTGCTTCTGTAAAATTTGACTTAGATCCAGATTAGCAAAACGAAGCTGTTTCTTTCGCCGTTTGACTTTTGTTGCTTTAGTTGATTTGATTCTTTTTGCAAACCGGAGTTCTTAAGTTGAACTTTCTGGTTGGATCTTTTGTTCGAGTTTTACCTGTGCATTAGATGAGTACTTATAGTATGCTTGTTTGTTTTGTCTGCGATAGAATACCCGGAGTGCTCCGCCTGTTACTTCGAGTCCCTAGGTTTCGCGGATCATCAGCAAGGCAAGTAACACTTGATCATACCTTTCTATTACCCAGTTTTATGCATTAGATCTATCCTCAAACATTGCATGAATAGGATCTAATTAAATTGTGGGATGGGAAGTAGATGAGGTAGTACCTATTACCTGTTTTATTATCAAACCTTTGGGAGTTACTTCTACGTTGCTTACTATGCCATGCTATGCTAGTAGACGTGGATTGGGTGAGTATATCCATGACAGATGTGAGATTGTTAATTACTGGTTTACTTAAGGTGGCAACTTAAACACACATCTGGGTGGATTGAGGCACCTGTTTTCTAGCAGGACTTGCTTGTATTTCTTCGGACCGCCACCCAGGCTCAAAGGGATCATGAGATTATTCAAACTAGAAACTTACGTGTGCAGCCACATGCTATTATGGGCTCTAGTATAGTTGACTAAGTTGTGCGAACTCTTATGGGGTGTACTAGCAGATGTAGGGGATGTAGGTTGGTACGGTCTACCCCTTATGTAAGGTGCTAGTGCTTCTGAAAGACTATGTCTCGGTCATCCATTTCTCAAACACCATGTAGTGCGAGGAACCAAGCGGAGGCGATCGAGTCATGTGGGGAAAAGTGTGCAAACCTCTGCAGAGTGTATAAACTAATCATGGTTAGCCGTGTCCCCGATTATGGACGTTTTGAGTATCTAGTACCTGGATATCGTGTGAATCTCATCATGTTACTTCTAATTAATATTGTTGGGTTTTAAATGAGTACTTTTAATTGGGATTGAGGATGCTGTCAACCATTCTCAATGTTTAACAACCACCATGATAGTTAAATAAAATTTATTCCTTTGCAGTAGGGAAAAATTGGCTTTTTCGCAAAAACTGTAACCGTAGAGCTTTACCACCAGCCAAATATGCATGTAGTGTAGCCATTCTCCATTGTTATTCTCTATGTGTTACATTGCCAGCATATTCCATGTGCTGACCCGTTTCGGGCTGCAACGTTTCATGTTGCAGACTTTTCAGACGACGAGTAAGGTGCTTTTAGGTCGTGGTTCTATACTCAGTGATGCCGTTGGAGTTGATGGACTCGCTTATCTTCCAAGCCTTCCGCTGTTATCATATTAGATGGCCTTAAGCCATATTTATTTCAATAAGTTCTCTTTTGAGACATTCGATGTAATAGGTGTGTGATTGCTACTCTGTTATAAATCCTCCAAGTATTGTGTGGTGTCAGCATTACTGATCCAGGGATGACACTGAGCACAGAGGTCAGACCGTTTGAGGTCTGGTCGCTACAAGGTGGTATCAGAGCACACGCTGACTGTAGGACATGGCCACTAAGCTTAAGCCCTAGATCACTACTCTTTCTTCTCAATTCTGACTCCTCATCTTTTCTATTCTTTAGGATGACGAACGCAAATATCAAGTACGCTCAACCAGATGAAGGTACACCTTTTGGATTCCACTTGAAGGAAGTCGCCAGGTACCTGAACATTGGACTACCAAACTTCACCGGGACTTTCAACGCCACTCTGCCTGAAGAGGAGCGCTGGAAGGTTCAAGCCCATGTTCCGGGAAGGACATTCGCCCCAATCACCAAGCCTATAGATAGTGTTTTCAATGCACCAACCTGGAGTCTGGGAAAGAGCATGGCAGCTCATATCACCATGGGACGCATTGGAGAAGTTTATCAAGAAGACCTCAAGGACACTATCTACCAGATTTGCGGGCGCAGGAATGAAGACTGGAAGATAGTCAACACCAAGAAGGACAGATCCATTGCAGCTTTCATCCAGGAGTTAAACCAGCACATTCGACGCCAGGAGAACCAGATGTGCAATGATATGATAGAGTTGAAGAATGCGAAGGGAAGGATCATCGAACTTGAAGGAGAACTGAAGTCTACACGCAAGGACTACATGGACAAGATCGTAGCTGTAGCAAAGCACAATAACGATCTTCAGTATGAGATTAAAGAACTCAAGAAGAAATTGGAGCTCAAGAATGAAGACAAGTACGTCGACTGTCTGAGCAACTACATCATCATCGACGACACCGATTCGGATCCAAGTGAGCCCGACTTTGAAGATGAAGCTGGAGCAGACATCATGGAGTCTTCCACTGGTTCTAATTAATAGATGACCCCCACATATTAGTGGTATTCCCCTCCATGTAAACATTATAGTACACGCACCTTTGCGATAGTTAGACCGTTGTAAGCCCTTTGTTTGAATTGAATGAAGTGATTTTGAGTGCATTTGTCTCATGAGCATTTGGGTAGTGTTTTCTCCTTAGATCTCACTCTATTCTTAATTTCTCGTCTTTTCTAAACCCTTCAGATGCCTCCGAGACGCAACCCCGAGTTTGTTTTCCCGCCAGAGATCACCCAGTTGATTCAGCAGCAGAATACTTTGATCCAGACATTGGTACAGAACCAAGGCAACAACAACAACAACCCACCACCACCACCACCTGGGGATCACTTGACTCATTTCCTTAGGCTGCAACCGCTGGTGTATTCTAGTAGCACCAAGCCGATTGTAGCAGATGATTGGCTCCGCAAGATAGGAAGGGAGTTGACCACTGCAGGATGCACAGATGGTGAGAAAGTGAAGTTTGCTGCACATCAGCTTGACGGACCCGCAGCAGCTTGGTGGGAGAATTTTACAGCCACTTACCCTGTAGACACTGTCACATGGAATCAGTTCCAACAAGCTTTCCGTACTGCCCATGTTTCAGCCGGAGCTATGACCATGAAGAAGCGTGAGTTTCACAACTTGCGCCAAGGAGGACGGACAGTTGGCCAGTACGTGGATGATTTTAGTAAACTAGCACGTTATGCCCCAGATGACGTTGCTACGGATGCAGCTAAGCAGGATAAGTTTTTAGAAGGACTGAATGATGAGCTGAGCATGCAGTTGATGGTAGCCACTTTGAATAACTACCAGGAGTTAGTAGATCGTGCCCTTATGATTGAAGGGAAGCAGCAGCAGATTGATAATCGTAAGAGGAAGTATGCATAGGGGAAGTATAATTCTGGAGCTCATCAGAAGCCACACTTTACCCCAAAGTCAGGAGGACAGTTTCAGCATACTCATGGAGGAGGTAGCTCGCACAATCACAATGGCACAAAGAATGGGAACGGGAATGGAGGAAGCAATGGACAAAGCCGCACCACCCCGTCAACACCATCCAAAGCAGACCTGAGCCATATCACCTGTTATAAGTGCCGCAAGACGGGGCATTATGCAAACGATTGTCTTGAAGGCCAAAATGGAAATGGCAATGGGAGCTCAGGAAAGAAGCCGAACCCTTTCAACAGGGGGCAAGTGAACCATGTTACAGTGCAGGAGGTTGAAGCTCAGCCAGATGCAGTAATAGGTAAGTTTTTGGTTAAGGCATTTACTGCAGTTGTTCTTTTTGATACTGGTGCATCGCAGTCATACATATCAAGGGGATTCGTGGATAAATATAAATTGCCAACCCAAGCACTTAGGTCACCCATGCTAGTAACCTCACCCGGAGCAGAGTATACAACCAGTAAATGGTGTGATCGACTGCCATTAAGGATTGGACACCATATTTTTCCCTCAGACCTAATAGTTCTGGAATCGCAAGGTTTGGATGTGATATTAGGCATGGATTGGTTATCGAAGTATGGAGGGAACATTGATTGCGCCAGTAAAACCATTTTGCTTACAACACCAAAAGGGATAAGGATCAAGTATGTATCACGGCATGAGCCGGGGAGAGCACATGTAAATTCCTTATCAGGAGTTTTGCAGGAAGAGGTGCCAGTAGTGAAGGATTACCCTGATGTATTTCCTGAGGAATTGCCAGGAATGCCACCGGATAGAGACATTGAGTTTTTGATTGAGCTGTTGCCAGGTACAGGCCCGATATCGAAGCGACCATACAGGATGCCCGCACAGGATTTGGCGGAAATCAAGAAACAGATTAAGGAGCTGTTGGATAAAGGTTATATACGCCCAAGTTCTTCGCCTTGGGGATCACCCGTATTGTTAGTGGAGAAGAAGGATGGATCGTTAAGAATGGTTGTTGATTATCGTGGATTGAATGCAGTAACAATCAAGAACAAATACCCACTACCAATGATAAATGATCTGTTTGATCGTTCGCAAGAAGCTAAAGTGTTTTCCAAGATCGATTTGCGATCAGGGTACCATCAGTTGAAGATTCGAGAGCAGGACATACCTAAGACAGCGTTCACCACAAGATATGGACTGTATGAGTATACCGTTATGTCATTTGGACTGACTAACGCTCCTGCCTATTCTATGAACCTGATGAACAAGGTGTTTATGGAATTTTTGGATAAGTTCGTCGTGGTGTTCATTGATGATATTTTGGTTTTCTTGAAGAATGAAGAGGAACATAAGGAACATTTGCGATTGGTTTTGGAGAAGCTAAGGGAGCATCAGTTATATGCCAAGTTCAGCAAATGTGAGTTTTGGCTAAAGGAAGTTGGATTTCTCGGACACGTTATATCCGGAGAAGGTATCGCAGTAGACCCCACCAAAGTAGTCACTGTGACCAATTGGGAAGCACCAACGACAGTTGGAGAGATCCGGAGATTTCTTGGACTCGCGGGATACTACCGGAGATTCATTGAGAATTTATCAAGGATTGCGAAGCCTATGATAGAGTTATTGAAGAAGGATACTAAGTTCATATGGACTAAGGAGTGTGAAGCAAGTTTCCAAGAGTTGAAGAAACGTTTGGTTACCTCACCAGTGTTGATTTTGTCGGATCAGACTAAGGATTATGAAGTGTATTGCGACGATTCACGTAGAGGACTTGGAGCAGTGCTTATGCAGGAGGGTAGAGTTGTTTCGTATGCTTCACGACAACTTAGGACCCATGAGTTGAATTATGCTACTCATGATTTGGAGGTGGCAGCCGTAGTGCATACACTGAAAACGTGGAGACATTTTCTCATTGGGAATCGTTGTGAAGTGTACACGGATCACAAGAGTTTGAAGTACATCTTCACGCAGAAGGAGTTAAATCTCAGGCAGAGGAGATGGTTGGAACTTATTAAGGATTATGATATGAGATTGCATTATCACCCCGGGAAGGCTAACGTTGTAGCAGACGCGTTGAGCCGCAAGAGCCATGTCAATACTCTAATGACGGGAGAAATACCCAAGGAGTTAGCCGAGGACCTTCGAGAGCTATGTTTGGAAATAGTTCCGAGAGGCTATGTAGCAGCATTGGAGATTCAGTCTACGCTGATGGATAAAATTAGAGAAGCTCAAAAGGCAGATATAGAGGTTGTCACTATTAAGGAACGGATGAGCAAAGGAAAGGCTAAGGGATTTCGTGAGGATGAGTACGATATCCTACGATTTGAGGACCGTGTTTATGTGCCAAATAACCCGGAGATCAGGAAGTTAATTCTGCAAGAGGCACATGATTCACCCTATTCGATTCACCCAGGAAATACCAAGATGTATTTGGATTTGAAGGAAACACTCTGGTTGACCGGAATGAAGAAGGATATCGCAGAGTATGTAGCAGTTTGTGATGTTTGTCAGAGGGTGAAAGCAGAACATCAGAAGCCAGCTGGACTGTTACAGCCCTTACCTATACCCGAATGGAAGTGGGATAAATTAGGTATGGATTTCATCACGGGATTGCCCAGGACGCGTTTAGGCTATGACTCGATTTGGGTTGTAGTTGATCGTTTGACAAAGGTAGCTCATTTCATCCCAGTCAAGACTACCTACAGCAGTGCCAAATTGGCTAAGATATACATGACGAGGATTGTATGTTTGCATGGAGTTCCGAGGAGTATCGTATCAAATAGAGGGACCCAATTCACCTCGAAGTTCTGGAAATAGTTGCACAAAACATTGGGAACCAGGCTGGAGTTTAGCACAGCTTTCCACCCATAGACAGATGGACAAACCGAGAGAGACAATCAAATTTTGGAGGATATGCTTAGAGCTTGTGTTTTGGATTATGGATCAAGTTGGGATGACAACTTGCCTTACGCGGAGTTTTCTTACAACAACAGCTATCAGTCCAGTTTGAAGATGGCCCCTTTCGAAGCCTTGTACGGAAGGAGATGCAGAACCCCGTTGTTGTGGGATGAGGTTGGAGATCGCCAGTTGTTTGGACCAGATTTGATTAAGGAGTCTGAACAGAAAGTTAAGTTGATTCGCGATAGGCTCAAGGTAGCCCAGTCCAGGTAGAAGAGCTATGCAGATTCGAAGCGCAAGGAGACAGAATACGAAGTCGGAGACAGAGTTTATCTTCGAGTATCTCCACTTCGAGGAGTTAAGCGTTTTGGAGTTAAAGGAAAGTTAGCGCCACGTTTTGTGGGGCCATACAAGGTTTTGGAACGCATGGGAGAAGTAGCATACAAGTTGGAATTACCTGAGGGATCATCAGGAGTTCATGATGTGTTCCATGTATCACAGTTGAAGAAGTGTCACGCAGAGATGGCCGATATACCACTGAGAGATACAGTGCCATTGGAGACGATTCAGTTGAAAGAAGATCTGACATATGAAGAGAAACCTGTTAAGATTTTGGATTATACCAGCAGAGTTACCCGCAGCAAGGTTATCAAGTTTTGCAAGGTTCAGTGGAGCCACCACACCGAGGAGGAAGCCACCTGGGAACGAGAGGAAGATCTGCTCAAGGACCACCCTCACCTATTTGCTAGCCAACACGAATCTCGAGGGCGAGATTCATCTTAAGGGGGGTAGGTTTGTAACATCCCAAATTTCTAATTTGGAATGTTATACATAGATCATCATGCTTATCATATTTTATTGCATCGTTGGCTCGATCCTAGAAATTCTACGCAACTCAAGGACCCTCGGAGAGAGTTGGGGATTTCGTTATTTTCATATTTGGGGTTTTTCTCAAATGCTGAAAATAGGATCATTGATTTTATTTATTTTATCTTCCGTTATTTCTACTACCAAAAATTCAGAGAGGGAATAAAATGACTTTCCCAAAATAAAGAAATAATGAGGATTTAATAAAAAAAAATCAAATAAGTTTTATTTTGGAGTTTTTCGTCTTTTATTTTGAATTTAGGAAAAATGTGCGTTTTTCAAAATTGCATTTAGGCCCCAAATAAATGTTCATCTAGTCCGGCTTGATTTTAGAAGCCGGGGAAAAATTATTTCGGGATTTTTGGAGTCCGTTTAGTATTTCTTTTGATTTTTCTACCGAGCGTAATGTTTAAAAAAAACGGAACCGACTCCGGGCCGTACCCGAGCGGGACTCCGCTCGGGGGCGCTATATAAAGCGCGGGACCCCGGCGCCCCAAGCCCGCAGCCCACCCCGCCGGCCCACCCGCAAACCCTAACCCTAGCCAGCCGCCGCC
>NC_041389.1:183811463-183814586 GCF_002162155.2 Triticum dicoccoides
GCCGCCGCCGCCCCCGCCGGAGCCGCCGCCCGCACCCTGAGGTCCGCCGCCGCCTCTATCCGCGTGCCGCCGGTTTTCTTAAAAAAACCGGGCGGTTTTCTTTATGATTTTTTTCGGTTTTTTTAGATTCGTTTTATTTTAGTTTTCGGTTTTTTTCCGGTTTAGGTTAATTAGCGGACGTTCGTCCGTTAGTTCCTCTTAGCGAACGCTTTTCGTCAGATTTGTTAGATTAACGAACGATTCGTTCGTTAATCTGTTCGTCGTTTTTCTTTTTCTCGGATTTTCCGCGGTTATTTTCTGATCGCGATTTCTGATCCGATTTTCGATTTAGTATAACTTTTCGCTCGTTTATCAGAATCAGGGGATTCAAGTGCGTGGAGTTTCGTCTCGAAACCCTCTTTCCGAATAATCTACTTAAACAAGTTTTTGCTTCTGTAAAATTTGACTTAGATCCACATTAGCAAAACGAAGCTGTTTCTTTCGCCGTTTGACTTTCGTTGCTTTAGTTGATTTGATTCTTTTTGCAAACCGGAGTTCTTAAGTTGAACTTTCTGGTTGGATCTTTTGTTCGAGTTTTACCTGTGCATTAGATGAGTACTTATAGTATGCTTGTTTGTTTGTCTGCGATAGAATACCCAGAGGGCGCCGCTTGTTACTTCGAGTCCCTAGGTTTCGCGGATCATGAGCAAGGCAAGTAACACTTGATCATACCTTTCTACTACCCAGTTTTATGCATTAGATCTATCCTCAAACATTGCATGAATAGGATCTAATTAAATTGTGGGATGTGAAGTAGATGAGGTAGTACCTATTACCTGTTTTATTATCAAACCTTTGGGAGTTACTTCTACGTTGCTTACTATGCCATGCTATGCTATTAGACGTGGATTGGGTGAGTGAATATCCATGACAGATGTGAGATTGTTAATTACTGGTTTACTTAAGGTGGCAACTTAAACGCACATCTGGGTGGATTGAGGCACCTGTTTTCTAGCAGGACTTGCCTGTATTTCTTTGGACCGCCACCCAGGCTCAAAGGGATCATGAGATTATTCAAACTAGAAACTTACGTGTGCAGCCACATGCTCTTATGGGCTCTAGCATAGTTGACTAAGTTGTGCGAACTCTTACGGGGTGGACTAGCAGATGTAGGGGATGTAGGTTGGTACGGTCTACCCCTTATGTAAGGTGCTAGTGCTTCTGAAAGACTATGTCTCGGTCATTCGTTTCTCAAACACCATGTAGTGCGAGGAACCAACTGGAGGCGATCGAGTCATGTGGGGAAAAGTGCGCAAACCTCTGCAGAGTGTATAAACTAATCATGGTTAGCCGTGTCCCCGGTTATGGACGTTTTGAGTATCTAGTACCTGGATATCGTGTGAATCTCATCATGTTACTTCTAATTAATATTGTTGGGTTTTAAATGAGTACTTTTAATTGGGATTGAGGATGCTGTCAACCATTCTCAATGTTTAACAACCACCATGATAGTTAAATAAAATTTATTCCTTTGCAGTAGCCAAATATGCATGTAGTGTAGCCATTCTCCATTTTTATTCTCTATGTGTTACATTGCCAGCATATTCCATGTGCTGACCCGTTTCGGGCTACAACGTTTCATGTTGCAGACTTTTCAGACGACGAGTAAGGTGCTTTTAGGTCGTGGTTCTATACTCAGTGATGCCGTTGGAGTTGATGGACTCGCTTATCTTCCAAGCCTTCCGCTGTTATCGTATTAGATGGCCTTAAGCCATATTTATTTCAATAAGTTCTCTTTTGAGACATTCGATGTAATAGGTGTGTGATTTCTACTCTGTTATAAATCCTCCAAGTACTGTGTGGTGTCAGCATTACTGATCCAGGGATGACACTGAGCACAGAGGTCAGACCGTTTGAGGTCTGGTCGCTACACATCACCCTTTCCTCTTCAAGGGAAAAACCAATGCAAGCTCAAGAGGTAGCAGGAAGAATTTCTGGGGCCGTTGCCGGGTAGATCTATGCCAACTCAAGTCATACCAAGTACCCATCATAAACTCTCATCTCTTGCAATACATTATTCGCTATTCGCCTCTTGTTTTCCTTTCCCCCACTTCTAAAATGATTTTCGAAAAGATTTGCCTTCATCCTTGTTGTTCTCTTGTTTGCTTAAGTTTGCCTTTCTATCGCTATGGCCGAATCAAATAGGGCTAAGGGTTTTTTCCCGGGTTTTAATGCTTTGGATAGCCCCTCTTTCCTCTCTAAGTTCATAAATAGTGATGCTACAGAAAGACCTATCGGGGTTATTAATGAGAGTTTTAATAATTTTGAAGAAGATGATCCAAGAATTTTTTGTTATTTGCTTGATGAGTCTTTGAAAGATGCTTGGGATAGGCTATTAAGGATCCGGGCCAGCTATGTGCCTCAATATCAATTTGAGATATACCTAAAAAGTTTTTATGTTGGCTTACCCTCTTCTTTTAAGCAAGTTCTAGATTCTACATTTGAAGAAGGTTTTCTTGAAGGGGATGCCATCGATATTTATGAAAAGATGAAAGCTATATTTGGGCACCCCAAAAGTGAAAATGTTGAATCCACTGCTCTTTTTTTCTTTTATCAAAATGAAATTATCAAAGAGATGAAGGCTAGCTTAGATGCAAATTTTTGAAGTGTGCTTAATCTTTATTCCACCATTAATGGCCATGTACTTTCACAAAATAGAAAGATAAGTGCTTTAGATAAGAAATTCTCTCTTTATTACCAAAAGGGAGAAGATGACAATACCTAGATCTATTCGTGTTTTATGCCTAGCTAAGGGCGTTAAACAATAGCGCTTGTTGGGAGGCAACCCAATTTTATTTTTGTTCTTTGCTTTTTTGTCCCTGTTTAGTAATAAATAATTCATCTAGCCTCTGGTTAGATGTGGTTTTGTGTTTTTGTTAGTGTTTGTGCCAAGTTAAACCTTTCGGATAGCTTACGGTGATAGTTGTATTGATTCTGCTGAAAAACAGAAACTTTTGCGCCTAGTAAATAATTTCCAGGATTTTTTTGAAAGGTGCTTTTGATCTGATTCTTTTTGCTCTGGATTGGTGCATAAATTTCTTAGGTTTTCCTATTTTTTTCAGAATTGTTGGAGTTACAGATGTA
>NC_041389.1:183815017-183845543 GCF_002162155.2 Triticum dicoccoides
TAACCACGGAAAAGTTGGAATACATTAGATATTACACCAATATAAAACAATGAGTTTGCAACAGTACCTTAAAGTGGTGATTTATTTTCTTATACTAACGGAGCTTATGAGATTTTCTGTTGAGTTTTGTGTTGTGAAGTTTTCAAGTTTTGGGTAATGATTTGATGGACTATGGAATAAGGAGTGGAAAGAGCCTAAGCTTGGGGATGCCCAAGGCACCCCAAGGTAATATTCAAGGACAACCAAGAGCCTAAGCTTGGGGATGCCCAGGAAGGCATCCCCTCTTTTCGTCTTCGTCTATCGGTAACTTTACTTGAAGCTATATTTTTATTCACCACATGATATGTGTTTTGCTTGGAGCGTCTTGTATGACATGAGTCTTTGATTTTTAGTTTACCACAATCATCCTTGCTGTACACACCTTTTGGGAGAGATGCACGAATCGTAATTTATTAGAATACTCTATGTGGTTCACTTATATCTTTTGAGTTAGACAATATTGCTCTAGTACTTCACTTATATCTTTTGAGAGCACAGCAGTGGCCTTATTTTATAGAAATTGATGAACTCTCATGCTTCACCTCTATTATTTTGGGAGTCTTTTAACAGCATGGTAATTTGCTTTGGTTATAATTTTAATCCTAATATGATAGACATCCAAGAGGGATATAATAAAAACATTCATATAAAAGTACATTGAATATTATGAGAAATTTGATTCTTTATGATTGTTTTGAGATATGAAGATGATGATATTAGAGTCATGCTTGTGGAGTAATTGTGAATTTAAGAAATACTTGTGTTGAGGTTTGTGATTCCCGTAGCATGCACGTATGGTGAACTGTTATGTAACGAAGTTGAAGCATGAGGTATTTATTGATTGTCTTCCTTATGAGTGGCGGTCGGGGACGAGCGATTGTCTGTTCCTACCAATCTATCCCCGTAGGAGCATATGCGTAGTACTTTGTTTCGATGACTAATAGATTTTTGCAATAAGTATGTGAGTTCTTTATGACTAATGTTGAGTCCATGGATTATACGCACTCTCACCCTTCCACCATTGCTAGCCTCTCTTGTACAACACAACTCTCGCCGGTACCATACACCCACCATATACCTTCCTCAAAACAGCCACCATACCTACCTGTTATGGCATTTCCATAGCCATTCTGAGATATATTGCCATGCAACTTTCCACCGTTCCGTTCATTATGACACATTTCATCCTTGTCATATTGCTTTGCATGATCTTGTAGTTGACATTGTATTTATGGGAAAGCCACCTTTCATAGTTCTTTCATACATGTCACTCTTGATTCATTGCACATCCCGGTACACCGCCGGAGGCATTCACATAGAGTCATATTTTTGTTCTAAGCATCGAGTTGTAAGTAAATAGAAGTGTGATGATCATTATTAGAGCATTGCCCCATGTGAGGACGTAAAAAAATAGAGGCCAAAGAAGACAAGAAAAAAATAAAAAAATAAAAAAAAAGAAAAAAGAAAAAATGAGAGAAAAAGAGAGGAGGGGCAATGTGACTATCCTTTTTCCACACTTGTGCTTCAAAGTAGCACCATGATCTTCATGATACAAAGTCTCTTATTTTGTCACTTTCATATACTAGTGGGAATTTTTCATTATAGAACTTGGCTTGTATATTCCAACAATGGGCTTCCTCAAATCGCCCTAGGTCTTCATGAGCAAGGAAGTTGGATGCACACCCGGTTAGTTTTTCTTTTTGAGCTTTCATAAACTTATAGCTCTACTGCATCCGTTGCATGGCAATGCCTACTCACTCACATTGATATTATTGATGGGCATCTCCAAAGCCCATTGGTATGCCTAGTTGATGTGAGACTATCTCCCTTTTTTTTGTCTTCTCCACAACCACCTTATTCTCTTCCACCATAGTGCTATATCCATTGCTCACACTCATGTATTTCGTGAAAGTTGAAAAAGTTTGAGAACATCAAAAGTCTGAAACAATTGCTTGGCTTGTTATTGGGGTTGTGCATGATTTGAGTATTTTGTGTGATGAAGATGGAGCATAGCCAGACTATACGATTTTGTAGGAATAAGCTTTCTTTGGACATGTTATTTCGAGAAGACATAATTGCCTTGTTAGTATGCTTGAAGTACTGTTGTTTTTATGTCAATATTAAACTTTTGTTTTGAACCTTATGGATCTGAACATTCCTGCCACAATAAAGATAATTACATGGATAAATATGTTAGGTAGCATTCCACATCAAAAAAATCTTCTTTTATCATTTACCTACTCAA
Organism: Triticum dicoccoides; assembly: GCF_002162155.2. Taxonomy (NCBI): domain Eukaryota; kingdom Viridiplantae; phylum Streptophyta; class Magnoliopsida; order Poales; family Poaceae; genus Triticum; species Triticum dicoccoides. The sequence continues at coordinate 183,817,302 of NC_041389.1, forward strand.
GGACGAGCAGGAGTTAAGCTTGGGTATGCTTGATACGTCTCCAATGTATCTATAAATTTTGATTGTTCCATGCTATTATATTATCTGTTTTGGATGTTTTATATGCATTAACACGCTATTTTATATTATTTTCGGGACTAAACTATTAACCTAGATCCTAGTGCCAGTTTCTGTTTTTTCCTTGTTTTTGAGTTTTGCAGAAAAGGAATACCAAAGGGAATAAAACTTTCACGATGATCTTTCTTAGACCAGAAGCAAACCAGGAGATTTGGAGATGAAGCAAGAGGAGCCTCGAGGCGGCCAGAAGGGTGGATGGCGCGCCTAGGGGGGTAGGGCGCACCCCCTGTCTTGTGGGCCCCTCATGGATCTCCTGACCTAATTCTTTCGCCCATATATACTCTTATACCCCAAAACCATCAGGGGGAGCCACAAAAACACTTTTCCACCGCCGCAACTGTCGGATTTAGGGATCTGCAAACTTGTGAGTGGTTCAAATTCGGGGGTGCTTACGGAGATCTCAACCTGCCAAGCCTCCCTACTCGCGATCCTCCTAAGCCTAGCATGTCGAGTTCAGAGATACACAAAGACACAGAGATTTATACGGGTTTGGGCCACCATTGTGGTGTAATACCCTAATCCAGTGTGGTGTGGTGGATTGCCTCGAAGGGCTATGGATGAACTAGTATAGTGGATGGACAGGCCTCAAGAGGTGAGGTGTTCTTGAGCTGGTGTGGTGTATGCTAGCTCTACTTGTCCTGATTTCGGTCCATCTCATCCCGTCCCGTCCATGGTGGTGGCTAGTTCTATTTATAATGGCCTTGGTCCACTTCCCAAATATGAGCGGGAAGGGATTCCACAACGGCGGGATTTGAAAGGGGACAAGTAGTACAGTTTATCCTGGTAAAAGTAGTCTTCACCTGCGAAAAGCCTCTGGTCGTGACGCTGTGGTGGGCTCGTCGTTGACCTCCGTCCTGCCGTCCTGGCGGTCTTGGTCTCCTTGCACCAGAATGGCAACCTTTGGCTGATTCCCCGGGACTCCGTGCCTCTGGCTTGCCTCCTTTGCACCGAAGGGGAAACCTGCACTCTGCACCCGCCTGGTGCCCGCCTAGCCTTGGTCTTCATGGCTCACGTCAGCTGAGCCTCGTGAGGTAGCTGCATAGAACTCTCCGCCTCTCAGGAGCCAGCCTAAGGAGGCCGACTCCTTCGGCGATCTTGGCGTCGTCCGCCTCGTGAGGCTTGGCCCCTCGCGAGGGTCTTGTGTTGCTGATGTTGAAGCTGGCCATACCAGGCCGTCGATGAAGCCACGTGGTGGGCCGCAGGCACACAGGGCTGGATACCCCCAAATCCAGGACGCCGACAGTAGCCCCCGGGCCCAAGGTGTGGTCGGACTTGGCTTCCAGGCGAAGCCAAAGGGCAAGTCCGGAGCGCCGCGGGCCCTAATCGCCCGCGGCCTTGATGAGGCGTGGCGACTGACGGGACGTGGGCGACTCCGCTTCCCCACGCTGCATCGGCAACTGCTCGACTTGACTGGTTGATGCGGCATGCAGAAGGTCATGATGGCGCGAGGTCGTGGAGGCCGCTGGTTGGCATCCCTTGGCTATAAATGTGAGGGAGGGACAGAGCCCCCTACCCATCTTTCCTTCGTCTTGCTCCCGCCTGCTTTTCTCCTCTCCGTCTTGCTCCCATGGCGTTGCCGAAGAGGTTTTCTGCGGCCGAGACGGGGAAGGCCTCCAAGGAGGGGCAGCCTCTCCTCCTCCCAAGAGGGGCTGCTGCCATCCCCGCAAGCACCCTGCGGTCCCTCCGGTAGCTTCCAGGGGGCGCGGGCGTGCGCCCCCCAGAGGCAGCGTTGCTCTAGGCGCCTGCAATGGCACCTCTTCCCACAGCGGGGGCCATCGGCTGCGGAGCAGCCCCCACGGTGAGGGGAGGCGCGCCGTGATTGTGCGCCCGCCTCGGCCGTGCTTTACCTCGCTGGACGTGATCCCCGAGTTCGTGGTGTGGTTGGAGAGCCTGGCTGGCACCTCGCTTCGCCTCTCGCGCTTCTTCTCTGGCGAGCTTCCTTCTTCGGGGCCCGATGGTCTCTGGCTGCAGGCCAACGGTTGCTGCAGCAGGGCTTCGTGGGTTGGTACCGAGGTCACCGCCTGCGGTAACATGGTCCTGACCCACGCTTGGCAAACCTTCACCTGCGCGCGTGGCCTGGGCAGAAGGTGCACCCTCCACTTCAAGTACGACGGCCTAGCGACCCTCTACATGAGGGTGTCCAGGGAGGACGGTCGCCGCGTGGTGTCCTGCCTGGAGGATGGCAGCGACGATGATGGTGGCGACGGCGAGCTTGGTCTTGGCGACGTGCGCTCCTCCTCCCGCGGTGGCAACTCTTCCTCGGATGAGAGCTCGAGCAGTGGTGGCTATGACCGCCCCCCGCGTCGTCGTGCTCGGGTCGAGGATGTCGAGGGTTCGTCCCGCCGCGGCACTCCAGTGAAGCTGGAGAGGAGCCTGGCGTGAAGCTAAGAGCCGGCAAACTTGGACTCAAGGCCGGCGGCCCCAGGTCACCTACGGGAGAACTGGTGGAGCGTCGGGTCACCTTGAGGCACTGCTTGAGGATGCGGCGCTGGTGCCGAGCTTGTATGCCTTCGGGCCCTCTTTGTTTGGCTTTTCCTTTCTCCTGCAATCCGAAAAAAGAAAGATGTACCCTACGGGGGCGTGTAATGAACTGTTGATGTTATGCCTTTTATGCTATAATCGCCATCCTGATGCTGTGCTGTAATGTTTGCGATCAGAGTGAGTTAAGGTAGGAAATCTTAGCTTCGTATGTGTAGTCGTTTTTTGCCTCACGAGAACCTGACCTTGGGTACTTGACGGGGCCCCCTTCCTCAGGGAGTCTTTTATGCAGCCCCCAAAAGGTACGCCTTGTGCTCTCAGGAGCCATGACAAGGCAGAGCTGTCCTTTGAAGGAAGAGAAAACTTGACGAGCAGCTCACTCCCCCTTACGCGAGCCCCCTTCCATAGATTAGTTTGGACCTGATGCACCGCATCGCACTGCCCGGGGGGCACGAACATGAAGGGGTGCTGGTGCCTGTGGAATTGATCGAGGGCTCCTCGCGAGGATGAAGCCAAAATACCAGGGTTCAACACGGTGCGTGCGCACAAAGGAAAGCCCAGGGCGCACACACCTACCTAGCCCCACGCACGAGGAGCGCGAGGAGAGGTGGCGGGTGACTGCCACTTCTCTCACGTCCTTAGAACAAAAACATCTTAGGAGAAGAAAACAGCTCAAGGGACTAGCGTTCGAGAATACCAAATCCATTGAAAGATTACTAAAAAACTTGAAGCAAGTTCAGAAAGAAAATGAACAGCCACGTCCGGCACCTAATCTAGTCTTCTCACCAGCGCAGAGCGAAGGGCTGCCACTAGGACGTGGGAGGGAGCCCCCATGAGGCCACAGGGCGGCTCTCAGGAGACTTCGGGCCATGTACAACCCCACTCATCATTATGTGAGAGTGTCACGAGCGGAGACCTTCACAGGCCGGAGCCTTGCTTCACAGGCCGGAGCCTTTCTTCTGGGGTAGAACTTCCAGAGGTGCTGGATGTTCCAGGCGTTCTGGATGGGGACCCCGTCCCGTGTCTCCAGGCGAGCGGCGCCAGGCCTGGAGACACGGGCAATCCTAAACGGGCCCTCCCACATGGGAGAGAGCTTGTGCAGCCCTTCCGTGGAGAGCACCCACCTCAAGACAAGGTCGCCCACCTCTAAAGTCCTAGAGCGGACGCTGCGGCAGTGGTACCGCCGCAGCGCCTGCTGGTACCTCGCTGCTCGGAGCGAGGCTTGACGGCGGGGTTCCTCCCCCAGCACGAGATCCATCCTCCGCGTGGCGTCCTGCTGCGTCTCATCGAACACCAGGACCCGCGTGGAGCGATGCTTGACCTCATGAGGGATAATTGCTTCTGCTCCGTAGACGAGGAAGAACGATGTTTCTCCTATTGGCTTGGTCGCGGTGGTGCGGATGGACCACAACACGGACTGCAGCTCATCGAGCCAGCCCCTACCACGGGCCTCGAGCTTCTTCTTGAAGGTCCGGGTCTTGAGGCCCCTTAGGACTTCCGCGTTGGCCCTCTCAGCCTGCCCATTACTCCGCGGGTGCGCTAGTAGGGCGTAGCAGATCCGCGTTCCAAGGTTAGCACATTATGTATTGAAAAGGTTGCTGGTGAACTACGAGCCGTTGTCGGTGATGATGCGGTTGGGGAACCCAAACTGGCTCACAATTCCCTTGATGAACTTGACGGCCGATGCAGCTGGGATGGTGCACACGGCTTCTACCTCCGTCCACTTGGTGAACTTGTCGATGGCGATGTAGAGGTATCGGTAGCCCCCTGGTGCCCGAGGGAATGGTCCCAAGATGTCCAGCCCCCAGACCGCAAACGGCCACGTGAGCGGAATCGTCTAGAGGCCCTGCGCGGGCTGGTGGATTTGCTTGGCGTGAAACTGTCATGCTTCACAGGAGCGCACCAGCTCTGTAGCATCGTTGAGCACGTTGGGCTAGTAGAAGCCGCTGCGAAACACCTTGCCCACCAGAGTGCGCGATGAGGAATGATGCCCGCAGTCCCCACCGTGTATGCCCGTTAGTAGCTCGAGCCCCTTTTCCCTGGAGATGCACTGCAATGAAATGTCATTGGGCCTCCTGCGATACAACTCACCATCCTTGATGCAGTACGCGGTGGCTTGACGGGCCACGCGCTCGGCGTCCTCCTCCTTCTCCGGCAGGGTCCCCTGAAGCAAGTACACCTTGAACTCTTCGGTCCAACACCCCTCCCGAGTCTCGAGCGCGAGCAGCAGGCGGGCTCCCGAGGGGTGACCATAGGCTGGGGCGCCCGTCTCAGGTGCCTATGGCAAGTCCTCCTGAGGTGGTGCTAGAGTCATGATGTGTGGGGTTGCAGACGGCCTGAAGAGCCGCTCCTCAAACACCCTGGCTCCTGAGGGAGCCTTTGAGAGGCTCTTTTGGCGATGTCGTCTGCTATCTTGTTCGTCCCGCGTGGCACGTGTTGCAGCTCCACGCCCATGAACCGCTTCTCCATCTTGCACACCTCCTCTAGGTATGCCTCCATGTGCTCATCCTTGGGCGTATACTCCTTGTTGGAGAAGTTGACAAGAAGCTGAGAGTCTCCCTTGATGGTGAGGCGCTTCACTCCCAGCGCGGCCGCAGCCCTGAGTCCGCCGAGCAAGCCTTCGAACTCTGGGATGTTGTCGGAGACTTTCTCGCCCTGCTGAAAGCAAAGTTGTACTGCGCAATGATACGAATCCAACGTATCTATAATTTTTGATTGCTCCATGCTACTTTATCTACTGTTTTGGACTATATTGGGCTTTATTTTCCACTTTTATATTACTTTTGGGACTAACCTATTAACCGGAGGCCCAGCCTAGAATTGCTGTTGTTGCCTTTTTCAGTATTTCAAAGAAACAGAATATCAAATGGAGTCCAAACGGAATGAAACCTTCGGGATCGTGATTTTCCAACCGAACGTGATCCGGGAACTTGGACCCTACTCCTAGTAGTGCCCGAGGAGGTCACGAGGGTGGAGGGCGCGCCCCCCTACCTCGTGGGCCCCTTGGAGCTCCCCCGACGCACTCCTTCCTCCTATATATACCTACGTATCCCCGAACGATCAGAACAGGAGCCAAAAACCTAATTCCACCGCCGCAACCTTCTGTATCCACGAGATCCCATCTTGGGGCCTGTTCCGGAGCTCCGTCGGAGGGGGCATCCACCATGGAGAGCTTCTACACCATCACCATAGCCCCTCCGATGAAGTGTGAGTAGTTTACTTCAGACCTTCGGGTCCATAGCTAGTAGCTAGATGGCTTCTTCTCTCTTTTTGGATCTCAATACAATGTTCTCCCCCTCTCTCATGGAGATCTATTCGATGTAATCTTCTTTTTGCGGTGTGTTTGTTGAGACCGATGAATTGTGGGTTTATGATCCAGTATGGAAAATATTTGATTCTTCTCTAAATTCTTTTATGTATGATTGAGTTATCTTTGCAAGTCTCTTCGAATTATCCTTTTTGGTTTGGCCAACTAGATTGGTAGTTCTTGCAATGGGAGAAGTGCTTAGCTTTGGGTTCAATCTTCCGGTGTCCTTACCCAGTGACAGAAGGGGCATCAAGGCACGTATTGTATTGTTTCCATCGAGGATAACAAGATGTTTTTTTTATCATATTGCATGAATTTATCCCTCTACATCATGTCATCTTGCTTACGGCATTACTCTGTTTTTAACTTAATACTCTAGATGCATGTTGGATAGCGGTCGATGAGTGGAGTAATAGTAGTAGATGCAGAATCGTTTCGATCTACTTGTTTTGGACGTGACGCCTATATACATGATCATTGCCTAGATATACTCATAACTATGCTGAATTCTGTCAATTGCTCAACAGTAATTTGTTCACCCGCCGTAGAATACTTATGCTCTTGAGAGAAGCCACTAGTGAAACCTATGGCCCCCGGGTCTATTCTCATCATATCAATCTATATCACTTTATTTACTTGCTTTGTTTTTACTTTGCCTTTACCTTTTACTTTGCATCTATCTATCAAAAATACCAAAAATATTATCTCTATTAGATCTCACTCTCGTAAGTGACCGTGAAGGGATTGACAACCCCTAAGCGTTGGTTGCGAGTTGCTATCGTTTTGTGTAGGTACGAGGGACTTGTGCGTGGTCTCCTACTGGATTGATACCTTGGTTCTCAAAAACTGAGGGAAATACTTACGCTACTTTGCTGCATCATCCTCTCCTCTTCGGGGAAATCCAACGCAGTGCTCAAGAGGTAGCAAGAAGTATTTCTGGCGCCGTTGCCGGGGAGGCTCACGCAAGCAAGTAAACCATACCAAGTACCCATCGCAATCCCTATCTCTCGCATTACATTATTTGCCATTTGCCTCTCGTTTTCCTCTCCCCCACTTCACCCTTGCCGTTTTATTTGCCCTCTCTTTCCCAATCTCCTCCTCTCTTTCCCTTTCGCCTTTTCTCGTTGCCTTTCTGTTTGCTTGTGTGTTGGATTACTTGTTGCCATGGCGCAAGATAATACCAAATTGTGTGATTTCTCGAATACCAATAATAATGATTTCCTTAGTACTTCGATTGCTCCTCTTAATAATGACGAGTCTTGTGAAATCAATACCGCCTTGTTGAATGTTGTTATGAAAGATCAATTCGCCGGCCTTCCTAGTTAAGATGCCGCTACTCATCTAAACAATTTTGTTGATTTGTGTGATATGCAAAACAAGAAAGATACGGATAACAATATTGTCAAATTGAAGTTATTTCCGTTTCACTTAGAGATCATGCTAAAGTTTGGTTTTCATCTTTGCCTAAAAATAGTACTGATTCTTGGAACAAGTGCAAAGATTCTTTTATCTCTGAGTATTTTCCTCCCGCTAAGATTATCACTCTTAGGAACAATATTATGAATTTTAAACAAATTGATCATGAGCATGTTGCCCAATCTTGGGAAAGAATGAAATTAATGCTTCGCAATTGCCCTACTCATGGTTTGAATTTACGGATGATCATAGAAATTTTTTATGCTGGATTGAATTTTGCTTCTAGAAATCTTTTAGACTCGGCCGCGGGAGGCACTTTTATGGAAATTACATTAGGGGATGCTACCAAATTGCTTGATAATATTATGGATAATTATTCTCAATGGCATACCGAAAGATCTTCTAGTAAAAAAGTGCATGCTATAGATGAAATTAATGTTTTGAGTGAAAAGATGGATGAACTTATGAAGATGTTTGCTCCTAAAAATACTCCTCTTGACCCCAGTGATATGCCTTTATCTACTTTTCTTGAGAATAATAATGAATCTATGGATGTGAATTTTGTTGGTAGGAATAGTTTTGGAAACAACGCGTATAGAGGGAATTTTAATCCTAGGCCTTATCCTAGTAATCCTTCTAATAATTATGGAAATTCCTACAATAACTCTTATGGAAATTTTAACAAGATGCCCTCTGAATTTGAGAGTAGTGTTAAAGAGTTTATGAATTCACAAAAGAATTTTAATGCTTTGCTTGAAGAGAAATTGCTTAAAGTTGATGATTTGGCTAGGAACATTGATAGAATTTCTCTTGAAATTGATTCTTTAAAGCTTAGATCTATTCCTCCTAAGCATGATATCAATGAGTCTCTCGAAGCCATGAGAATTTCCATTGATGAGTGCAAGGAAAGAACCACTAGGATGCGTGCTTCCAAAGATGCCTTTATTAAAGCGTGTTCTTCCAATCCCTATGAAAATCAAGCTGAAGATCTAAAATTTATTGATGTGTCCCCCATTAAATCTTTGTTTTGCAATATGAATCTTGATGAATCTGAAGATTATCTTCCTTTACCTAGAAGGCGTTCTAAGAATTCGGAGTTTCTAGATCTTGATGATGAAACTGATGAAAGTGGGATTGAAATAAATAAAAACCGTGATGTTGCTAAACCCACTATTTTGGATCTCAAGGAATTTAATTATGAAAATTCCTCTTTGATTGTTTGTATTTCCTTGTTGCAATCCGTGCTAGATTCTCCTCATGCTTATAGTCAAAATAAGGCCTTTACCGAACATATTGTTGATGCTTTGATGCAATCTTATGAAGAAAAACTTGAGTTGAAAGTTTCTATCCCTAGAAAACTCTATGATGAATGGGAGCCTACTATTAAAATTAAAATTAAAGACTTTGAGTTTCATGCTTTGTGTGATTTGGGTGATAGTGTCTCTACTATCCCCAAAACTTTATGTGATTTGCTAGATTTCCGTGATTTTGATGATTGCTCTCTAAACTTGCATCTTGTGGATTCCACTATTAAAAAGCCTATGGGAAGAATTAATGATGTTCTTATTGTTGCAAATAGGAATTATGTGCCCATAGATTTTATCATTCTTGATATAGATTGCAATCCTTCATGTCCTATTATTCTTGGTAGACCTTTCCTTAGAATATTTGGTGCAATTATTGATATGAAGGAAGGGAATATTAGATTCTCATTTCCCTTAAAGAAGGGTATGGAACACTTCCCTAGAAATAAAATAAAATTACCATATGAATCTATCATGAGAGCCACTTATGGATTGCCTACCAAAGATGGCAATACCTAGATCTATCCTTGCTTTTATGCCTAGCTAGGGGCGTTAAACGATAACGCTTGTTGGGAGGCAACCCAATTTTATTTTGTGTTTTTTGTTTTTGCTTCTGTTTAGGAATAAATAATCCATATACCTTCTGTTTGGATGTGTTTTTATGTTTTAATTAGTGTTTGTGCCAAGTAGAACCTATAGGATAACCTACGATGATAGTTGATTTGATTCTGCTGAAAAACAGAAACTTTGCACGCACGGATTTAGTTATGATAAATCACAGGAACGTGCTTTTGCATTGATTCTTTTTCCTTTGGATCAATAAAAAAATTGTCCAGGACTTCCTATTTTGGTAGAATTTTTAGAGTTCCAGAAGTTTGCGTTAGTTACAGATTGCTACAGACTATTCTGTTTTTGACAGATTCTGTTTTTCGTGTGTTGTTTGCCTATTTTGATGAATCTATGGCTAGTAAATTAGTTTATAAACCATATAGAAGTTGGAATACTGTAGGTTTAACACCAATATAAATAAATAATGAGTTCATTACAGTACCTTGAAGTAGTCTTTTGTTTTCTTTCTCTAACGGAGCTCACGAGATTTCTGTTGAGTTTTGTGTTGTGAAGTTTTCAAGTTTTGGGTGAATTCTTTTGATGGATTATGGAACAAGGAGTGGCAAGAGCCTAAGCTTGGGGATGACCATGGCACCCCCAACATAATTCAAGGACACCAAAAAGTCAAAGCTTGGGGATGCCCCGGAAGGCATCCCATCGGTAATTTACTTGGAGCTATATTTTTATTCACCAACATGATATGTGTTTTGCTTGGAGCGTCTTGTATTATTTGTGTATTTGCTTGTTAGTCTACCAAAATCATCCTTGATGTACACATCTTTTGAGAGAGCCATACATGAATTGGAATTTGTTAGAATACTCTATGTGCTTCACTTATATCTTTTGAGCTTGATAGTTTTGCTCATAGTGCTTCACTTATATCTTTTGAGCGTGATAATTTTTGCTCTAGTACTTCACTAGATCTTTTAGATCATGGTGGTGGATTTGTTTTAAAGAAACTATTGATCTCTCATGCTTCACTTAGATTATTTTGAGAGTCGTCGATAGCATGGTAATTTGCTTAATGTTAATATACTTGGTATTCAAGATATGTGAAACTTTCTTTTGAGTGAATTGAATACTAAGATAAGTTTGATGCTTGATAATTGTTTTGAAATATGGAGGTGATAATATCAAAGTCGTGCTAGTTGGGTGATTATGAATTTGAGAAATACTTGTGTTGAAGTTTGCAAATCCCGTAGCATGCACGTATGGTTAAAGTTGTGTAACAAATTTGAAACGTGAAGTGTACCTGGCTTGTGCATCCTTATGAGTGGCGGTCGGGGACGAGCGATGGTATTTTCCTACCAATCTATCCCCCTAGGAGCATGCGCGTAGTACTTGAATTTTTGATGACTTCTAAATTTTTGCAATAAGTATATGAGTTCTTTTGACTAATGTTGAGTCCATGGATTATACGCACTCTCACCTTTCCACCTTTGCTAGCCTCTTCGGTACCGTGCATTGCCCTTTCTCACTTTGAGAGTTGGCGCAAACTTCGTCGGTGCATCCAAACCCCGTGATACGATATGCTCTATCACACATAAACCTCCTTATATCTTCCTCAAAACAGCCACCATACCTACCTACCATGGCATTTCCATAGCCATTCCGAGATATATTGCCATGCAACTTCCACCATCATCATCATGACATACATTACTTTTGTCATATTGCCATTGCATGATCTTGTAGTTGACATCATATTTGTGGCAAAGCCACCATGCATTATTTTCCATACATGTCACTCTTTATTCGTTGCACCATCCCGGTACACCGCCGGAGGCATTCATATAGAGTCATATCTTGTTCTAAGTTTCGAGTTGTAATCCTTATGTTGTAATCAATAGAAGTGTGATGATCATCATTATTAGAGCATTGCCCCAAAAAAAGAGAAAGGCCAAAAGAAAAAAAAAGAAAGGCCCCAAAAAAAGAAAAAAAAGAAAATAAAAAAGGGCAATGCTACTATCTCTTTTTCCACACTTGTGCTTCAAAGTAGCACCTTGTTCTTCATGTAGTGAGTCTCATATGTTGTGCTTCAAAGTAGCACCTTGTTCCTCATGTAGTGAGTCTCATAAGTTGTCTTTTCATACTAGTGGGAATTTTTCATTATAAAACTTGGCTTGTATATTCCTACGATGGGATTCCTCAAATGCCCTAGGTCTTCGTGAGCAAGCAAGTTGGATGCACACCCACTAGTTTTCTTTTGTTGAGCATTCATAGCTCTAGTGCATCCGTTGCATGGCAATCCCTACTCCTCATATTGACATCAATTGATGGGCATCTCCATAGCGCGTTGATTAGCCTTGTCAATGTGAGACTTTCTCCTTTTTTTGTCTTCTCCACACAATCCCCATCATCATATTCTATTCCACCCATAGTGCTATATCCATGGCTCACGCTCATGTATTGCGTGAAGGTTGAAAAAGTTTGAGATTATTTAAGTATGAAACAATTGCTTGACTTGTCATCGGGGGTATAGAAGTTGGGAACATCTTTGTGTGACGAAAATGAAGCATAGCCTAACTATATGATTTTGTAGGGATGAACTTTCTTTTGCCATGTTATTTTGAGAAGACATGATTGCTTTGATTAGTATGCTTGAAGTATTATTATTTTTGTGTCAATATGAACTTTTGTCTTGAATCTTTCAGATCTGAATATTCATATCACAATTAAGAAGATTTACATTGAAATTATGCCAAAGTATCACTCCACATCAAAAATTCCTTTTTTATCATTTACCTACTCGAGGACGAGCAGGAATTAAGCTTGGGGATGCCTGATACGTCTCCAACATATCTATAACTTTTGATTGCTCCATGCTACTTTATCTACTGTTTTGGACTATATTGGGCTCTATTTTCCACTTTTATATTACTTTTGGGACTAACCTATTAACCGGAGGCCCAGCCCAGAATTGCTGTTTTTTGCCTTTTTCAGTATTTCAAAGAAACATAATATCAAACGGAGTCCAAACGGAATGAAACCTTCATGATCGTGATTTTCCAACCGAACGTGATCCAGGAGACTTGGACCCTACTCCAAGTAGTTCCCGAGGAGGTCACGGGGGTGGAGGGCGCGCCCCCCTGGGCGCGCCCCCTACCTCGTGGGCCCCTCGGAGCTCCCCCGACGTACTCCTTCCTCCTATATATACCTACGTAACCCCGAACGATCAGAACAGGAGCCAAAAACCTAATTCCACCGCTGCAACCTTCTGTATCCATGAGATCCCATCTTGGGGCCTATTCCGGAGCTCCGCCGAAGGGGGCATCCACCACGGAGGGCTTCTACACCATCACCATAGCCCCTCCGATGAAGTGTGAGTAGTTTACTTCAGACCTTCGGGTCCATAGCTAGTAGCTAGATGGCTTGTTCTCTCTTTTTGGATCTCAATACAATGTTCTTCCCCTCTGTCGTGGAGATCTATTCGATGTAATCTTCTTTTTGCGGTGTGTTTGTTGAGACCGATGAATTGTGGGTTTATGATCCAGTATTATCTATGGAAAATATTTGATTCTTCTTTGAATTCTTTTATGTATGATTGAGTTATCTTTGCAAGTCTCTTCGAATTATCCTTTTTGGTTTGGCCAACTAGATTGGTAGTTCTTGCAATGGGAGAAGTGCTTAGCTTTGGGTTCAATCTTGCGGTGTCCTTACCCAGTGACAGAAGGGGCAGCAAGGCACGTATTGTATTGTTGCCATCAAGGATAACAAGATGGTTTTTTTATCATATTGCATGAATTTATCCCTCTACATCATGTCATCTTGCTTACGGCGTTACTCTATTTTTAACTTAATACTCTAGATGCATGCTGGATAGCGGTCGATGAGTGGAGTAATAGTAGTAGATGCAGAATCGTTTCGATCTACTTGTCTATATACATGATCATTGCCTAGATATACTCATAACTATGCTCACTTCTGTCAATTCCTCAACAGTAATTTGTTCACCCGCCGTAGAATACTTATGCTCTTGAGAGAAGCCACTAGTGAAACCTATGGTCCCCGGGTCTATTCTCATCATATCAATCTATATCACTTTATTTACTTGCTTTGTTTTTACTTTGCCTTTACTTTTTACTCTGCATCTATCTATCAAAAATACAAAAAATATTATCTCTATCAGATCTCACTCTCGTAAGTGACCGTGAAGGGATTGACAACCCTTAAGCGTTGGTTGCGAGTTGCTATCATTTTGTGTAGGTATGAGGGACTTGTGTGTGGTCTCCTACTGGATTGATACCTTGGTTCTCAAAAACTGAGGGAAATACTTACGCTACTTTGCTGCATCATCCTCTCCTCTTCGGGGAAATCCAACACAGTGCTCAAGAGGTAGCACATAACAGAGCTTGTCCTTGGATGGTGTGATGAGGATGGCCCCCGCTCCTGCGCCTTGTCGCACAAACGCCCCGTCGAAGTACATGACCCATATGTATGGCTCTTCGTCTCCTGGAAGGAGGGAGCAGTCCTCGCCTACTCCGTGGTCGGGAGCGTCAGTCCACTCGGCCATGAAGTCTGTGAGGGTCGCGCCCTTGATGACCCTGGTGGTGCTGAACTCAAGATTGAATGCCTGAAGCTCAATGTTCCATTCAACAACTTGCCCGGCTGTGTTCCGGCTCCGGAGCACCCTCTCTAGCGGGTACGCTGAAAGAACCTTAATGGGGTGGCCTTGAAAGTAGTGGCGTAGTTTCCTGGAGGCAACTAGAAGTGCGAGCAAGAGCTTGTGGGGCATGGGGTAGCGCGCCCGGGCCTCCCTCAGTATTGTGCCGACGAAGTAGATAGGGTGCTCAACGAGGGGGGAAGCATCAGCGGAATCTTGTTCTTCATGAGGGCACAGGTCCCTTGTGGCCTCACGAGGCCCATCCTCCAGAGCCTTGACAGCCATAGGATCAACCGTGGCTTCAGGAGGAATGTCGACCACTACACCGGCCGAGACTTCAGATGCCTTGCTCTGGGGGTGCTGCACCTTACTTGACGGTTGTGCATCCTGCTACGGCTTCTTGATCAGGCGCTCCTTCCTTAGCGCCACCAGGGCGACGCTGGCTGAGTGAGGGGTTGCTGCCAGATAGAGCACCGAGGGCTTGAGAGGGCGCGGTGCCACCATCACTGGCGGGCTGGTTAAATATCTCTTGAGGTCCTGGAAGGCTGCGTCTGCCTCTGGGGTCCACTGAAATGGCTCCTTCCTCTTCATCAACTTGAAAATCGGGAGGGCGCAGTCCCCTAGCTTGGAAATGAAACGCCCAAGTGAGGTTACACAGCCAGCCAGTTTCTGCATCTCCTTCAGGGTCTGTGGGGGGTTCATGTCCTGTATCGCCTTGACCTTCTCTGGGTTGGCCTCGATCCCTCTGTGTGCCACCAAGAAGCCCAACAGCTTGCCGGAAGGGACCCCAAACACACACTTCTCGGGATTAAGCCGCAGATCCACCGTGCGCAGGCTGGCGAACGTCTCCTCTAGATCTTCTATCAGAGTCTTGGCCTCCCGAGACTTCACCACTATATCATCAACGTAGGCCTCTGCGTTCCTCCCGAGCTGCGAACCCAGGGCGATATGCATCAACCGCTGGAAGGTTCCCCCGGCATTGCGCAGCCCGACGGGCATGTAGGTGTAGCAGTACACCTCACATGGGGTGAGGAATGCCGTCTTCTCCACATCCTCCACGGCCATCTTGATCTGGTGGTAGCCCGAGAAGGCATCTAGGAAGCACAACAGGTCACACTTGGTGGTGGAGTCGACGATCTGGTCGATGCGAGGGAGCGATAAGGGGTCTTGCGGGCATGCCTTGTTGAGGTTGGTGAAGTCGACACACATGCGTTCCTTCCCTCCTTTCTTGGGGACGATGACGGGATTCGCCAGCCACTCTAGGTACCGTACCTCTCTGATGACCCCTGCGGCTTGTAGGTTACGGGTTTCCTGGACAATGAAGGCCTGCTTCTCAGTGGACTGGCGGCGAGCCTTCCGCTTCACTGGCCGCACATTTGGACATAGCCTCAGGTGGTGCTCGATTATCCCCCTTGGGACCCCATCCAGGTGTTTGGGTTCCCAAGCGAATACATCCTTGTTGGCTCGCAAAAAGTTGATCAATGCCTCCTCTTGATCTTGAGGGAGGCCAACCCCTATGGTGAAGGTGGCGCTGGCCGTACCATCCTCACAGACTGGCACTTGCTTCGTCTCGGCTCGGTCTCGGGAGAACAACTGCTTCTTCTTGGCGGGCGCTGCTTCTGGGGCTTCCTGATCCTCCTTCTCGCCAGGCAGCGCGGACGCGACTGTCTTGAAGGCGAGCTTGAGGGACTGCAGTGCGCCTTTGGTGTTCCCCGCCACCGTGAGGACACTGTTGATGCCACACATCTTCATGAGGTTGTACGTGGGATGGGTCGCGGCCATGAACTGGGCCAAGGCCGGGTATCCCAGAATAGCATTATACGGCAGGTCGATCTTGGCGATGTAAAAGTCGATGAGCTCGGTGCGGTAGTTGTTGCGGGTCCCGAAGGTGACAGGGAGGCAGATCTGCCCCAAGTTCCTGGTGGAGCCGCCGCCGACCCCGGAGAAAGGCTTGGAGGGGTGGAGCCGGCTAGGCGCCACGTGGAGCAGGCCGAATGCCTCTGGGGAGAGCACATTGAGGCCGGCTCCATCGTCGATGAGGGTCCTGGTGATCGCCACGTGGCACACGGTGGGGGTGCAGAGCATTGGGAGCGCACCTGCTCCTGTCGTGGTGGCAGGGTGATCCTCGGGGCTGAAGGCGACATCAGCTTGGGGCGCCGCCCAGCTCGGGGGAGCCCCCGAGCTCGCCTGAGTGGTGCCTGCCCCACGGTAGAACTGCTTGATGTGGCGGTCGGAAGGTGGTGCCTGCGAGCCACCTAGGAGAGCTGCGACGACCAGGGGTGCCGGTGCCGTGTAGTGGGCGAGGAAGAGGTCGCGCGGCTCCTCCCAGGAGGCCACAGAAGATGCCGGCAGGCCGAGCAACCAGGCGGATGTCGCGCCTACAAGGGCCATGGGGAGCCAGTTGGCCTTCGCCTTGTCGTCTCCGTCGGCCTCCCAAACTGCCTCCTCGTATGCTTGAAGAAAGGGGGCTGGATCTGCCGCGCCGTCGTAGCGCGGCGACATCTCCGGTCGGAACTTGGGCGGCCACTACACCTGCCGCAGGGAGAGGGTGAAGCAGCATAGCCCCGGTGCTTCTTCGGGAACGTGCGTCGACGGGGCCAACAGAGGAGCACCTGCCATAGGAGTCAGTGGCAGGATCTAGAGGTCAAGGAATAAGATTCTGATGCACCCCTACCTGGCGCACCAAATGTCGGATTTAGGGATCCGCAATGCCATGAGAGGTTCGAACTCTGGGGTGCGTACAGAGATCTCAACCTGCCCAGCCTGCCTACTCGCGATCCTCCTAAGCCTAGCGCGTCGAGCTCAAAGAGACACAAAGACACAGAGATTTATACTGGTTCGGGCCACTGTTGTGGTGTAATACCCTAATCCAGTGTGGTGTGGTGGATTGCCTCGAAGGGCTATGGATGAACTAGTACAGTGGATGAACGAGCCTCAGGAGGTGAGGTGTTCTTGAGCTAGTGTGGTGTATGCTAGCTCGACTTGTCCAGATTTTGGTCCGCTCGTCCCGTCCCGTCCATGGTGGTGGCTTGTCCTATTTATGGTGGCCTTGGTCCTCTTCCCAAATATGAGCAGGAAGAGATTCCACAATGGCGGGATTTGGAAGGGGACAGGTAGTACAGTCTATCCTGACAAAAGTAGTCTTCGCATGCGAAAAGCCTCTGGTCGTGACGCTGTGGTGGGCTCGTCGATGACCTCCGTCCTGCCGTCCTGGCGGTCTTGCTCTCGTTGCACCAGAATGGAAACCTTTGGCTGATTCCTCGAGACTCCGCGCCTGTGGCTTGCCTCCTTTGCACCGAAGGGGAAACCTGTGCTCTGTGCCCGCCTGGCGCCCGCCTGGCCTTGGTCGTCATGGCTCACGCCAGCTGAGCCTCGTGATGTAGCTGCATAGAACTCTCCGCCCCTCAGGAGCCAGCCTAAGGAGGCCGACTCCTTCGGGGGTCTTGGCGTCGTCCGCCTCGTGAGGCTTGGCCCTCACGAGGGTCTTGTGTTGCTGATGTTGGAGCTGGGCCATACCAGACCATCGATGAAGCCATGTGGTGGGCCGCAGGCAGGCAAGGCTGGATACCCCCGAATCCAGGATGCCGACAGCAACCTTCTATACTTGTGAGATCCCATCTAGGAACCTTTTTCGGTGTCCTATCGGAGGGGGATTCGATCATGGAGGGCTTCTACATCAACACCATTGCTCTTCCGATGAAGCGTGAGTAGTTTACCACAGACCTACGGGTCCATAGCTAGTAGCTAGCTGGCTTCTTCTCTCTCTTTGATTCTCAATACCATGTTCTCCTTGATGTTCTTGGAGATCTATTCGATGTAATACTCTTTTTTGGTGTGTTTGCCGAGTTCAGATGAATTGTGGATTTATGATCAGATTATCTATGAATATTATTTGAATCTTCTCTGAATTCTTATGAATGATTTCATATCTTTGCAAGTATCTTTGAATTATCGGTTTAGTTTGGCCTACTAGATTGGTTTTTCTTGCAATGGGAGAAGTGCTTAGCTTTGGGTTCAATCTTGCAGTGTCCTTTCCGAGTGACAGTAGGGGCAGCAAGGCACATATTGTATGGTTGCCATCGAGGATAAAAAGTTTGGGTTTTCATCATATTGCTTGAGTTAATTCCTCTACATCATGTCATCTTACTTAATGCATTACTCTGTTTTTTATGAACTTAATACTCTAGATGCATGCTGGATAGCGGTCGATGTGTGGAGTAATAGTAGTAGATGCAGGCAGGAGTCAGTATACTTGACACGGACGTGATGCCTATGTTCATTATCATTGCCTTAGATATCGTCATAATTATGCGCCCTTCTATCAATTGCTCGACAATAATTTGTCCACCCACCATATTATTTGCTATCTTGAGAGAAGCCACTAGTGAAACCTATGGCCCCCGGGTCTCCTTTCCATCATATAAGTTATCTTTTCCGTCATATTAGTTTCTGACCTACTATATTGCAATCTATTACTTTCCAATCTATAAACCAAAAATACCAAAAATATTTACTTTACCATTTATCTATCTCTACCAGATCTCACTTTTGCAAGTAACCGTGAGGGGATTGACAACCCCTTTATCGTGTTGGGCGCAAGTTTTTGTTTGTGCAGGTATTAGGTAACTTGTGCGTTCTCTCCTACTGGATTGATACCTTGGTTCTCAAACTGAGGGAAATACTAACTCTACTTTCCTGCATCACCATTTCCTCTTCAAGGGAAAAATCAACGCAAGCTCAAGAGGTAGCAGTTACCTCGCCGAGTCTAATCATTTAGCAGGAGGTGTGAATTGACAAAAGTGGAGAGCCAGCCCCCATGTCCTTTGCGTAAATGCCAGAGAAGGGCATGGCTCAGTCCATTTGTCTCTCCCACCGCATGATGTTGGGAATATGCCATAGAGGCAATGATATTTCTGTTATTATATTTCCATATTTACTTGAGAGTTTATATTTCATGCTATAACTGCCATGATCCTGGAATATGCGATTCAGTGGAAAAATCGTATACACGTGTGGAATGATAAATGGTAAACAATAGGTTCCTAGTCTCGCCTCTAAGACTGGCTCAAGTGTTGTTGGTGATCATGTTTTCAGATCTTAGGATATTGTTAAGTGTAACAATAGTCCTAAAACAATATTGAGGGTATGACATTAGAAGAACCGATAGAGGCAATGGTGTCCCATCTTTTGATGAGATGGTTGCTATCGTTTTTGGTGGAGTAGACTTTGACGATTCGACTACAATCATGTGAGGACGTCGCACCTTAGCAATTGCTAAACCAACTCCGAGAGGTTATTGACCATGCCGGAGCACGATCAACCTGACCATGAGGGTCTATTTCCTGCACGCAAATGAAGAACAAGCAAGAAACTAAAATTGCATCCTAGATATTGTGAATATAAGAGGAAAACTTTATTAACGAAGGTGGGGTTCTGTGACGTCTTGGTCTGGTCGTTGAACACAAACGAAGTACGCGAAGTTATAGCTATGGAGAACTTTTAATCTAAACAAAACCCAAATTATAAACGATGCCCTGAGGACTGTATATATGGAGGAATAGGGGGGAATTTCATGACCCCTTGGAGGAGGGGTCCGAACCCAACCCCGATTCTGTTTCCCCACACGTACGGACTCTAGAAACAGCCTAGGAAGTTGTATTTCAAAATTACGTGCGCTTGGCCCAAAAATAAGGTGGCGCAACACCTAAAATAAGCTATGGACGAAGTTTATGAAAGGGCATCTTGTACATTTTGTCCATGTCCTTGTATGTCATCAAGGAGGCTTCAAAGTGCTGAAATCTACACTAGAAACGCCATTCTGGTTCCCTTCGCGCGGGCCTTCATCTCCATGCTTGATCCTGCTCCAGTGTTCATCCCTCTTATCCATGATAGGTCCTTCATTAGTAATCAAAACAAATGTATCCAATTTAGGAAACATCATATTATCATGAACATTAGAATTGTTACGAAGAAACGTAAGTGCCTGGTAATTCAATTGGCATGCGCGAGTGAAAGTGCATCTAATCCCCGGGCGGTTTTGGTAATTCATAACAACATATAGCTCATTGAACTAATATCCATTCAAGATAAATATTTCAGGAAGTTCAATGAATGGCATGGCTTGGACTAGAGATGTGGACCCCTCAAAATGCTAAGGACAAATATTGGCAAAAGCTCAAGACTCTTCATCTTTATTTTAGTGATCCAAGATCACATTGAGTCCATAGGAAAGCCAATACTATTAAAAGGGGATGACGTGTTGCTTAATGGCTTGCTTGCTCAAATGCCTAGTGTTATTCATCGAAAACCCTCAGCCACTTTCTCCATCCAAATATGTCAAAACCCTAAACTGCAACTCAGCCCCATGAATTCTTTCTACCCGGAGCCACCGAGTTCATATGACATAGCCACAGCCAGAAACCCTAGCAGTTTGGTCTCACCGATACGGGTCTCGATCTCACCAAGATGGCCTTGCCAACACTCTATGGCTTGTTGCATTTATTTCGGTCTCACCTAGTTATGCAATCAGTCTCACCGAGTTGGCTTGACAGATTCTCTGTTGCCTTATTGCTTCACTTTGATCTCGTCGAGTTGATGCAATCGGCACCACCGAGATGATGTTTGCCCTAAGCCCTAGCACATCGGTCCCATCGAGTTTTTCCCGCCGGTCCCACCAAGATTCCTAACGTTCACATTTTTGAACAGATCGGTGCCACTGAGTTTAACCATTCGGTCCCACCGAGATGAGTCAAATGTGTGTAATGGTTGGATATTGTGTGGAGGCTATATATACCCCTCCACCCCCTTCTCCATTTGTGAGAGAGCCATCAGAACGTGCCTACATTTCCACCATACATTTTCTGAGAGAGAACCACCTACTCATGTGCTGAGATCAAGACATCCAATCCTACCACAAGAATCTTGATTTCTTGCCTTCCCCAAGTTGCTTTCCACTCAAATCATCTTTCCACCATATCCAAATCTGAGAGAGAGAGAGAGAGAGAGTTGAGTGTTGGGGAGACTATCATTTGAAGCACAAGAGCAAGGATTGCATCATAAACACACCATCTATTACCTTCTAGAGAGTGGTGTCTCATAGATTTGTTAGGTGTCGCTTGGGAGACTCCATCAAGATGTGGAGTTGAACCAAGAAGTTTGTAAGGGCAAGGAGATCGCCTAATTCATGAAAATCTACCCGAGAGGCAAGTCCTTCGTGGGAGATGGCCATGGTGGGATAGACAAGGTTGCTTCTTCGTGGACCCTTCGTGGGTGGAGCCCTCCGTGGACTTGCATAGCCGTTACCCTTCATGGGTTGAAGTATCCATCAAGGTGGACGTACGGTAGCACCACCTATCAGAACCACGCCAAAAATCTCCATGTCTCCATTGCATTTGCCTTCTCCAAACCCTTCCCTTTACCTTCATATGCAATGTTTTACTTTCCGCTGCTATACTCTTACAATTGCATGTGTAGGTTGATTTCTTGACTTATGCTAATTGCTAAAATCTGCCCACAACTAAAACTGGGAAAAGGATATATTTTTATTTGTTCAAGTAGTCTAATAACACCCTCTAGACATACTTTTGATCCTACAAGTGGTACCAGAGCTTTGGTCTCCATTTGCCTTGATTGCCATAGCTTTGGTGATCATAGCCTTGGTTTCACAACCTAGGAGAGCATGGCGTCTATCGAGGGAAATTACAACCGTAGAGGTCCTTACTTTGATGGTACAAATTTGGCTAGTTGGAGATGAAAATGCATATTCTTGGTCATAACCCCGCCATTTGGGCTATTGTGTGTATTGGCTTACAAGGTGATTTCTTCAAGGATGGAAAAGAACCGGACTGTGAAGCAACAACGGAAGAAATGAAGATGTTGCAATACAATTCTCAAGCCTGCGATATTATCTTCAATGGTTTATGCCTCGAAGAAGTCAAAAAATCAGCCGACTTGAGAATGCAAAGGATATTTCGGATACTTTGGTTGATCTGCATGAAGGTACCGAGTCCGTCAAGGAATCCAAGTTGGATGCTTCAGATTCAAGTTGACAAGTTCAAGATGAAGGATGTTGAAGGAGTCACCGAAATGTACTCTAGGCTTGCCCTCATTACATATGAGATTGCAGTCTTAGGAAGTGAAGATATGACCGACAAATTTATCATCAAGAAGATCGTAAGAGCATTGGATGGAAAATACGACACCGTGTGCACTTTGATCCAAATGATGCCCAACTACAAAGATCTCAAGCCCACAGAAGTCATTGGTAGAATTTTTGCTCATGAGATGTCACAAGGATAAGGAAGAGCTCCACAACTAGTCAAGTGGTGCTTACAAAGCTTCAAGTGATTCTCCAACAACATCAAGTGAGAAGAAAGTCTTTAATGAAGAGTTGAGCTTAATGGTGAAGAACTTCAACAAGTTCTACAAGAATAGAAGTAAAGAGAGAAGCTCCAAGTCAAGGTCCTACAATGACAAAAGATCTTCTAGTCGTGATCGTAGTTGCTACAATTGTGGAATACCCGAACACTACTCCAATGAGTGTACGACTCCCTACAAGAAAAGAGAAGACTCACCAAAAAGGAGTAGAAGAGAGGAATCACCTCCAAAAGAGAGAAGGAGTAGAGATGATCGTTATGAACGAGGACCCTCTGGTAGAAGCAAGGATCCGGAAAGGAAGGACAAGTAATCAAAGAGCTACACACGGTGAAGACATCAAGCTGACATTGGTGAGTGGGTATCCGGTTCCGACAACGGCAACTACTCCGAGAGAAGCTATCACTCTGACTCCGGCTATACTCAAGATGAAGGTGTTGCTGGTCTTGCACTTGTGTCATCCAACTCCTATGAAATATTTGACTCACCAAATGAAGAAACTAGAAGATGCTTCATGGCTGAAGGCCCTAATGTATCACACCCCGAGTATGTTGATTTCAATAGCGATGAAGATGATTTGCTAGATGATGATGATTTAATGGTTGACAACACTAGTGATGAAAACTATGATCAACTTTAATGTAGGGTAGAACCCTAGATGCCCGATCTTTCACGATTGGAGGGGATCCTACAAAGAACATGAAGAACACGAGGGGGAAAACAAGGGGAAACACGAGAGAAATCACTCAACCAACAAGATATGGTCACACATACGCTAGATCCTCGAAACACCAATAGTGAAACACGATTCAAGGTCAACAAAGGACGATACAAAGGGTCTTTTCCGTGAGGAGGTCTTGAAGGGTCTTCCCTTAAAGGGGTCTTGAATCGGCTTGGGGGATCTTCTCCGAAGAGGCGCTCATCTCCGATGGAGAAGTAACCCAGTGGATGAGCAAAGATCTATCTCAAATACGAGCTATCACAATGCTAACCCTCTGTAGGAGGAGGAGAGGAGGTCTATTTATAGTCTAAGTGCAAATGGGGGCGAAGTGAAAGGGTACATGGGCCTCGGGCCTGAAGCTGCGCACACACAGGCGTTAGTCGTCCGACAGGTACCGGACGTCCGGTGGCTCGTGAGGGTCCGGTCGTCCGGTGCTTGCCGGACGTCCAGCGTTTTGGCTCTGGACAGGTGGCGTCGGACGTCCGGAGGTCTTCGTACTTCCGATGTTTCCATACTAGACTGTTGGTGTCGGACGTCCGGAGGGGGCTCGGTCGTCCGGTTGCTGGAGGAGTCGGACGTCCGGTGTCTGGCGGTCATTCGGGCGCTGTAGGTTGCCTCGGCTAGAGTCAATCTGGCTGGTGGAGGCTCCAGGCGCCGGACGTCCGGAGATCGTCGGCCGTCCGGAGGTCGTCAGACGTCCGAGAGCTGTAGCTTCCTGCCAGCTCTTCCTCTTGTTCCTCGCGCTTGGTGTCCTCGCCGTCTTGTCCAATGCTCCTAGTTGTTCCATGGCCTTCCTCTTAGTTCCTGGTCATGCATAACACATATATGTATGAGGTAGTAGCCATGTCTCACATGTGGAAAGTGACGATTCGGAGAGGAGCGAGTTCACCTTGTGTCCAATGGCGTATGTTCGAGGTCTCGTCATATGTCCTCTTGGGGCTTGGAGAGTAGTCGGAGTGTACATGGGGATGAACGTGGGATGCTCCGCATCATCCCCCCCCCCCTTGGGCAAGATCCGACCTTAGATCGTGATCCTCATGACCATGGAAACGGTTGTCGTGAACGGACTTGTAGTTGGACGAAGTTGAAGACATGGCGCAATCCAAGTACTCCAAGGTGTCTCCGGAGTGATAGTCATGCAAAAAGAGCAAACACAAGCGACACTCAGAAATACAATGGTTAGCGCACAGAAAGTGTCCATCATGTAAGAATGAGTCCGTTCGGTAAGATCGTGCGTGGCAAGACACATGAAGCTTATCCAAAAGATGATCTAGATGATAAGCAAATGTGATCATTGTGCACACAAATGTGTTGTGAATATGATCAATGCAACCGCGGTGCAAAATGGTGTCATAGTGAGATGGTTTATCAATAGCATGAATATGGCAATGGATGCTCAATATGATTATGTTATCATGCAATTGATGGTAGGCAATGTGATCATTATGTATGAATATGCCATCAAGGAAGATCACAACAAATTTGCTAAGGAAGTGCACAAGCTCATATATCATGGATGACATGGGAATACACGATGCAACAAGGCAATCATAATGTGAGTCAATCCATGCATAGGGTGCAAACTTGTGGTGAGTATGAAATGTCCATCGAGCATGACATCACAATCAACAAATATGGAGGTGTTGGTGTACCAATGCTCGATGTCGTGGCATGAGTGGAGGTTCGAAGGTGCATTCAATAAGTGCGAGCGCTCCTCAACTTGAAGGTCCAAAGGGTCCATCTTCAATGTCGCTCCTCCGTCCATGAGATGTATCATGTAGACAAGAAGGAGACAACAATGAAAGAATGACCCATCCAATATGCATAATTGAGGATGGCTCAAAGGGAAGGAGTTCACCTTTATGAGGATGCCGAAAATGTTGGTGTCGCGCATCGTGTAGACCTTTGCATGACTAATATGTCTCGTGATGGTGCCATCTTATGAATCCTTCAAAATGAAAGAACATGACAAACACTCGGAAAAACAAATGAGGTTAGCAGAAGTGCAAAACCTATCATTCGTGTGGTAAGATACCCAACAAGTGTATGCATCATGCTCATCATAAGAAAGGACAAGGGAGCATTTCATAGTATGGAGGTATATGATGCGAGAACAACCAAATACAATAGGCTCAATCAGACATGCATGCATCACAAGTAAGGTGTCAAAGTCTCCAAGATCAATAAGCATAGTATGGTTGCACTCAATACAAGTGGATATGAAAGAAGCAACTAATGGACACAAGGGACAATGATCAAGATATATCATGTGAGAGGCATGAACATATATGTCATCAACCCAAGAAAGCGAGTAAGAAAAGAACATGGGTGATGCAACCAAGCAAGTAATCATAGTGATCAAATCAAGCAAGCTTCTAGTGCGAAGATGCAATGTACTAGAAGAAATCAAGGCAATCATGTCATGTGTGCAAATAGTTGGCATGAATAATTCACATGTCATAGCACAAGCATGAAAGCAAGATATGAGGAGAGTATCATCATTGTATTGGCAAGAAGTCCTAGGTAAATGGCAATGCAGCATCATTACTCTCGCAACACAAGAATCAACAATAGCATGTGGCACATGGTAAACATGACAATGGCAACAAGTATTAAGCAAGCAAATACACATAGTAGTAGCATAATGGTGAATCATGGATAGATGCAAGCAAGGGTCACAATTGCATGGCAAAATCATGTAAAGAGGCATAACATGCAAAGTGAACACGATAGTATGGGCATTAGGTGACAAGTGGTAAATAGCCCATAGTCGTGTGAGAGCCAAGTAGAAGAGATGCGCATAGTCCTTGCGCGAAGGGAATGGTGGTAAGGATAGTCCACGGGATCCCAAGTCATCGTTGCTCTCAAGAGCTTGTTTCGTCAACTCTTGGGATTGAGAGGTTAACGAGTATATGTGAGTACCTACACAAAATAAAGACAAAGGGAAAATTGTGTGTGCGTGGTATATGTACACATCATCCATCATGATGTGCACGTGCATGTGTTGGTTAGCACAAAATACCCAATACTCAAATAAATGAGATGCGTGATATAGAAACATGTCATCCATCATGATGGGTTTGTTGTTATGTATAGCATAATGGAGACTCAAAGGATGTAATGCATCATGAGAAATAGCTAGAGCATTGTTATTCATGGAGTGCATATGGTGCACGCAATCATGGTAATCATGCAAGTTATGGAATGCATCAAGATCTCCAAGTATGTATGAGGAAACTATGGGGGTCTCCTCTGTAGCGACCAGACCTCAAACAGTCTGATCTCTGTGCATCAGTGTCATCCCTGGATCGGTAATGCTGACACGCACAATACTCGAAGGATTTATAACAAAGTAGCAATCACACACTTATTACATCGAATGTCTCAAAAGAGAACTTATTACAATAAATATGGCTTAAGGCCATCTAATAACGATAACAGCGGAAGGCTTGGAAGATAAAGCGAGTCCGTCAACTCCAAAAACATCACTGGGTGAAAGATCACGACTTAAGGCACCTTACTCGTCGTCTGAAAAGTCTGCAACATGAACGTTGCAGCCTGAAAACGAGTCAGCACATGGAATATGCTGGCAATGTAACACATAGAGAGTAATGAACAAAATGATGCTATCACTACATGCATATATGGCTGGTGGAAAGCTCTATGGTTACAGCTTTGCATAAAGCCAATTTTTCCTACAACAAAGGAATAAACTTTATTTAACTATCATGGTGGTTGTTAAACATTGAGAAGGTTCCTCTAACTCATTCCCAATTAAGCATCATCATTAACCCAATCAAATTAAATTAAGTAACATGATGAGATTCACATGATAATCCAAGATAGTAGATACTCAAAACATCCATAACCGGGGACACGACTAACCATGATTAGTTTATACACTCTGCAGACGTTTGCGCACTTTTCCCCGCAAGACTCGATCGCCTCCGTTGGATTTCTCGCACTACATGGTGTGTGAGAAACGGATGACCGAGACACAGTCTTTCAGAAGCATTAACTCTTTACTTTGGGTAGACAGTACCAACCTACATCCCCTACATCTGCTAGCCTACCACTGAAAGAGGTCACGCAACATACTCAACTATGCTAGAGCCCATTGTAGCTTGCGGCTGCACACGGAAGTTTCTAGCATGAACAATCTCATGATCCCTTTGAGCCTTGGTGGCGGTCCATAGGAGAATCACACGGTACCCCGGGATTTCCAAAAATACAGGCAACACTGGGTTCCCGAGGTGCCTCAGTCCACCCAGATGTGTATTAAAGTTGCCACCTTAAGTTGAACCATTAATTAATAATCTTACATCTGTCATGGATACACTCACCCAATCCACGTCCACAAGCATAGCATAGGAATTTAAGCAAACGTAGAAGTAACTCCCAAAGGTTTGATAATAAACAGGACAATAGGTACTACCTCATCTACTTCCCAAAACCCACAATTTAAATCAGATCCTAACCATGCAATTGTTTGAGGATTGATCTAATGCAATAAAATTGGGTAGTAAAGAGGGATGATCAAAGTGTTACTTGCCTTGCGGATGATCCATGAAACCTAGAGACTCGTAGCAGCATGCTGCGCACTCCGGGTACTCTATCACAAACAAAACAAGCATACAATAATCACTCATCAAATGCACGGGTAAAACTCAAATAAGAGATCTAACCAGAAAGTTCAACTTAAGAACTCCAGTTTGCAAAAAGAATCAAATAAAACGAAGCAACAAAACTCAAACGGCGAAAGAAACAAGCTTCGTTCACTAATTTGGACCTAAGTCAAATTTCACAGCAGCAAAAACTTGTTTGAGTTGGTTAAATGGAAAGAGGGCTTCGAGACGAAAATCTAGGCGCTTGAATTGCCTGATTCCAATAAACGAGCAAAAAGTTATACTAAAATGAAAATCGAATCAGAAATCACGGTCGAAAATAATCGCGAAAAACCCGAGAAAAAGAAAAACGGACGAACAGGCTAACGAACGAACGTTCGCTGTATGCGGCTAAACGGTGAAAACCGTTCGTTAAAACGAACAAACAAACGGGCGTTCGCTAAATAACTAAACCGAGAAAACCGACGAACCGAAACTAAAAAAACGGATCTAGGGTTTTTAAGAAAACCGAGCGGTTTTATAAAAAAAACCGGCGGCGGCTACCTCGGGTCCGGCGGGGTTCCAGCGAGGCGGCGTGGCGGCGGATCGGCAGCGGCGACGGCGGATGCGGCTAGGGTTAGGGTGCGGGTGGGCTGGCGGCGGTGGTGTGGGCTTCGGGGCAGGGGGCCCCGGCTTATAAAGCCCCCCCC
>NC_041389.1:183846087-183851632 GCF_002162155.2 Triticum dicoccoides
CGAAGTCGGTTCACTTATTTTTTTAAGAAATTCCAACGTGCAGAAAAAGAAAGAAAAGAAATACTAAACAGACTCCAAAAATCCCAAAATAAACTTTTCCCGTCCTCTAAAAATAAGCTGGACAAGGTGAACATTTATTTAGGCCAAAAATGCAATTTTGAAAAATGCATATTTTTCCTAATTCAAATAAAATAGCGATAAAACTCCGAAATAAAATCTTAGTTCATTTTAACATTAAATCTCCAATATTTTTTTATTTTGGGAAAGTCATTTTATTCCCTCTCTCAGATTTTTATAAAAGAAATATACAAAGATAAAATAATTAAAATCAAAGGATCCTCTTTTCAAAATTTGAGAAAACTCAAATATGAAAATAACGAAATCCCCAACTCTCTCCGTGGGTCCTTGAGTTGCGTAGAATTTCTTGGATCAAGCCAAAATGCAATAAAATATGATATGCAATGATGATCTAATGTATAACATTCCAAATTGAAAATTTGGGATGTTACAAACCTACCCCCTTAAGATGAATCTCGCCCTCGAGATTCGGGTTGGCTAGAAAATAGGTGAGGGTGGTCCTTCCGTAGGTCTTCCTCTCGCTCCCAGGTGGCTTCATCCTCGGTATGGTGGCTCCACTAAACTTTGCAGAACTTGATAACCTTGCTGCGCGTGACTCGACTGGCAAACTCGACAATCTTGACTGGTTTCTTGCAACTGGTCAAACAGATCATTGATCATCGGCAGTGGGTACTTGTTCTTGATTGTCACTTCATTAAATCCTCGATAATCAACAACCATCCTCAATGATCCATCCTTCTTCTCCACTAGAAGCACTGGTTATCCCCAAGGTGACGAACTTGGGCGAATATAGCCTTTATCCAGTAACTCCTTGATCTGCTTTTTGATTTCCTCCAAATCCTTTGCGGGCATCCTGTACGGTCTCTTAGATATTGGCCCTGTGCCTGGCAAAAGCTCAATCAAAAACTGAATGTCTCTATCCGGTGGTATGCCTGGCAACTCTTCTGGAAATACATCAGGGAAATCCTTCACCACTTGTACTTCCTCCTATACAACTCCTGATAAGGAATTCACTTGAGTCCTCTTCAGCACATGCCGGGATACATACTTGATCCTTCTTCCTTCTGGGGTGGTAAGCAAAATCGACTTACTGGTGCATTCAATGTTCCCTCCATACTTCGATAACCAATCCATGCTTAATATCACATCCAGTCCTTGTGACTCTAATGCTATTAGGTCTGAGGGAAATACGTAGTTACCAATCCTTAATGGTAACCGATCACACCATAGGATAGCCATATACTCAGCTCCTGGCGAGGTTACTAACATGGGTGACCTAAGGGCTTGGGTTGGCAGTTTATACTTATCCACAAATCCCCTTGATATGTATGAATGCGATGCACCGGTATCAAAAAGAACGATTGCAGTAAATGACTTAACCAAAAACTTACCTATTACTGCATCTGGCTGGGCTTCAACCTCCTTCACGCTAACGTGGTTCACCTGTCCCTTGTTGAAAGGGTTAAGCTTCTTCCCAGAGCTTCCATTGCCATTACCATTCTTTGCTTCAGGACATCCAGTGGCATAATGTCCGGTCTTCTGGCACTTGAAACAGGTAATGTGGCTTAGATCCCTCTTGGCTAGTGTTGATGGGTTGGTACGGTTCTGCCCGTTTCTTCCCCCATTCCCATTTCCATTCTTGGGGCCATTATGGTTGTGCGAACCCCCTCCATAGGTATGCTAGAAACGAGGCTTCCGCTGAGCTCCAGAATTGTACTTCCCTTGTCCATACTTCCTCTTGCGGCTGTCAATCTGCTGCTGCTTCCCTTCAATCATGAGAGCTCTATCTACTAACTCCTGGTAGTTGTTGAAGGTTGCTACCATCAACTGCATGCTCAGCTCATCATTTAGTCCTTCCAGAAACTTCCCCTGCTTGGCTGCATCCGTAGCAACGTCATCTGGGGCATAACGTGCTAGCTTACTGAAATCATCCACATACTGGCCAACTGTACGTCCTCCTTGGCGCAAGTTACGAAACTCACGCTTCTTCATGGCCATATCTCCTGCTGAAACATGGGCAGTACGGAAAGCCTGCTAAAACTGATCCCATGTGACAGTGTGGATGGGGTAAGTGGTTGTGAAATTCTCCCACCATGATGTTGCGGGTCCATCTAGCTGATGTGCGGTAAAACGCACTCTCTCGCATCAATGCATCCTGCAGTGGTCAACTCCCTTCCAATCTTGCGGAGCCAATCATCTGCAACTATCGGCTCGGTGCTACTAGAGAACATCGGCAGATTAAGCCTCAAGAAATGGGCTAAGTGATCAACAGGTAGTGGTGGTGGTGGGTTGTTGTTGTTGTTGTTGTTGTTACCTTGATTCTGATTCTGGACTAGTATCTGCATCAATGCATTCTGTTGCTGGATCAACTGAGTGAGCTCCGGTGGGAAAGCAAATCCATTGCCACGTCTCGGAGGCATCTGAGGGTTTAGAAAGGATGAGAAAATAGAATAGAAATAGATCTAGAGGGAAAACACTACCCATATGCACATGAGTAAAACACAAACAATAACACTTCAATCAATTCAAACAAGGGCATACAACGGTCTAACTATCGATGCAAAAGTGCTCAGAATATACTATATACATGGGGGAATACTACTATTATTATGGTGGTCGACTAGAAAAATTGATCGGTCAAAGACTCCATGATATCTGCTCCAGCTTCATCAACATAGTCATCATCGCTATCTTCGGGGTCTGAGTCGGTGTCATCGATGATGATGTAGTTCTTCGGGCAAGGGGAATCATCATCTTCTCCTCCTAGCACGGGGAATCCCATGAATACTTTTAGCTTCTTCTTCAGTTCATCATTCTTCTCCATGATTGTCATCATTTCCTCCTCATATCCATCGCGTGTAGTCTTGAGTTCTTCTTCCAGTTCTGTGATCCTGGTCATTGCCTTCTTCAGATCTATCATGCCTGCGCACATCTGGTTCTCCTGGCGTTGAATGTGCTGGTTTAACTCCTAGATGAAAGCTGTAATTGATCGGTCCTTCCTGGTGCTGATCATCTCCCATTGCTCATCTCGGCGCCCACAAATCTGGTAGATAGTATCCTTGAGTTCCTTTTGAACTTCTCCAATACGTCCCATGGTGATGTGGGATGCCATGCTCTTTCCTAGACTCCAGGTTGGTGCATCAAAGGAAAACTCTATGGACTCAGTGACTGGCATGAAAGTCCTTCCTAGAACTTGAACTTGAATCATCCAATGCTCATGTTCTGGTAAAGTAGCGATAGAGGTCCCGGTGAAGCTTGGTATTCCAATGTTTAGGTATCTAGTGACTTCCTTCAAGTGGCGTCCACAAGGTGTATCTTCATCCAGTTGCGTGAACTTGTTCCTTGCATCCTCCATCATAAAGAGTAGAAAAGGGAGAGGGGCCAGAAATGAGAAGAGAGTAGTGATCTAAGGCTTTAACTTAGTGGTCGTGTCCTACAGTTAGCGTGTGCTCTGATACCATCTTGTAGCGACCAGACCTCAATCAGGCTGATCTCTGTGCACCAGTGTCATCCCTGGATCGGTAATGCTGACACGCACAGTACTTGAAGGATTTATAACAGAGTAGCAATCACACACTTATTACATCGAATGTCTCAAAAGAGAACTTATTACAATAAATATGGCTTAACTCCATCTAATAACGATAACAGCGGAAGGCTTGGAAGATAAAGCGAGTCCATCAACTCCAACGGCATCACTCAGTGAAAGATCACGACCTAAGGCACCTTACTCGTCGTCTGAAAAGTCTGCAACATGAACGTTGCAGCCCAAAAACGGGTCAGCACATGGAATATGCTGGCAAAGTAACACATAGAGTGTAATGAACAGAATAATGCTAGCACTACATGCATATATGGCTGGTGAAAGCTCTATGGTTACAGTTTTGCATAAAGCCAATTTTTCCCTACAACAAAGGAATACATTTTATTTAACTATCATGGTGGTTGTTAAACATTGAGAAGGTTCCTCCAACTCAATCCCAATTAAGCATCATCATTAACCCAATCAAATTAAATTAAGTAACATGATGAGATTCACATGATAATCCAAGATACTAGATACTCAAAACTTCCATAACCGGGGACATGGCTAACCATGATTAGTTTATACACTCTGTAGAGGTTTGCGCACTTTTCCCCGCAAGACTCGATCGCCTCCGTTGGATTTCTCGCACTACATGGTGTTTGAGAAACGGATGACCGAGACACAGTCTTTCAGAAGCATTAACTCTTTACTCTGGGTAGACAGTACCAACCTACATCCCCTACATCTGCTAGCCTACCAACATACTCAACTATGCTAGAGCCCATAGTAGCTTGCGGCTGCACACGAAAGTTTCTAGCATGAAAAATCTCATGATCCCTTTGAGCCTGGGTGGCCGTCCATAGGAAAATCACACGGTACCCCGGGATTTCCAAAAATACAGGCAACACTGGGTTCCCCAGGTGCCTCAATACACCTAGATGTGTATTAAAGTTGCCACCTTAAGTTGAACCATTAATTAATAATCTCACATCTGTCATGGATACACTCACCCAATCCACGTCTACAAGCATAGCATAGCAACTTAAGCAAACGTCGAAGTAACTCCCAAAGGTTGGATAATAAACAGGACAATAGGTACTACCTAATCTACTCCCCAAAAAACACAATTTAAATCAGATACTAACCATGCAATTGTTTGGGGATTGATCTAATGCAATAAAACTGGGTAGTAAATAGGTCTGATCAAAGTGTTACTTGCCTTGCTGATGATCCGTGAACCCTAGAGACTCGTAGTAGCACGCTGCGCACTCCAGGTACTCTATCACAAACAAACAAGCATACAATAAGCACTCATCTAATTCACGGGTAAAACTCAAATAAGAGATCTAACCAGAAAGTTGAACTTAAGAACTCCGGTTTGTAAAAAGAATCAAATCAAACGAAGCAATGAAACTCAAACGGCGAAAGAAACAAGCTTCATTCACTAATCTGGACCTAAGTCAAATTTTACAGTAGCAAAAACTTGTTTGAGTTGGTTAAACGGAAAGAGGGCTTTGAGACGAAACTCTAGGCGCTTGAATCGCCTGATTCCGATAAATGAGCGAAAAGTTATACTAAAACGAAAATCAGATTAGAAATCGCGATCGGAAATAATCACGAAAAACCCAAGAAAAAAGAAAAACGGACAAACAGGCTAACAAACAAACGTTTGCTATCTGCGGCTAAAAGGTTACAACCGTTCGTTAAAACGAACGAACAAACGGGCGTTCGCTAATAACTAAACCGATAAAACCAACGAACCTAAACTAAAAAAACAAATCTGGGTTTTTTTAAAAACGAGCGGCTTTATAAAAAAACCGGCGGCGGCTACCTCAGGTCCGGTGGGGTTCCGGCGAGGCGGCAGGGCAGTGGACGGCGTCGGCGCGGGCGGCAGATTGGCGGCGTCGGCGGCTAGGGTTAGGGCACGGGTGGGCTGGCGGC
>NC_041389.1:183852047-183887746 GCF_002162155.2 Triticum dicoccoides
TCGGTTCACTTTTTTTTAAATAATTTTGACATGCAGAAAAAGAAAGAAAAGAAATACTAAACGGACTGCAAAAATCCCATAATATATTTTCCCCGTCCTCTAAAAATAAGCCGGACAAGGTGAACATTTATTTGGGCCTAAAATGCAATTTTGAAAAACACGTATTTTTCGTAATTCAAATAAAATAGCGATAGAACTCCAAAATAAAATCTTATTTGATTTTAATATTAAATCTCCAATATTTCTTTATTTTGGGAAAGTCATTTTATTCCCTCTCTTATATTTTTATAAAAGAAATATACGAAGATAAAATAATTAAAATCAAACGATCCTCTTTTCAAAATTTGAGAAAACTCAAATATGAAAATAATGAAATCCCCAACTCTCTCCATGGGTCCTTGAGTTGCGTAGAATTTCGAGGATCAAGCCAAAATGCAATAAAATATGATATGCAATGATGATCTAATGTATAACATTCCAAATTGAAAATTTGGGACGTTACATCCTCGTGAGCATTAGTAAAAACATCACATGGAGAATATTGACAACATCTAGAACAAAGCATATTTGGAATAATGTGATCATGGCATTATCATCACAAGAGAAGCAAAAGCCGATGACCATCATCTCGTCATCTATGCCATTAGTGCAAACAGGATTTATTTCAATGGGGCATGCATAGTTACTATGTTGAGATTGAAATGATGTAATATGGGAGATCTCACTCATAGCATATGACAAGTTCAATGGATTGTCAAACATGATGTGACCAATAGAATTTTCACAAGATATCCTATGGAGCATAGGATCACAACTAGGCAATTCAACATGCTCATCATCATATTCATCATAAATGGGTGGCATATCGAAACAAGACATAGTATGTGATGAATCCATAGGGTGGTCAAGATCATGGGAGAAATCGATGTCAAGAGAGTCCACTAGTGGGACAAGAGAAGCAGCATCACCTATGTTACCTTTGGAGCTCCGCTCATGTGTTGTAGGTGACGTGTCGAAGATCCACTCGTTGTCATCTTCATCTTGATGGAACCATGTGGGTGGTGCATCATCATCCACCATGGCCATCGGTTTGTCCATTGGAGGGATGGACTCGTCGAGGGTAGGCATGCCATCGTGTAGGAGACCTAGCACCAAAGAAAACACACTCGGAGTAGATGTTAAGTTGTTAGAAATCATAGTGGCCTCATGTGCCCTCTCAACCACTCACTAAGTGTTGTGGCTCACTCACTCCCTCTTGGATGCTCTCACTCATATGGTTGGTGGAGTCACTCAAATGGCTCTCAACCACACATAGGATGTGTGGCAAGCTCTCATGTGTGGGGCTAGTGGTGGTCACACTCATCCTCTCATAGGAAATGCACTCAATGTCATATATGGTGGAGTCACTCATCTCACTCATGGGGTGGTGGCTCTTCTCACATGACAAATGGGGCATCTTGACATATGAGGGTGTCGGAGAGATGTAGGTGCAAATGTCTCCATGCTCAACTCCTATCGCCATGGTCAAAGGGGATGGCCCTTGTTCGACATTCTTGTCACTGTCTTGGTGTGGGAGGCCCATATGATGTGGCACCTTGTAGCTCTTCTCCATGACTGATGGGAAATTCCCATGCTCGGCCATCTTCCTTGAGGGGCTTCTGAAGATGGAAGTTTCGCCCTCGCTTGTAGGTGGCCGCCTTGTTGTTGAAGATGTCGATGTAGGCAAACTCGTGGGAAGTCGGCGAAGATGTTGTACATCCAAAGGCGAAGATTCCTTGATAGCACTTGGCGAAGATGCCGAAGTGGTGGTGATAGCCTTAGCTCCATCTTGGTGGTGCTCATCTCGCGGTCTTCTTTTGTGCTCTTGAAGCTTGGACTTGGCGTGAAGTAGGGCTTGTTCAGACTTGTAGGTTTGCGCTTGTGGAGCATCCTACCGATGATGATGTCGTTGTCGTACTTGAGCTCGTAGTAGATGTCATTCGTCGTCGTCGTGCACATGATGCTTGGAGGTGACTTGCCCTTCATGATGATGTTGATCACGATTGTGATGGTGGTCATCACAAAGATGTGGACGTGGGCGAATTGCGCTTGCATCATTTTTGCGCTCCAAAGACTTGTGGCTTGAACGTTGCTGCCTTGAAGATGACGAACGGGAAGAAGACTTGATCAAGGTCCTAATCTCCTCCGTCCTTGCATCTTGCTCCTCCTTTTGTGTGGAAAGCTTGTTGTCGATATAGTCCGTTTTCCTTGCTTCGGAGTGACGAATATCGATGGAGAGGTTCTTGCTGCGCTCTCGCAAGGTAGAATGTGCGCCTTGCATTTGTTGTTGTAGATCGAAGAGTGATGATTTGGTGATGTAGTTATTCATGCCACCGTTGTTGTCAAAGACCGGAGATGAAATGCCTTTCCTATCCATCACAAGACTCGAGAAAATATGAGTGGAAGAAAGGAGAGAACTATACCAAATATACCTTGACCAATGTTGAAAATGGATCAATGATCACTCAATGATGTAACAAGGAAATAACACAATTGGTACTGATCTCGTCAATTTCTCACACCTACACAAGTAAGGCTTATGGTGGAGCTCGGTGAGGATAGTGGCACAAAAATTTGATACAAAATGTTAGCAAGAGTCAATAATGTTGAAAGAGATTCACAAATTCGCAAGTGAAACAAGTA
The DNA here is from genome assembly GCF_002162155.2 of Triticum dicoccoides. Classification (NCBI taxonomy): domain Eukaryota; kingdom Viridiplantae; phylum Streptophyta; class Magnoliopsida; order Poales; family Poaceae; genus Triticum; species Triticum dicoccoides. The sequence goes on from NC_041389.1 coordinate 183,854,730, forward strand.
GACCAATAGCAAAGAATGGCACATGGAAACGCACACACGGATAGATAAATGGGGTCGCGCAACCAAGGAATGAGCACAAAATGTGGAATCCACGGAAAATGCTCCTGTTGCACAACTCAAGAGAGACACTAGCACGATTGCTCGAATGGCAGATATGACACTTGTGCACAACCTATAAGATGCAAATTGGATAAACTTTCTATCCCAAGTATGCTATGTATGTATGGTTCCCGGTGTTTCTCTCAAGATGATCCAAGATGATCAGATATGACAATCTTATATGCAATGTGGTATGATGCTATGGCACTTGCTTACAAGCTTCTTTGCTCTCTTTCTTTTGTTTAAAAGCTTTATTTCTTTTTTTTGAATGGTGACTTTTGCACAATGCACAAACCAAGATAGCAATTGTATATATGCGGGAACAAACTTGTGACACAAGATATGATATGATGATACCAATATGATATGGTATGTTCGCAGTCGGAGGTGTATATCACTAATGTGCACAAGTAACGTTGCCGGTAATACTCAATGGCTAGTCTCGATAGGCACGTGACGCAAAATGGCTAGGGGTTATCAATGCAATGGCAAGGGGAATATACAATGGTGTCGTCGAGGTTATCGTTCCTTCCTTACGGTTGATGGTGTCAAAATGGTGAAGTGGTTAATGTCGATGACGACTTCATGGCGATGATGAGTGGCGGTGTTCTCAATGTAGACCCGTTCTTGATTAGCCGAAAAACCTTAGGAAACGGAAAAACTGCAAACTCAAAATCTCAAATCTCAAATGGTGGTAGCGGAAAGCGGTGGTGGTTTGCACTCGGCAATGCGGAAGTGGAATGATGGGATATACACGTGTCGGAGTTGAAGTTTCCATCCCTAAGTAGCCAAAACACCTTAGGAGACACAAACCACAATTCAAATAAGCTCAAACAAAATTGGGTTATGTTGGGGTGGCGAAATGTATGGTGGGCAAGGTTATGTGGAAGTTATGATGGTGGTTGATGAAGAAGAAACCGTCCCTAAGTAGCCTAAACACCTTAGGAGACTCGAATCACAACTCAGCAACCACTAATGCTATGGTGAACAAAATTGTTTAGGTTCCGGAAGTCGGTGGTGGTGTAGCGGATGATGTGGTGGAAGCCCTAGGCAAAGATGCCAAAGTTACAAAACATTGATGGAGTCAAATGATATTGGTGGAATTTTTGTGGGATGGGGGATGCCAATAGCTTCATAACGAGCTAAAGAACGTCAAAATCGGAGTTCGGATGAATTAGTTATGGCCGAAACAAAAATCAGCGGAAGTCAGTTTTCACAGGGGTCGGACGTCCGATAAGGGTCGGACCACCGGTGGCTGGAGCGCGGGACGGACGTCCGGAAATGGCCGGAAATCCACTGTTTTGGTACTGGATCGGGGGTGTCGGACGTCCGGTGATGGTCGGTCGTCCGATGGTTCAGGGGGGTCTGGACGTCCGAAAAAATGTCGGTCGTCCGGTGGGTCGGTGTCAACGCGAGATGCGAATTTCATGACGCGATTTTGGGCGGAATTTGAGGATTTCAGGCTCAAAATTGATGAGATTTCATGGATAGAAAGTGGGGAAACTTGGGAAGATGCTAGATCCACTCGAAACCAAGCAAATTCATGGATCAAAATCAACAAAACATCATCAAACCAACAAATCACAAAAAAAAATTGGGGCTATTTTTGGTGGGGATTTTCGAAATTGGGGAAGAACACAACAAAATCAAGCTAGAAAAAGAGGGGTAGGGGCTCCAAATACGTGATCAACATGGCTCATGATACCAAGATGATGTAGGATAGAACCCTAGATGCCCGATCTTTCACGATTAGAGGGGATCCTATGAAGAACACGAAGAATACGAGGGGAACACAAGGGGAAACACGAGAGAAATCACTCAACCAACAAGATATGGTCACACATATGCTAGATCCTCGAGACACCAAGAGTGCTACACGATTCAAGGTCAACAAAGGACGATACAAAGGGTATTCTCCGTGAGGAGGTCTTGAAGGGTCTTCCTGTAAAGGGGTCTTGAATCCGCTTGGGGGATCTTCTCCGAAGAGGCGCTCGTCTCCAATGGAGAAGTAACCAAGTGGATGAGCAAAGCTCTATTTCAAATATGAGCTATCACAATGCTAACCCTCTCTAGGAGGAGGAGGAGGAGGAGGTCTATTTATAGTCTAAGTGAAAATGTGGGCGAAGTGAAAGGGTACATGGGCCTCGGGCCCGAAGCTGCGCACACACAGGCGTCGGTCGTCCGATAGGTACCGGACATCCGATGGCTCGCGAGCGTCCGGTGTCTGGTGCTTGTCTGACGCCTGGCGTTTTGGCTCTAGACAGGTGGCGTCAGAAGTCCGGAGGTCTCCGTACTTCCGATGTTTCCGTATTGGACTGTTTGCGTTGGACATCCGGAGGGGGCTCGGTCGTCCGGTCGCTGGAGGTGTCGGACGTCCGGTGTCTGGCGGTCGTCAGGGCGCTGTAGGTTGCCTTGGCTGGAGTCGATCTGGCTGGTGGAGTCTCCAGGCATCGGCCGTCCGGAGATCATCGGACGTCCAGAGGTCGTCGGACGTTTGAGAGTTGTAGCTTCCTGGCAGCTCTTCCTCTTGTCCTCGCGCTCTGTGTCCTCGACGTCTTGTCCAATGCTCTTAATTGTTCCATGGACTTCCTCTTGGTTCCTGGTCATGCATAGCACATATGTATGAGGTAGTAGCCATGTCTCACATGTGTGAAAGTGACGATTCACAGAGGAGCAAGTTCACCTTGTGTCCAATGGCTTATGTTCGAGGTCTCGTCATATGTCTTCTTGGGGCTTGGAGAGTAGTCGGAGTGTACATGGGGATGAACGTGGGATGCTCCGCATCAAACTTGCTAGTAATCATGCTAATCAAGATGAAACGAATGATAATGATAAGAAGGAGATTGAGCATCTAACTGAAGAACTAAACACTCTTAAGTTACCTCATGAAACAACTCTAGAGGATCATAGAGAGCTCGTAAGGACTCATGAGAAGCTACGCTTCGAGAAGCTAAATTTAGAGCAAGAGCATGAGTTTCTAAAAGCTATCAATGATGATCTTCGAAAGAAGAGTTCTTCTTATCTTGCCAAAGTCTCCTCTTGTCTACTAAGTAAAATCTATCAAGAAGAGCAAGAAAGATTCTTCCTCTAGAGTAACAATAACCATGTTAAATCCAATATTGTTGCTTCTAGTAGTTCTCTTGATTCGACTAATGCTTCTCTTAGCCAAGTTACACTTGAGAAAGATAATATCTTGTTGAAGGGAATTATAAAGAAAGTCATTTACAAGCCTTGTCGGGAGTAAGCAATTTGAGGAAATTGTACGCAAGCAAGGATGGCACTGGAAGAATCAAGGTGTTGGTTTTGAACGTAAGTATAATGCCAATGGAGTTGAGTGGGAAGAAGATCAATACCCCAAGACGAAGTTTGTTCATGAATAAGATAAGTATGAACCCACTTCTTTCAAGGGAACACAAGCTCAAGATGACCTCCCACCACAAGACCACAAGCTAAAAGGCAAGTACAAGGTTCAAGAAGAGATTGACTCATTTTAAGAAGCTCCTAAGGCCATGGTCAAGCGGGTTCCCAAGACTACATCAAGCTCTACATCATCAACTTCAACTACAACTCCAAGGATTCCCATCAAGTTGATGTGGATCCCAAAGAAGAAGAACTAGAGTGTTCTTGAGGGTGACTCTGCCAACATACTTCGCTCATATTCATTTTGGCAAGGACTTGTGTGATCAACTTTCATATCTTGCATGAGTTCATGGAGTCACAAACCCTCTTGTTGGTAAGACAAGGGACAATACGAGGGCCTTGTGTTTGCGTCCACCACTCGTGGCACTGTTTTTGCATGGCATCCTCGTTGTTTCGGTACGTTTGTCTTCCACCTTAATTATAATTGTTTCATCCACATGCATGCGGATTAGCAAGTTTCCATTTACTAATTAACCTTCTTCTTGTGTTTCCAAGGTCCTGTGAACATTCCACCACCTATACTTGAAGATTTTTATAACCAATGGGGAGATGACGATGGTGATGATCACGAGCATGAGGACGAGCAGCGCCCATATACTCTTTGGTGCCTGGCAACTAATTCCGATGGATCACCTCTTCTCGTGTGTATACAGCCCACTAATGATGTTACTGCTAAGGAAGCAGGTGTAGTCTCCCATGGTCGCACTCTCCGGACCTATTCCAACACCCGTTGCATGGTATTCGGGATGGATACTAGTGTGCTAGCGCCAACTCCTTCTCCCTGGTACAGAATTGATAGTCTTGGAGAAAACTCGCTCTTCCTTGGACAAAACTATCCAATGATGGTGAAAGGCGATCCAACTGCTGTTGACACAACGTTACTACAATTTATGAGAAGCAACTGTGTCTATACCTCGGACATTTTGGTGGTCCCCTACCCTGGTACTGATATAGTAGGCCGCTTCAGCCTAGATGATCAGTCCTGCGTTGGTCTCCAGATCGACAATGGATGGCCCGCCCAGAGAATCACTTGTGGTTCAAAGCAAGCGTTTCCAACGCCGAGGAATGGTTGAGTTCAAGTTCATTTCATTTCTTTGTATTTGTTGTGTGGTGAAAACTTTAGTATTTATAATGTATCCTCTAGGGATGGCACCCACAGGGTATGGGTACGGGTGGAGCCACCCCATACCCTTACTCGTCTCTCCTGAGCTTACCCATCACCCTTACCCATACCCGCTTGCGGGTACAATTTTTTCCCATACCCGCTACCCGACATGGTAGAAGGGTACCCCGCGGGTAAAATTACCCACATTTGTGAAACATCAATTTAACAACTCAAGTCATAAACAGGAACATATAAGCATAATTACAACAATAGATTATAACAACAACACATACTTATAAACAACAACACATTTAAGAAAAAACATCACTTTCTCGTAAATAACAATACATCAAAACAACATCACATAGTCATAAATAACAACACATGGACATGCATTTTGAGGTCACAAATTCATGACTAAGTGTAGGTTGTAGAGATAATTTTGAGTTGACATAGATTTTATATGGGTACATGAGTATGCGGGTATGGGTTATATGATCCCATACCCGTACCCGCTCTACCCGATGGGTTTCAGATTTCCCTATATATATACCCATGGGTAACTTTTTGTCCCATACCCTTACCCTAATAGGGCTTTTACCCGCAGGGTATGTGGGTAATGGGTACCCATTTCCATCCCTAGTATCCTCGTTGTCGATGTGGGTTGATGACCTGTTGTATGTAATAAAATGATATGCCTGTGATAAACTTACTAAATTTATGAATGGCTTTCGAGTCGCTTCTGTGAGTGAGTGGTGCGACGAGGAAAAAATATATTTTCTGAATACATAATTCTACGTGCATTGCAACAGGTTATTGGATGAGGCCAATCAACAATAGTAGTACACTATTTGTACTAGCTTCACATGCTTCGCGTGTCGTGCGGGTGTTTTTACTGTAGCCATATTGTACGTAACCAGCACCTCGAATCCTCGATACTAGTACTATATAGTAAGTAGTAGGAGTAGTAGGGTGGCATGGGCCAGAAGAAGCATTCACGTCCAGGAGTACGGCACACGACTTCCATCTGACACCATATTTCTTGGAGTACGTGCTAGAGCAATCTCTTCAACCTCATCGTTTCTCTAACTCAGCCATCGTGCGGCGGGCGAGGTGGGGGTTTGTCGATAGTCGGTTTCCTTAACTGCGGTCCCACTTGTAAGGCCAACTGCAATGCACGACCCCAAACGGACCTCCGTTTTGCACGAACTCCAATGATAATTTTGACTAGAAAAGCAAGACCAAAGAAAACAAGAACCACAAGAATACATTTTACTACTCCTGTAAGTTGGATTAGTGCCTTCTCGATGCATTCATTGTTGATCTGCGGCGGCTCGATCTTGTGTGCTTCTTTCATCTTTGAGTGTAAAGAAGTAGACGTTGCTTCCTCGCATCTAGTCTCATGTCTAGCCTCTATTCTAGTAGGAGTATCAACAAGTGCACTAATCTCATCTATAGCCTCTGTGCTAGCTAAAAGTGATAGAACATCTACTAAATTGTGCTCTATCAATATATGGATGTACTCTTCTTCCCAATACAAAAACTTGCATCCATTCTACTCCCTCCATTGCACAATACATGCCTTCTATTTGTCAAAATATATATGTATCTAGACATGTTTTAGTATGTAGGTACATCCATTTTTGGACAAATGGAAGTCAAGTATTTTGAACAGAGGGAGTACACAATAAAAAATTTATGTTAGCACAACTAGTCTAATCCGAGAGCACAACCGAAAATTTGGTCGGGTTCTTCCTCCTTTTGTCGACACGTGGGACATCCAGCATCCAGGTCATGTCATGAAAGAAAATAGAGTGGTAGTTGAAGCCACGAGATGTGCATCTTGGGTTAAACTGTAAATAGAATCTTCCTACTCTTGAGTAACTCCAAAAGCAGCCACTGAAGATCTTTCTTGGATTTGTTTTTCATCACCAGCACGTCGGGGTGAAAGATGTGCAGGTTCAGTGGGTCCGCTTGCGTTTTCACTGACATGTGGGACCGCATGTGAGCAAACAGACGATGGGCTCCGCGCGTCCGCTGGCTGGCTGAGAAGAGAGATAGAGGAGGGCTGAGCACGGACTGCAGGAAATTTGGTCTACATACATCGATATAGGCTCGATATAGTGGGGTGGAATGGGCCATAACTAGCATTCACGTCTAGCAGTACGGCACACGCCACCCACACGAGTCCCATCCGACACCAATATTCTTGGAGTTCATGCTACAGCCATTTATTCTCCCTCCTGTTTTCTCAGCCATCGCACGGTGGGTGGGGTGGGGGTTTGTCGAGAGTCGGTTTTCTCAACTGCGGTACCACTTGTAAGTGAAAATGCAACACCGCACGCATTTCCACTTGAGCGGCGTGCCGGACCAACCATGTGGGGGTGCGACGAGAACACGGCAGGATTTTCCTTTTGAACTCGTAACTTGTAAAATTTGTTTCTGCTCCATGGCGCGATCGATAGATAGAAAATAATGATTTTTCCTAGAGTAATGAGAAGTTTGGTTCTAGCGCCGTTCATGCATGGAGTACGTACGAAAATTATGAAGTTGATGCGAAAGGTAAGATAATTACTGTAGTATCATATACTACTACATGGATTTGACTGAAAGACAAAAATACATACGGATCCATCAACGACATCCTCACGCCCTAGTGCGCCGGGTCACCAACCGACGTGTGAGGAGCAGCGGCGTTGGCGGCGAGCTCAACATGCTTCTGAACAGTGCCGTCCAAGGTTGCCCTGCGGTCCAAGAAGGCCAGCATCCTATCATCCTCTTCTTGCATGTAGTAGTCCTTGTGGACGATTTGCGTGTAGACGTGGGTGATTATGTCGATGGTGTCTTGCTGCGCCAGGCGCTGCGCGGCGAGCGCGACCTCGAGGTGGACATTCTCCGGCGCGACGGCGGGCAGTCGTAGGGACACGAGTGCATCAAAGAGGTTGTCACCATAGTGGCTGTTGAGGGTGGCGGGCATCACAGAGCCTGGGCGCGTCGCTTGGAGGCTCACGTCAAAGTCGTCCGCAAGCTTCTTGACTATGGTGAACTTGTCGAGGAAACCGACGAGGACCTCGTCGAACAAGGAGATGAAGCTGTCGTCCAAGCGGCCCCTCGCCCTGGCGGCCTCAAGCAATACTACCTGGAGACATTCCTCGTTGTCGGGCCGCAGGTCGGCATCGTGGACCATCTGGCACAACCGGCTGATGCTTGCGCTCATCGCCTCCATGGGTCTAGCTTAGCTTCTAGTCAACTGATCTTGCGATTCGAGTGATCACTCTTGCCCTTGGTTATCGTGCGTAGGTGCGTAGGATTTCGTACTACTCCTCGGCCCTCTACTGCACCTGCCTTTGGCTGTATGATAGGTGGGCCAGCCACCCCCTGGGCCCACGTGTCATTCACCCAAAGGCAGTTGCCGTAAGTCAATGAAGTTGCGTCCCCTCTGTGCCGGTGCAGTATAGTCATCTCACCGAACCTCTAGTTGGGGCCAAACAAGAGAAGTTTCATGTTTACTGGTTTATTGGTCCCCATTGCATTTTGCGCCAAGTTTTGACCTTTGATTTAACTAATAAAATGTTAATGCATGTAAACAAAAATGTTGTGTAAGTCACATTACGAAAACCAAATAATCCCAAAACACTTAGGCACAGTGCATTAACTCCCTCCTTGTTTCTTATTTCGTGACATATCAACCAATGAGAGATGTGGGTCGTGCATGCTTTCAATGACTTGAGACTACCAAACATGACATGCAGTGTTTAGTTCATTGCATGTAATCCTATTAGTACTCTAGTTAGCAAAAAAACATTAAGTTCTCTCGCCGATAGGAATAAAACACCATGTATTTATTTACAGAGGGAGTAGTACATGTTTTGTGACATGCATTACTAGATATTGCTAGTCAAATACTAAAATCCAGATGGACGTGGTAGTACTCCTAAATCTGAACGGTGGTGCTACTAGTACTAGTAGTAGTACTACCAATGTAGTAGTAGTAGGAGTACTAGCATTGTACTACCCGTTGGTCAAATTATTACGTGCTGCTCCTCATAGTGAAGTGACAAGACCCTGTGCCGGAGATGACACCTGATTATAGGCGCCATGTTCGGCATACCATAGTCAGCCTCATCGTCTGCAGTCACTATCATCATGGCTGTAGAGCTATCCTGCTTACAACTAGCCCTGTTCGACATAATTTCCCGTGCGTAGATGCCCGTGCATTGCACGGAACACCAAGATTGGGGGTGGACGGCTCCGGCAGCGGCCATCGCGCCAGATTTTTCCACGGCCTTCTAGATGTGGTGGGGAGGAGATAAGGCTGATTGTGAGAGACAAGGAGTTGTTTGTAAATAGGGAACAAGTGCGGGCATCTTTTTGCAAAAATGGAGAAGCTTGGTTTGTATGCGTTAGATCTAGATCCGACGGCTATTGGTGAAAGATGGGAGGACAACATCATCACCAAATCAAGACCTGTTTGATTCGCAGGATTTTGAAAATGCAGGAATAGGACACGGCAATATTACAAGTTTCAAACTGATATTACAAATGTTAGGAGTAATGCTGCACCTATGAAGAGGGAATTACTAGGAAGTTTACGTAAGAACTTTTGTTACTTTAGGTGGATGCAGCATTATCGTACAAACTAAAATCCACCGCCCTGAGAAGTCACTAAGGGGCAAATAAGTTTTCGAGTCTCTGGCCACTTGATGTTTCAAAAAAAAATTCAGCTTTTGCGGAGACTTTGTCATTTAGGCTTAGACGCTTGCGGTGATCAGCACGCCATTCATTGTTGCGCCAAAGAACGCCAAACCTCATTACCTTGAGCACACTTGCCTCCAGAACAAAGAACCTGACCAATTTATTCTCAGATGTGCTGCCTCGGTAGTCGATCAAATCAATTCCTGTAATATGGAGATCAAGGCATTCGATGAGATTGTTATAGAGCAGCACATTTTTCACTTTCGGGTCTTTTTTTATCTGCAAAAGAAGAGAACATATTAGAGCAGTTGGCTGCATAAGATTGCTGTGTCATCAAGAGGTACCAATATCATTCGCTCATATGATAGGGTTGGCTGGCTAGTGATATTTTTTCACTCTCTCTCTCTCTCTCTCTCTCTCTCTCTCTCTCTATTTCCTCTCATTTAACTAGGAGCACGTGAAGAGCTTGGGCATTTGTTGCCTTCCACTATGTGGCCGATGCCATATTTCGCAAAAGTATGCCACATAATACGCATCGATGTCAAATCAAAAGATTTTGGCACCACTCTCATGATGTGAGAGAGTTGGCACCGCTATGTACACAAATCCACATGTATAAACAAATCAATCAAACCAACTACACCAGCCTCTCACTCTCCCAAACAAGTGTTTTTTTATTGCCTCAGTCCTCTCTCTCTCCCACGCAGTGTTTTTTCATTGTGTGAGTTAATTTGGCACTGGAGCAAAGTAGGTGATCCAGATTGGGGCACCAGGTGAGCAATGGAGGGGCATCGATGCCAAATGCATCACAAGTGAATTTGGCACATGTTTTGGACTACATAGCCCACTTTTGTACTCCCTCCGTCCCAAAATTCTTGTCTTAAATTTGTCTAAATACGGATGTATCTAGTTACATTTTAGTGTTAGATGCATCCGTATCTAAACAAATGTAAGACAAGAATTTTGGGACGGAGGGAATACTACCTCGTATTTAGTATAAAATTTTGACCATAGATTTACCTAAGAAAATGCCAATGCATGTCACTAAAAATTACACCATTTGAAATTATGTTCAAATACGAATCCAACGATATAGTTCTTAGTGACATGAATTAACATTTTGTTAGTTAAATCTATGGTCAAATTTTGATACTAGAAAATTGGAAGAGTAAACCAGGACGGAGGTAGTACTTGTTCTTAGGGTAACCATAGAGTTACTGGAGTAGTCTAAGTTACTTTCCACTATGACTAGCCTAGGCTACTATAGTAGTACATCATAAAAATGATGCAGGTGATCACGTGAGAAAAAAATACTAAAAACATTTCTTCCGGTGCAGTGCATAGATGCAGTTTTCAACACTACACTTGTCATCGTAATAATAACGAAAAAATTGAGCTACGCTGTGATTACCGTTTACTTATAGGAAAGAAGTTTCACCTCGATGAGTAGCTTCCCCGTTCACGGAAAGCATGTAAGGAATCCAACAACTTGATCCAGATTCGGGCCGCTAGATTTTAGTGCTAAGATCTTCACTGTGCGCATGGAATGGGTCAAGCTTGTGGGAATCATTTTCTGGAAGACGGTCGTAAATACATCAAGAAGAAATTTTAAAATGTGAATTTCAAGAAGACGGAGAAGAAGATGAGTGCTATACCTGAACGATTACGGATCCAATAAAGAGTTCGGAGAATTTGGCAGACGAGTACACCAACACTGTCAATTTCGGCGCGTCAATGACCCTGATTTTTGTTGGACCTTCTAGATCCGATACAAGCAATCTCTCAAAGAAAGGCGCATTCTCAATGACCATAACGTGGAACAGCTGGAGTGATCTCTTCCCAATTGATGTCTTGTTGCGGGGCCAGCAAGACAAATAAATCCATCAGAGATTCGTTGAGGCGATGTGGAGGCTAATGAACCCGTGGATCTGCTCAAGACGAAGGTACTCGAGCGCAGTACAGCTGCGGAGCAGGTGCTCCATAGCCTTCTTTGAGATGACATCGTCGAAGAGGTCAAGCTGCTTGAGTTGAGGGAGAAGAAGGGCGGGCGCGGCATTAATCTGCGGAAGATAGCAGGAGCTGAAGCTGGCGCGGCGCAACGTTGGCGTGAGGCGGAGCGCGGACGGCGGCAGAGAGCGACATGGTCCAGCTTCAAAGCTGAGCTCCTCGAGCTGATCTAGGGCGGGGGATAAGAACCACTCGTCGAACTTGGGTTGGACCTTGCAGTTGGTACTGAACATGCGGATGTCAAGGCGTCTGGCTGGCCCAGGGTGCGATGAAAGGATCTTGGAGACTGCGGCCATGCGTTTGCAATCCCCGTGGCAGAGGCAGCTGTCGACGGTGAGGTTGTGGGGGACGCAGCGCCAGAGGGGGCGCCACCGCCGGGAGAGCAGGGTGGTCCGCACGGCAGATTTGGTGGGGAGGAGGCCGATGATGACGAGCAGCATGTCATCGGGGAGGATGCTGATGAAGTCCAGGCTCGCCGGATGCGGTTTTGGCTCGAGCCGCCTCCGCTTATTGGCTGCCTCGCCGTCCATCTCAACCGGCAGCGACGCCGGTGTACACATGTGCTGGTGTGTGTTGTGTGCTGGGTGTGCGCGAGTGCGTCCTTCTGTGCATGCCGCCGCGTAGTGGTGAATTGTGCACGAGTGCGTCCTTCGCGCGCAAGAAGTTTGTCCTCAATGCGCCCTCAATTTACTAGCATGCGGGGTGCTACCCCGAGTGGTTTCAACTTTGTTTACTTCACCGCGTGTCAGATGGGCCTCTAGTTTACTTATTTTTACCCACTGCCACATGGGCCAACACACCAAGATACAGAACATGAGCTGACAAGGCAGCATGTGGATTGGTTGACCGGTCAACTAAACAATATACGGAGCTATACGCTGATACTGTGAGCGTATAATCCGTCGGTATAGAGAGTCCGAGTGAGAGGGGAGGCCCATGAGAGATAGCAGAGAGAGAAAGAGCTACTCCCTCCATTTGATAATGTAGTTCCAACATTTTTTTTAAGTCAAACTTTTGAGACTTTGACCAAGTTTATAAAGAAATTACTTATATCTACAATACCAAAGATAAATGATAGTATGAAGTAAGTACATGTTGTGATGAATCTAATGATCGTTCCAGATGTAAATGTTTTTCTCCACATATACCTGGTCAAACTTTTCTGAGGTTTGACTTTACAAAACATCCATATGCTTATGGACGTGACAGAGTCCCTAACGAGAGAGAGAAAGAGAGAGAGAGAGAGAGAGAGAGAGAGAGAGAGATAGAGAGAGTGAAAAAGTGTGTGTGCGTGTGTGAAAGAGACATGGACAACACACGATAAAAGTAGAGAAAAAGCATGCGTGTCTTATGCAAACATATCACACATGCATCTTCGACAACGGAGGCAAGGTGAGGAGATAGTGTGTGGTTGTTTGGAACCGAGAGAGCAAGACCCCTAGCACGTGGCCAATAGGGGTCTGACAAACAAGGGAGAGAGGTCGAGAGAGACGTACGGAGAAAATGTAGACATGGGGAGGAGAGAGTGTATGTTTATCGTAGAGAGATCCCCTGGAGATCGTGATGGGACTACATGGGTGGGAGATCGAGTGACAAGGTGTGTGCGCAATAGAAGATGCCCCGAGAGATATCGAGATAGACGTATGGATGGAAGGATACAATAGGTGTGTTCCTGATGGCTAGTAAGAGATAATCATACTTAGGAGGTGGGGAGTGCTGTAGGGGAACGTAGCAGAAATTCAAAATTTTCCTACGTGTCACCAAGATCTATCAATGGAGAAAACAGCAACGAGGGGAAGGAGAGTGCATCTACATACCCTTGTAGATCGCTAAGCGGAAGCGTTCAAGAGAACGGGGTTGAAGGAGTCGTACTCGTCGTGATCCAAATCACCGGAGATCCTAGTGCCGAACGGACGGCACCTCCGCGTTCAACACACGTACAGCCCGGTGACGTCTCCCATGCCTTGATCCAGCAAGGAGAGAGGGAGAGGTTGAGGAAGACTCCATCCAGCAGCAGCACAACGGCGTGGTGGTGGTGGAGGAGCGTGGCAATCCTGCAGGGCTTCGCCAAGCACCGCGAGAGAGGAGTACTTGGGATAGGGGGAGGGCTGCGCCAGAACTTGGGTGCGGCTGCCCTCCCACCCCTATACTATTTATAGGTGGGGGGAAGAGGGGGCCAGCCCCCCTAGATCCCATCTAGGGTTGGGGGCGGCGGCCAAGGGGGGAGGAGTGCCTCCCAAGTCAAGTGGAGGCCCTCCCCCTTAGGGTTTCCCCCCTCCCATGCGCATGGGCTTTGGGGGGGCTAGTTCCCCTGACCCATTAAGGCTAGGGAGCCCCCCTACAGCCCATGCTGCTGTATTGGACGTGGTGGAACAATTTCTGGACCTCCGGACCCCTCCGGAATCCTCCGGAACCTTCTGGAAGCTTCCCGGTACAATATCGGAAAAACCCGAACTTTTCCCGGAACCCGAACAACAACTTTCCATATATAAATCTTTACCTCCGAACCATTCCAGAACTCCTCGTGACGTCCGGGATCTCATCCGGGACTCCGAACAACATTCGGTAACCACATACAAACTTCCTTTATAACCCTAGCGTCATCGAACCTTAAGTGTGTAGACCCTACGGGTTCGGGAACCATGCAGACATGACCGAGACGTTCTCCGGCCAATAACCAACAGCTGGATCAGGATACCCATGTTGGCTCCCACATGTTCCACGATGATCTCATCGGATGAACCACGATGTCAAGGACTCAATCGATCCCGTATACAATTCCCTTTGTCTAGCGGTATAGTACTTGCCCGAGATTCGATCGTCGGTATACCGATACCTTGTTCAATCTCATTACCGGCAAGTCTCTTTACTCGTTCCGTAAAACATCATCCCGTGATCAACCCCTTGGTCACATTGTGCACATTATGATGATGTCCTACCGAGTGGGCCCAGAGATACCTCTCCGTTTACCGGAGTGACAAATCCCAGTCTCGATTCGTGCCAACCCAACAGACATTTTCGGAGATACCTGTAGTGCACCTTTATAGCCACCCAGTTACGTTGTGACGTGTGGTACACCCAAAGCATTCCTACGGTATCCGGGAGTTGCACAATCTCATGGTCTAGGGAAATGATTCTTGACATTAGAAAAGCTTTAGCATACGAACTATGATCTTTGTGCTAGGCTTAGGATTGGGTCTTGTCCATCACATCATTCTCCTAATGATGTGATCCCGTTATCAACGACATCCAATGTCCATGGTCACGAAACCGTAACCATCTATTGATCAACGAGCTAGTCTACTAGAGGCTTACTAGGGACATGGTGTTTTCTATGTATCCACACATGTATCTGAGTTTCCTATCAATACAATTATAGCATGGATAATAAACGATTATCATGAACAAGGAAATATAATAATAATAACTAATTTATTATTGTCTCTAGGGCATATTTCGAACAGTCTCCCACTTGCACTAGAGTCAATAATCTAGTTCACATCGCCATGTGATTAACACTCACAGGTCACATCGCCATGTGACCAACATCCAAGAGTTTACTAGTGTCACTAAACTAGTTCATATCATCATGTGATTAAGACTCAATGAGTTCTGGGGTTTGATCATGTTTTGCTTTTTGAGAGTGGTTTTAGTCAACGGGTCTGCAACATTCAGATCCGTATGTACTTCGCAAATCTCTAGGTCATATTGTAAATGCTGCTTCCACGCTCCACTTGGAGCTATTCCAAATGGTTGCTCCACTATACGTATCCGGTTTGCTACTCAGAGTCATTCAGATAGGTGTTTAAAGCTTGCATCGACGTAACCCTTTACGCCGAACTCTTTATCACCTCCATAATCGAGAAACATATCCTTATTCCTCTAAGGATAATTTTGACCGCTATCTGGTGATCCACTCCTTGATCACCTTTGTACCCTCTTGCCAGACATGTGGCAAGGCACACATCAGGTGCGGTACTTAGCATAGCATACTATAGAGAGCCTATGACAAAAGCATAGGGGACGACCTTCGTCCTTCCTCTTTCTTCTGCCGTGGTCGAGCTTTAAGTCTTAACATCATACCTTACAACTCAGGCAAGAACTCCTTCTTTGACTGATCCATCTTGAACACCTTCAAGATCATGTCAAGGTATGTGCTCATTTGAAAGTACTATTAAGCATTTTGATCTATCTTATAGATCTTGATGCTTATTGTTCAAGTAGCTTAATCCAGGTTTTCTATTGAAAAACACTTTTCAAATAACCCTATATGCTTTCCAGAAATTCTACATCATTTCTGATCAACAATATGTTAGCAACATATACTCATCAAAAATTCTATAGTGCTCCCACTCACGTATCTGGAGATACAAGTTTCTCATAAACTTTGTATAAACCCAAAATCTTTGATCATCTCATCAAAGCGCATATTCTGAGTCCGAGATGCTTGCTCTAGTCCATGGAAGGACCGCTTGAGCTAGCATACATTTTAGCATCCTTAGGATCGACAAAACCTTTCTGATTGTATCACATACAAACTTTCCTTACGAAGACTGGTAATGAAACTCATTTTGACATCCATCTGCTAGATTTCATAAATGCAGCTAATGCTAACATGATTCCGACGGACTTTAAGCATAGCTATGGATGAGAAAATCTCATCATAGTCAACTCCTTGAACTTGTGAAAAACTCTTCTCCACAAGTCGAGCTTCATAGATGGTGACATTACCATCCACGTCCGTCTTCTTCTTAAAGATCCATTTATCTCAATGGCTTGCCGATCATTGGGCAAGTCCACCAAAGTCCATGCTTTGTTCTGATACATGGATCCTATCTCGTATTTCATGGCTTCTAACCATTTGTCGGAATTTGGGCCCACCATCGCTTCTCCATAGCTCATAGGTTCATTGTTGTCTAGCAACATGACCTCTAAGACAGGAGTGCGTACCACTCTGAAGTAGTACGCGTCCTTGTCGACCTACGAGGTCTGGTAGTGACTTGATCTGAAGCATCATGATCACTATCATCAGCTTCCACTTCAATTGGTGTAGGTGCCACATGAACAACTTCCTGTGCCCTACTACACACTGGTTGAAGTGATGGTTCAATAACCTCATTAAGTCTCCACCATCCTCCCACTCAATTCTTTCGAGACAAACTTTTCCTCGAGAAAGGACCCGGTTCAAGAAACAATCCCTATTGCTTTCGGATCTAAATTAGGAGGTATACCCAACTGTTTTGGGTGTCCTATGAAGATGCATTTTATCCGCTTTGGGTTCGAGCTTATCAACCTGAAACTTTTTCACATAAGCGTCGCAGCCCCAAACTTTTAAGAAACGACAACTTAGGTTTCTCCAAACCAAAGTTCAAACGGTGTCGTCTCAATGGAATTATGTGGTGCCCCATTAAAGTGAGTGCGGTTGTCTCTAATGCCTAACCCATGAACGATAGTGGTAATTCGATAAGAGACATCATGGTACGCACCATATCCAATAGGGTGCAACTATGATGTTCGGACACACCATCACACTATGGTGTTCCAGGCGGTATTAATTGTGAAACAATTTCCACAATGTCTTAATTGCGTGCCAAAGCTTGTAACTCAGATACTCATCTCTATGATCATATCATAGACATTTTATCCTCTTGTCACAATGATCTTCAACTTCACTCTGAAATTACTTGAACCATTCAATAATTCAGACTTGTGTTTCATCAAGTAAATATACTCAATATCTACTCGAATCATCTGTGAAGTAAGAACATAACGATATTCACTGCATGCCTCAGCACTCATTGGACTGCACACATCAAAATGTGTTACTTCCAACAAGTTGCTATGTTGTTCCATCTTACTGAAAATGAGGCTTCTCAGTCATCTTGCCCATGTGGTATGATTTCCATATCTCAAGTGATTCAAAATCAAGTGAGTCCAAATGATCCATCTGCATGGAGTTTATTCATGCGTATACACCAATAGACGTGGTTCGCATGTCTCAAACTTTTCAAAAATGAGTGAGTCCAAAGATCCATCAACATGGAGCTTCTTCATGCGTTTTATACCAATATGACTTACATGGCAGTGCCACAAGTAAGTGGTACTATCATTCCTATCTTATATCTTTTGGCATGAAAATGTGTATCACTACGATCGAGATTCAATAAACCATTCGTTTCAGGTGCAAGACCATTGAAGGTATTATTCAAATAAACAGAGTAACCATTATTCTCCTTAAATGAATAACCGTATTGCGATAGACATAATCCAATCATGTCTATGCTCAACGCAAACACCAAATGACAATTATCCAGGTTTAATACTAATCTTGATGGTAGAGGGAGCATGCGATGTTTGATCACATCAAACTTGGAAATACTTCCAACACATATCGTCAGCTCACCTTTAGCTAGTCTCCATTTATTCCGTAGCTCTTTTATTTCGAGTTACTAACACTTAGCAACCGAACCGGTATCTAATACCCTGGTGCTACTAGGAGTACCAGTAAAGTACACATTAACATAATGTATATCCAATATACTTCTATCAACCTTGCCAGCCTTCTCATCTACCAAGTATCTAGGGTAATTCCGCTCTAGTGACTATTCCCCTTATCACAGAAGCACTTAGTCTCGGGTTTGGGTTCAACCTTGGGTTTCTTCACTGGAGCAGCAGCTGATTTGCCGTTTCATGAAGTATCCCTTCTTGCCCTTGCCCTTCTTGAAACTAGCGGTTTCACCAACCATCAACAATTGATGCTCCTTCTTGATTTCTACTTTCGCGGTGTCAAACATCGTGAATACCTCAAGGATCATCATATCTATCCCTGATATGTTATAGTTCATCACGAAGCTCTAGCAGCTTGGTGGCAATGACTTTGGAGAAACATCACTATCTCATCTGGAAGATCAACTCCCAATTGATTCAAGTGATTGTTGCACTCAGACAATCTGAGCACAAGCTCAACGATTGAGCTTTTCTCCCTTAGTTTGTAGGCTAAGAAAATTGTCGGAGGTCTTATACCTCTTGACGTGGGCACGAGCCTGAAATCCCAATTTCAGCCCTCAGAAACATCTCATATGTTCCGCGACGTTTCGAAAAAACGTCTTTGGTGCCTCAACTCTAAACCGTTTAATTGAACTATCACGTAGTTATCAAAACGTGTATGTCCGATGTTCGCAACATCCACAAACGACGTTTGGGGTTCAGCACATTGAGCGATGCATTAAGGACATAAGCTTTCTACTGTCCACATAATCGCTACTGTCAACTTTCAACTATTTTTTCTCTAGGAACATATCTAAACAGTGGAACTAAAGCGCAAGCATACGACATAATTTGTAAAAACCTTTTGACTATGTTCAGGATAATTAACTTCATCTTATGAACTCCCACTCAGATAGACATCCCTCTAGTCATCTAAGTGATTACATGATCCGAGTCAACTAGGCCGTGTCCGATCATCATGTGAGACGGACTAGTCATCATCGGTGAACATCTTCATGTTGATCGTATCTACTATACGACTCATGCTCGACCTTTCAGTCTCTTGTGTTCCGAGGCCATGTCTGTACATGCTAGGCTCGTCAAGTCAACCTAAGTGTTTCGCGTGTGTAAATCTGGCTTACACCCGTTGTATGTGAACGTTAGAATCTATTACACCCGATCATCACGTGGTGCTTCGAAACGACGAACTTTCGCAACAGTGCACAGTTAGGGGGAACACTTTCTTGAAATTTTAATGAGGGATCATCTTATTTACTACCATCGTTCTAAGCAAATAAGATGCATAAACATGATAAACATCACATGCAATCAAAAAGTGACATGATATGGCCAATATCATTTTGCTCCTTTTGATCTCCATCTTCGGGGCTCCATGATCATCATCGTCACCGGCATGACACCATGATCTCCATCATCATGATCTCCATCATCGTGTCTCCATGAAGTTGTCTCGCCAACTTATTACTTCTACTACTGTGGCTACTGGTTAGCAATAAAGTAAAGTAATTACATGGCGTTGTTCAATGACACGCAGGTCATACAATAAATAAAGACAACTCCTATGGCTCCTGCCGGTTGTAATTACATGCAAGTCGTGATTCCTATTACAAGAACATGATCAATCTGATACATCACATATCATTCATCACATTCTTCTTGGCCATATCACATCACATAGCATCCCCTGCAAAAACAAGTTAGACGTCCTCTAATTTGTTGTTTGCATGTTTTACGTGGCTGCTATGGGTTTCTAGCAAGAATGTTTCTCACCTATGCAAAGACCACAACGTGATATGTCAATTTCTATTTACCCTTCATAAGGACTCTTTTCATCGAATCCGATCCGACTAAAGTGGGAGAGACTGGCACCTGCTAGCCACCATATGCAACAAGTGCATGTCAATCGGTGGCACCTGTCTCACGTAAGAGTACGTGTAAGGTCGGTCCGGGCCGCTTCATCCCAAGATGCCACTGAATCAAGATTGGACTAGTAACAGTAAGCATATTGAACAACATCAACGCCCACAACTACTTTGTGTTCTACTCGTGCAAAGAATCTACGCAATAGACCTAGCTCATGATGCCACTGTAGGCGAACGTAGCAGAAATTCAAAATTTTCCTACGTGTCACCAAGATCTATCTATGGAGAAACCAGCAACGAGGGGAAGGAGAGTGCATATACATACCCTTGTAGATCTCTAAGCGGAAGCGTCCAAGAGAACGGGGTTGAAGGAGTCGTACTCATCGTGATCCAAATCAGCGGAGATCCTAGTGCCGAACGGACGGCACCTCCGCGTTCAACACATGTATAGCCCGATGACGTCTCCCATGCCTTGATCCAGCAAGGAGAGCAGGAGAGGTTGAGGAAGACTCCATCCAGCAGCAGCACAACGACGTGGTGGTGGTGGAGGAGCGTGGCAATCGTGCAGGGCTTCGCCAAGCACCACGAGAGAGGACGAGTACTTGGGAGAGGGGGAGGGCTGCGCCAGAACTTGGGTGCGGCTACCCTCCCACCTAGGTGGGGGGAAGAGGGGGATGGCCCCCCTAGATCCCATCTAGGGTTGGGGGCGGCGGCCAAGGGGGGAGGAGTGCCTCCCAAGTCAAGTGGAGGCCCTCCCCCTTAGGGTTTCCCCCCTCCCATGCGCATGGGCTTTGGGGGGGCTGGTGCCCCTGGCCCATTAAGGCTAGGGCGCCCCACTACAGCCCATGCTGCTGTATTGGACGTGGTGGAACAATTTTCGGACCTCCGGACCCCTCCGGAATCCTCCGGAACCTTCTGGAAGCTTCCCGGTACTATACCGGAAAAACCCGATCTTTTCCCGGAACCCGAACAACAACTTTCCATATATAAATCTTTACCTCCGGACCATTCCGGAACTCCTCATGACGTCCGGGATCTCATCCGGGACTCCGAACAACATCCGGTAACCACATACAAACTTCCTTTATAACCCTAGCGTCATCGAACCTTAAGTGTGTAGACCCTACGGGTTCGGGAACCATGCAGACATGACCGAGACGTTCCCCGGCTAATAACCAACAACGGGATCTGGATACCCATGTTGGCTCCCACATGTTCCACGATGATTGAGGGAGTCCTAGACTAGGGGGTGTCCGGATAGCCGGACTACCACCATCGGCCGAACTATCATCGGCCGGACTATCATCATCGACCGGACTCCAAGACTATGAAGATACCAGATTGAAGACTTCGTCCCGTGTCCGGATGGGACTTTCCTTGGCGTGGAAGGCAAGCTTGGCGATACGGATATGTAGATCTCCTACCATTGTAACCGACTCTATGTAACCCTAGCCCTCTCCGGTGTCTATATAAACCGGATGGCCCTAGTCCGTAGGACATACATTACAACAATCATACCATAGGCTAGCTTCTAGGGTTTAGCCTCCTTGATCTCGTGGTAGATCCACTCTTGTAAACATCCACAATATCAATATCAATCAAGCAGGACATAGGGTTTTACCTCCATCAAGAGGGCCCGGACCTGGGTAAAACATCGTGTCCCTTGTCTCCTGTTACCATCCGCCTAGACGCACAGTTCGGGACCCCCTACCCGAGATCCGCCGGTTTTGACACCGACATTGGTGCTTTCATTGAGAGTTCCTCTGTGTCGTCACCGATAGGTTTGATGGCCTCTTCAATCAACAACGACGCGGTCCTGGGTGAGACTTTTCTCCCCAGACAGATCTTCGTATTCGGTGGCTTCGCACTGCGGGCCAACTCACTTGGCCATCTGGAGCAGATCGAAAGCTACGCCCCTGGCCGTCAGGTCAGGTTTGGAAGCCTAAACTTCACGGCTGATATCCGCGGGGACTTGATCCTCGACGGATCCGAGCCACAGCCGAGCGCGCCACACTGTCACAATGGGCACGACCTAGCTCTGCCGCCGGACAGCGCCTTGGAGGCGGCACTCGAATCCGCTCCGATCTATAGTCCGAAGCCGATCGCGCAGATCGAGGACGGGTGGCTGGACACCGCCTCAGGGCTGCAACTTCTACGGTGATGGAGCCGAACACCGACCTTGTCCCGCATAAAGCTCATGACTCCGAGGTGCCGGACTCTCTACCGGACTCCGACCCTCCTACACCCGCGCCAGTCGAATCCGATTGGACGCCGGTCATGGAATTCACCACTGCGGACATCTTTCAGCACTCACCCTTCGGCGACATCCTAAATTCGCTGAAGCATCTCTCGTTATCCGGAGAGCCCTGGCCGGACTACGGCCGGGATGGTTGGGACGTGGACGACGAAGAAATTCTGAACCCTCCCACCACCCACTTCGTAGCCACCGTCGACGATCTAACCGACGTGCTCGACTATGACTCCGAAGACATCGACGGTATGGACGACGATGCCGAAGACTATCAAGAACCAGCGCCTATAGGACACTGGAAAGCCACCTCATCATACGACATATACATGGTGGACACCCCAAAAGACGGGGACGGCGAGGAAGCAGCAGAGGCAGATTCCCTAAAGAAACAGCCCAAGCACCGACGTCAGCGGCGCCGCTCTAAATCCCACCATAGCAAGAATGGAGATTCCGGCACAGGAGATAACAACACCCCAGAAAGTGCCGAGGACAACCCCCTCCAACAAGATTCAGCGCAAGAGGAGGCAGAAGCAAGCCCTCACGAGAGGGCGGCAGACGAAGAGGTCGAGGATGATAATTACATACCTCCCTCCGGAGACGAGGCAAGCCTCGACGACGACGAATTCATCGTGCCTGAGGATCCCGTCGAACAAGAGCGTTTTAGACGCAGGCTAATGGCCACAACAAACAGTCTAAAGAAAAAGCAGCAACAACTTCAAGTTGATCAAGACCTGCTGGCCGACAGATGGACCGAGGTCCTCGTGGCCGAAGAGTACGAACTCGAACGCCCCTCCAAAAGCTACCCAAAACGCAAGTTGCTCCCCCGACTAGAGGAGGAAGCATACAATCCGGCATCACCAGCGCACAATACGGCAGACCAACCACCTCGTGGCCGCGACAGAGAGGCATGCAAGCCCTCCACCAAAACCGTCCCTCGGCACCGCTCAAAAAGCGCGAAGCCGCGGGGGAACGCGCCGGACTTGCGAGACATATTGGAGGATAAGGCAAGACAATCCAGATCTATCTATGGATCACACAGGCGCCCCAAGACCCACGACGAATACCGTCACGCCGGACATAATCTCTCCGGCCGGGCCGAGCACAGCAGACAACGCTCTCTTGAGCTACGTCGCGATATTGCTCAATACAGAGGCGCCGCACACCCACTATGCTTCACTGATGAAGTAATGGATCATCAAATCCCTGAAGGGTTTAAACCCATTAACATCAAATCCTATGATGGCACAACAGACCCCACGGTTTGGGTCGAGGATTATCTCCTTCATATACACATGGCCCGCGGTGACGATCTTCACGCCATCAAATATCTCCCGCTCAAGCTTAAAGAACCAGCCCGGCATTGGCTTAATAGCCTGCCAGCAGAGTCGATTGGATGCTGGGAAGACCTGGAAGCCGCATTCCTTGACAACTTCCAAGGCATGTATGTGCGACCACCGGACGCAGATGACCTAAGCCACATAATCCAGTAGCTAGACAAATCGGCCAGGCAATTCTGGACATGGTTCTTGACAAAGAAAAATCAAATCGTCGATTGTCCGGATGCAGAGGCCCTTGCTGCCTTCAAACATAACATCCGCGACGAGTGGCTGGCCCAGCACCTAGGACAAGAAAAGCCGAAATCCATGGCAGCCCTCACGTCACTCATGACCCGCTTTTGCGCGGGAGAGGATAGCTGGCTAGCTCGCAGCAACAACCTGAGCAAAAATGCTGGCAGTCCGGATACCAAGGACCGCAATGGCAGGTCGCGTCGATACAAAAACAAACGCCGCATTAACAGCGACAGCAATGAGGATACGACAGTCAACGCCGGATTCCGAGGCTCTAAACCCGGTCAACGGAAGAAGCCATTTAAAAGAACTACTCTGGGTCCGTCCAATCTGGACCAAATACTCGACCGCTCTTGTCAAATACATGGAACCCCCGAAAAACCAGCTAACCACACCAACAGAGATTGTTGGGTATTTAAGCAGGCAGGCAAATTAATTGCCGAAAACAATGACAAGGGGCTACACAGCGACGACGAGGAAGAAACCCGGCCGCCGAACAACAGAGGACAGAAGGGATTCCCCCCTCAAGTTCGGACAGTAAATATGATATACGCAACGCATATACCCAAGAGGGAGCGAAAGCATGCACTAAGGGACGTATACGCGATGGAGCCAGTCGCCCCAAAATTCAACCCATGGTCCTCTTGCCCGATCACTTTCGATCGAAGAGACCATCCGACTAGTATCCGCCATGGCGGATTCGCCGCATTGGTTTTAGACCCAATCGTTGACGGTTTTCACCTCACGGGAGTCCTGATGGACGGCGGCAGTAGCCTGAACCTGCTTTATCAGGATACAGTGCGCAAGATGGGCATAGACCCTTCAAGGATTAAACCTACAAAAACGACCTTCAAAGGCGTCATACCAGGTGTTGAAGCCAGCTGCACAGGCTCAGTCACACTGGAAGTGGTTTTCAGATCCCCGGATAACTACCGAAGTGAGGAGTTAATCTTCGACATAGTCCCGTTTCGCAGTGGCTATCACGCTCTGCTCGGACGAACCGCGTTCGCAAAATTCAACGCGGTGCCGCATTATGCATACCTTAAGCTCAAGATGCCAGGCCCTCGCGGAGTCATCACGGTCAATGGAAACACGAAACGCTCCCTCCGGACGGAGGAACATACAGCGGCTCTCGCGGCAGAAGTACAGAGCAGCCTTTTAAGGCAATTTTCGAGTCCGGCCGTTAAACGGCCGGACACGACCAAACGCGCCCGGAGCAACATCAACCAAGACCACCTGGCACGTTCCGAGCACGCGTAGCAATGCGGCCCCAACCCCAGCCCTCGAACAATTGTAAGATAGACTCTTCGCGTACATAACTACGCCCTAGAGATACCATGGGTCCAGGGGAAGGGGCACGACCACAACAAACCCAGTGTGCGGCTCGACCACACCAGGGGCTCCCAAGTGTGTTGCTCTTTTCTTTTATTTTTCCTTTTTTTTACAGGATTCTGTCCGGCGGCGAACCTGCCGAACTCATGATGCAGCAGCCAGGGAGAGACAAAGGCTGCGACGAACACTCAGGTGGTCTCCATTACGAGCATTAAATTTACACACCATTCCGCGGCCTACCCCTGGAGGGAGACGCCTTTAATTCGTCCAATCCCTTGCTTTCCGCACTATTTGTATCATTCCACACTCATAGCAGAACTTCTTGAATAAAATGCAGTACCTTCTTCCCATAAATGCTTTGTTTTATATATATGTTCATTTACAACATGTTGCATCCGTATATTTTGGTACGGCCGAATACACTAGGGGCTTATGTTCCCCGCATTATGGTGTGATAAGTCCGAACACTTTCACAAGTGTGGCACCCCAAACTTATAGCATTATATGAATCGGCTCCGAATCATGTCTTAGGTCAATAGTTGGGTTTGCCCGGCTCCCATGTTTGGCACCTTACGTTTCCATTCTATCGGCTAAGGTAGCACTAGGAGAACCACTGCCATTGCGCCCCGGTTGAGCCGGGTTAACGCCTCAGTGGAGAAAGCTAAAACTGACCGTCATGATAAGGCGAGAGACTGGTCGGTGTTCGAGAGGTTTTTTTCGGGTCCTTAAAGGCCTACGCCAGTTCGAGCGAAGTTCCGGATAATGTCCGATGAAGGCGTGGATAGCGCCCCAAATTCGGTCTTCCGAATACTAGGGGCTTCGCCGAAATTTAAAATTATAGAATTCTATGGCTAAGTGAGAGTGTTCAAGCATTATAAGTCCGGTTGCCTTGTTCGTCGTGTTGAGCGCCTCCCTAGATGGACCCAAATATGGGAACAAGAGTGCTCAAGTTTATCCCGAACACCCCAGCACTAGTGCCATGGGGGCTGAAGCCAACGACTTGCCATCTCTCAGATTTTATAAACGGCCGCACAGAAGGTAATATTTTAAATTAAAACAAGCGTTGCTTAGCGCGTATGAACAACGTTTTCAAGCGCACAGGATACTACATAGCGAGTTTACTCAATAATTACATCTCGAGGGCACTCATCCGCAATCTTGCGGGCACCCTTCAGGACAGTCTTATAGTACATTTCGGGCATACGATATTCCTTACCCGCTGGTGGCGCGTCAGTGATCAGCTTCTCTGCATCCAGCTTGCCCCAATGCACCTTTGCGCGGGCAAGGGCCCGATGAGCACCTTCAATACAGGCGGAGCGCTTGATGACCTCCACCCAGGGGCACGCATCCACCAGCCGCCGTACGAGGCCGAAATAGCTCCCGGGCATGGCCTCTCCAAGCCACAGCCGGACTATGAGGCCCTTCATGGCCCCCTCGGCTACCTTGTGGAGTTCGACCAGCTGCTTCAGCTGGTCGCTAGGAGGCACCGGATGGCCGGCCTTAGCATACTGAGACCAGAAGACCTTCTCCATTGAGCTTCCCTCCTCGCCACGGTAGA
Organism: Triticum dicoccoides; assembly: GCF_002162155.2. Taxonomy (NCBI): domain Eukaryota; kingdom Viridiplantae; phylum Streptophyta; class Magnoliopsida; order Poales; family Poaceae; genus Triticum; species Triticum dicoccoides. Next base: position 183,881,134 of record NC_041389.1, read on the forward strand.
ATACGGCGGCATCGGATACACTACGAGGCAAATCTGCAAACGCCCCTGGAGAGCTCCGAATTCGGGTAAGTGTCAGGTAGTTTACATTAACATGCTTGCTTTGCATGAAAAATGCCTTACCCGCCGCTATTTTCTTCACATCTTCCACCTCCTGAAGGGCCTTATGGGCCTCGGCCTTGGCGGCTTTGGCACTTTCGAGAGCCGAGGCAAGCTCGGACTCTCGAGTCTTGGAGTCACGCTCCAAACTCTCATGCTTTTCCATGAGAGCCTAGAGCTCTTGCCGAACCACCACCACCTGCGCCTCCTGCTTTTCTCGCTCCATCCGTTCCGTGGCCGCATTATGTTCGGCCGCGGACACGACCTCCTTCAGGGCTGCCACCTCGTTCATGGCCCCTGCAGTACCCATGTTATCCTTGTTATTCTTTTATTGCAACCTAAATCCTTTTCTATAAGGTAACTATTCAAAGTGGTGTTACTCACCTTCTTTGTCCTGGAGCTGCTTCTTGGCTCGGCCGAGCTCTTGCTCGGACCGCTCAAGCTCCTGCTTCAAAGCACCGACCTCCGCCGTCAGTGCGGCAGAGGTCAGCAGTACAGCCTGCACACCCATATTGACATAATTTTTTAGCAACCCTGCGTATATCTTTTTAGATCCTCAGTCCGGCTTTTCTTTCCGAACACCGAACCAAGCATCAGGGGCTACTGTCTATGCGGTATTACATTATATAATTTTAACTTCTTACCTCATAGCCTGTTAGAAGGCTATTGCAGGCTTCGGACAGCCCGCTCTTGGCGAGCTGAACCTTCTGAATCACCGCACTCATGATAGTGCGGTGTTCTTCCTTGATGGAAGCGCCTTGGAGCGCCTCCAACAAACTGTCCGGTGCCTCCGGTTGAACGGAGGCCGCCGGCGTCACGGTCTTGCCCTTCTTGCGAAGGGGCCGCCGGCCGGACTCCGGAACCACTGCGGGTTCCGATGTGGAGTCCGGCGCAATGTCCGGGAGGCCGCCTTGTGGCGCCTCCGGAGCCTCCCCCTGATGGGTCCCTTCTTGGGACCCCACCTCGGCGTCCTCAGTGGCGCGAGGGGTAGAGGCCGTCGGGATGGAGTCCACATCCGACGGAGCCAATGACCCGCTCGATGAAGCGGGGAGATCATCATCGGCCGGACTGTAGGCAGTATGCGGCATTAGAAGGACGCTATGTGACATAACAAGAAATTATAAATCATTCAGGAATCCGGGTACTTACGATCTCGCCGGAGGCCTGGCCCTTGAAGGCCATTCTTCCTCGCCAACGTTGATGTTGGCGGAGCTGTCCGGGGGAATAGTCCTTCCCTTCTAGGACCCTTCGGCCTCCCCTGTTGGGGAAGCCTTCCTCTTCCTCTCTCCCTCCTCTGGGAGAGAGTCCTCTTTCTCCTCCTCGTTTTCGGGGGAGGAGTCTGCCTCGGAGTCGTCGGACACCTGAAAACGGGAACTCTTTCGAGTACCCGTGGCCTCCTTCTTGGCCTTCTTCTCCGGCACCATGTGCGGTGCCGGAACCAGCAGCCTCGCTAGACGGGTGTCTACTGGGTTTTCTGGCATGGGAGCTGGGCAGTCGATCTGCTCCGCCTTCCTCATCCAGTCCTGTCAAAGGAAAAGGGGAAATTAAAGCCCGCATAGAGTCAAACTATGAAAAGCAAGTGTCCCGTAAAGGGGTAGAATCACTTACCTCGTCAGCTTGGCACTGCGAGCGAAATCCGCGATCTTCAGTCGCGGATGCGGGGGCTTCGGCGCCCTTAAACAGCACCCTCCAGGTGCCTTCGTACGTCATGTCAAAGAGCCCGCTCAACGACTGGTGCTGTTCCGGATCGAACTCCCACAGATTGAATGCCCTCTCTTGGCATGGGAGAATCCGGCGGACGAGCATGACTTGGACCATGTTAACCAGCCTGAGCTTCTTCACCAGCTTCTGGATACAAGCTTGGAGTCCCGTCACCTCCTCCGAACTACCCCACAGCAAGCCCTTCTTTTTCCAGGAGGTGAGCTGCGTGGGGATACCAGATCTAAACTCGGGGGCCGCCGCCCATGTAGGGTCGCGCGGCTCGGTGATATAGAACCACCCCGATTGCCATCCCTTGACGGATTCCATGAAGGCCCCTTCGAACCAAAGGACGTTGGGCATCTTTCCCAACATGGCGCCTCCGCACTCCGCTTGAGTGCCCTTCACTACCTTCGGCTTGACGTTGAAGGTCTTGAGCCATGAGCCGAAGTGGGGCTGGATGCAGAGGAAGGCCTCGCACACGACGATAAACACCGAGATGTTGAGGATGAAGTTCGGTGCCAGATCATGGAAATCCAGGCCCTAGTAGAACATGAGCCCCCAGACAAAGGGGTGAAGTGGAAATCCCAGTCTGCAGAGGAAATGGGGAAGAAAAACGACCCTCTCATGGGGCCTGGGGGTGGGAATGAGCTGCCCCTCGTCGGGCAGCCGGTGCGCGATGTCGCCGGACAGATAGCCGGCGCCGCGCAGTCTTTCGATGTGCTCCTCCATCACGGAGGAGGTCATCCACTTGCCTCCCGCTCCAGACATGGCTGGGGAAGGTTGAGGCGAGATGTGCGGACTTGGGCGCTGGAGCTCGAGTGCGCGGAGATGGATAAGCAAAAGAGGAAGAAGGCGTAGGTGAAGAGGTGAATCCTTATCCCTCATATATAGGCGGATGAAGACTATGCGTCCCTACCAGCCTGGTAAAACTCGCTTATCTCCCAAGCGCCACCATCAATGGCGCGGTTGGGTTACCCACGTCCGTATTGATGAGAATCCCGGATTAAGGGGAAACACGATCTCTGCTTCGACAAGACGTGCCAAGGAAACCGCTTCGCTAAATGCGCTGAGGTGGTAAAATATAAAACATAACGGCTTGGTAGTGGTGTGACGTCACGCCGCAAAAACGTCAGCAGATTGAACTTGTGTATATTTGTATATTATTCTCTCTACGGTGGAATGTGGAATTTATTTTGCAGAGCCGGACACTATCCTGGTGTTCACAATCTTCTATGAATTATTCAGAGGAGGAACCCGCCTTGCAATGCCGAACAATATGCGCGCCGGACTCATCGTCATTGAAGCCTGGTTCAGGGGCTACTCAGGGAGTCCTGGACTAGGGGGTGTCCGGATAGCCGGACTACCACCATCGGCCGAACTATCATCGGCCGGACTATCATCATCGACCGGACTCCAAGACTATGAAGATACAAGATTGAAGACTTCGTCCCGTGTCCGGATGGGACTTTCCTTGGCGTGGAAGGCAAGCTTGGCGATACGGATATGTAGATCTCCTACCATTGTAACCGACTCTATGTAACCCTAGCCCTCTCTGGTGTCTATATAAACCGGATGGCCCTAGTCCGTAGGACATACATTACAACAATCATACCATAGGCTAGCTTCTAGGGTTTAGCCTCCTTGATCTCGTGGTAGATCCACTCTTGTAAACATCCACAATATCAATATCAATCAAGCAGGACGTAGGGTTTTACCTCCATCAAGAGGGCCCGGACCTGGGTAAAACATCGTGTCCCTTGTCTTCTGTTACCATCCGCCTAGACGCACAGTTCGGGACCCCCTACCCGAGATCCGCCGGTTTTAACACCGACAATGATCTCATCGGATGAACCACGATGTCAAGGACTCAATCGATCCCATATACAATTCCCTTTGTCTAGCGGTATAGTACATGCCCGAGATTCGATCGTCGGTATACCGATACCTTGTTCAATCTCGTTACCAGCAAGTCTCTTTACTTGTTCCGTAACACATCATCCCGTGATCAACCCCTTGGTCACATTGTGCACATTATGATGATGTCCTACCGAGTGGGCCCAGAGATACCTCTCCGTTTACTGGAGTGACAAATCCCAGTCTCGATTTGTGCCAACCCAACAGACACTTTCGAAGATACCTGTAGTGCACCTTTATAGCCACCCTGTTACGTTGTGACGTTTGGTACACCCAAAGCATTCCTACGGTATCCGGGAGTTGCACAATCTCATGGTCTAAGGAAATGATACTTGACATTAGAAACGCTTTAGCATACGAACTATGATCTTTGTGCTAGGCTTAGGATTGGGTCTTGTCCATCACATCATTCTCCTAATGATGTGATCCCGTTATCAACGACATCCAATGTCCATGGCCAGGAAACCGTAACCATCTATTGATCAACAAGCTAGTCTACTAGAGGCTTACTAGGGACATGGTGTTGTCTATGTATCCGCACATGTATCTGAGTTTCCTATCAATACAATTATAGCATGGATAATAAACGATTATCATGAACAAGGAAATATAATAATAATAACTAACTTATTATTGCCTCTAGGGCATATTTCCAACAAGTGCTTGCGCCTATGGCCATGTTTGGATACTCTAACTCAGTTAGAGGTTAGAGTTAGATTCTAACCCTGAACTAACTCTAAGTAAAGAGGTGTTTGGATGGCAGCGTTAGATGGTGTGCGGATACGGCGAGGTACCTTCACGGGCGGTGCGAGAGGGAGGGAGGGAGAGGATGAGAAGCTTCGAGGAAGTGGAGAGGGATCTGCTGCGGGGAGAGCGAGAGAAAAAAGTGTTTATTAGTGGTCCCGAGAAGAACTAACCCAAATAAGCACCTCTTGGATGGGTTAGATTTTTTGGATGGGTTAGATGGATCTAATCCAAACTAACCCTCCTGTTTGGATGTTTTTGGGTTAGTTGACTCCAAACTAACCCAAACTAACTCTAACCCATGGATCCAAACACAGCCTATGATGGAGTGAGGGATTATGGTACTTAGGGGGGTGCGTGTCACATGGAGAGAGAACAAGGGCGGAGAGTGTTGGATGGGTCTATATGTATAGCGCGAGCAAGACATGTGTATGTGTGAACCAGGGAGATATAAGGCCAGTTTGGCTTGCGTCCCGAGCATCTTTTGTGTGGCCTGGGGTTGTGGCTAGATTTCATGCACGCTTGTTTGGTTGCTACCCTGTGAAAAAGAAAGCCCGCCTGGGCTGGGTTCCCTTGCACTTTAATTATCCTGGCTGAACTCCAGACACTTCAAGTAGCCTGGCCCAAGCGACCGATTTCGAACGCCTGGCTGTGCCTGGTCGTGCGGCCACGAGGCTAACATCAACATGGATGGATATTAGCATTAAATAATTGATGCATGGATTGATTGATGGGACGTTGATGCTTTGCCTGGCCCAGGCATGAACCAAACGCTTTAGCACCACACAAGCCTGGCCAGGCAGAATTATTTTACATCTCACGTCCACACCAGGCAGTACCGGCCATCAAGGCATGAGGGTCAGGTCATGAACCAAACTGACCAATAAAGTTTGAGAGAGATTGAGGAGCCCCGATAAGGCTGAGTGGTGCATCAGATAGCTGAGAGGGGGAAAGAGATATTCCATCCGATCGATAATGCAGTGCATGTAAATTTTTTAGAAGTCAAACTTTGGAAACTTTGATCAGGTTTACGCAAATGTTATTTATCTCTACAATACCAAAGATACATCATACAAAACTACATCTCATGGTGAATCTAATGGTATATGTTTGCCGTACTAGATGTAATTCTTTTTCTCCACGTACATGGTCAAACTTTGTGATGTTTGACTTTTCAATAAACCTATATGCTATGGACGGAGGAGAGTGCCTCAGTCGAGACAGATCAAGTGCGTGTGAAGGAGAATGAGTAAGTGTGCAAAAAGAGTATTTGTGTGAAAGAGAAAGTGACAACAAACGATAAATTAGAGAGAGTGTGTGTTTTTTCGTTTCTTATGCGAACATATCACGCATGTATCTCTGAGATGGAAAAGCGAGGCGAGGAGATACACGAAGATAGCTAGTGTGTGATTGTTTGCAACGGAGAGAGACACCCCTAGCACATGTCCAATAGAGGTCTGGCCAACAAGGAAAAAAGGTCGAGAGGGACACATGGATGTCATGGACGCATGGGGAGGGAGAGAGGGTGTGTTTGTGATAGAGAGATCCCCTCGAGATCGTGAGGGGACTATGGGTGGGAGATCGAGGCAGTGCGTGCGCGATAGAAAGATGCCCTGAGAGAAATTGAGATAGACCATGCACATGTTTGTGATGGAGACTAAGATTAGCTAGTCATATACATATAGGAGGGACTGCGTGTGCCTCCAATTGAGTGAGAGACCATCATACTTGGCTAGCTGGGCATGAGATTGTGTGTGTGTATGTGTGCGTGTGAGCTGGAGAGAGAATGAGGGAGAGAGATAGAGTTTTAGATGGGCCTATCGAGTGCGAGTGAGATATGCATGTGTATGTGTGACCCAGGTGGATGGAGAGTTTGAGAGAGAGGGGAAGAGCTCCGAGACGACATAGTGGTGCGTGAGAGAGTTACGGGCAAAGAGCCAAGGAATTTGTGTGCGTACGATGAGTGCACCCAACATATCTAGCTTGGACTAGCTAGAGTATCATACATAGTGTGCGAGAGAGACCTATAGATGGTGTATATATGCATGCGAACTAGAAAGACCCCCCCCACACACACACACACAGAGAGAGAGAGAGAGAGAGAGAGAGAGAGAGAGATGGAGAGAAAGGGCGAGGAACCAAAAAGGTTTTTGTGTCG